>NC_045481.1:29917933-30247933 GCF_009650955.1 Corvus moneduloides | reverse complement strand
AAGAATAGGCTTCCCAGATGACCTTAAATACGAGGACAGAAGGATGGCAGTGGCTTGCTTAGAAAATGCTAACATTAAGTCTGGGCCCCTGAAACCTGCACAATTGATCAAGAGTTCACAGTTCCCAAATCTTCGTCTGCAAGGGACATAGAAAGGGTACTTCTCACTTCCCTGGTTTAAAGTCATGATTCAAAAGTGGTGGACAAAAAAAGAGACATTGACTTCAGTGTGATTAGGCAGTTTATTTGGCTATGAGTGAGGATGTCCTTGTTCTCAGGATTGTTTTTTGCTTATATGCAGCATGTCTGTAAAGTGGGAGATATCTCCCATGTGCCCAGGTAAGGGGGCTTATATTTAGATTCTCTTGCTTCTTAAAAAAGTGCTCTAGAATTTGCATAAGGTAGCAAATTCATCTTTTTCTTCAAATGTAGTTTAAAGGAGCAACTCTTTGGGTTTTCTTTCAAAGGCGTGATACAAACATGGCAATTTCTTCAGTCCTAGACTGTGACTTTACATCTGACTTAGGGTCTGTCTATCAGACCAGACTCTGACTCTAAGACAACATGGTATTTCATTCTTCTAATTGTCTAGTTTAGAAAGCTATCCATTCACTGTGCTTACTGTTGGGAATCCCAGGTAAGTTTCTATTCTAACTGTGAATTTAACACAAAATGAGAGTAGTTTAAAAGCTTACTTTGTATATCTGTAAGAATTTTTTAGTTGCTTAATAGTAATTAACATTTTTAAAATAATCTCAGAAAGCATTTTTCCTTATCTAAGAGAAAGAAGCCTTAATGCTTTTGTGGTTTGGGTTTCTACCTTCTTCTGTCAGCTTTCAAGCCTTACTGTATGCTCAACATAAGTAACCTTATGTTTACGGATAAACCAAGCTATTTTTCAATACGCTAATAAAACTTTAAGCCTGTGATTACAGCTTAATTATTGGCAGATATGAATGTTTTCCCAATAATGACACATGTGAAGGCTGATGGCCTGCCATTTAGCAGTCTTACAGAAATGTGTTATTATTGTACTACGTCTATGAGCAGTTATGTGTGAATTTACTTCTGTATGTGGGAGGAATCCCATTGAGTTCAGCTCCCATACTTAAATTCTGTGTATAAGATTTTAATTTACGAGTGTAAAGCTTGTAACATTGATATTAATGGAAAATCTGCCCGGGGTTTAGTAGTGAAGATGAATCAAATGTTGCTTGATTACTATGAGCAGCCCATTCAAGGTAACTGTTTGTTCCCTTGCTTAGAGGTGAATATCCTACTTTCCAAGCAGCTGAACATGTTCAATGCATGACTGAGAGTGTGTTGGCGGTCATATTTCCAGTTCCCCTAGCCATTGCCTTGATTTTTCTAGTCACAGTCCCTTGGCATCTTAAGGGTTTTATTTAAATAAAAATGCATATGTTCCTATGCATCCTTTTTTGTGAACAACCTTTTTTTTCACCTAGCCCCCATCACGTCCAAAGGAATGTTTCCTGGTTTTGAAAAATGCTTAGTGTGAAAAGGGAGACCCTCTTTCCAGTTACTTCTGTAATCAAAGGGTTCATAGTTTTCTAAGTTATATTAAGCCAATTGCAAGACCAGAAAATATTCAGCATAGTGTTTTGAAGTCCAGATGAATCTCTTCAGGCACATATGATGTCAGTGGTTTGATTTTCCTAGTGAAGCATTAACCTTGATGACATGCTCATTCTGGTACCTTCTAACAAAATGAAAAATTTTTAAGGTAGCATCAACAGTATAGTAGTAGCTATGACTCTTAGTGTATTTTGAACACTGTTACAAACTTTGGACAAATAAATGACTGACACTTTTGTTTCATGATGTCCCAAAAAGGGGACATCATAATTTAAACCTGTAAACCTCACTGCTCTCTGCTTGCCGGTCCCGTTGTTGTAAGGGAGTTCATCCACTGTCTTGGATGCACTGTACTTCTGCTTCAATCAGAAGATTTATTTCCTAGTTTCTTTAAGAGGACCTGATGCCAAAAATCAGTTTAAAATTTTGTTTTAAGGTAAAAAGAATAAAAAGGGAAGCAACTGTTTAAAAAAATAAAAATAATTCATCTCAGTTTTATTTGAGATGTCTTATTCTACATTGAATGTCTTATTCACGTTCTCTTTTGGTTGTCTTACTCCACAAGCTTAGCAGCCTAAACAAAGTAATCAGTTCTGTCCTTGGCAGAGACAAGTGCTTCTGACCTAAGAAACACAGAAATAATTATTGTTAGGAAGAGAACGAGAGCATTTTTTTATTACTTTCTTTAAAAAAAGATATTTTTAAGCTGTTTCCAGTGCTATTGTTTCATATGACAAATGCCAGGAGATGACCAATATCATAAAAGCTTAGGTTTAAAAATGTTATAATAGACCAAATTACACCTTCAACTGTTATACTGACTGTCTTAGATTTGGCTTTGTAATAACCAGCAATAAATGCCGCAATCAAAAACTGTCACTGAGAGAAGTGCTTTAGATTCAATGTCCAAGTAGTGGTTAAGCCAGAAACAGCAAAAGGCACAGTTGTGATCATAAACCATGAGGACTGTATAACTGGGTCTGACACTAATGTAAAAAGAAGTTTTCCACAGAGAACAAGAGACTTTCTCTACAGATTCCATAGCAGAATTGACCAACAGCCTCACCGTATTCTGCAGTGCCTCTGTAGAACCACTACAGTAGTCTGTATGCCCATATGCCACCTCATGTGGGATGTGCTTGAAGCTTTAAAAGTAAGTACCAAAATTTTGAAAAATTGAAATACATACGTCTATTTTCCCATTACAACAACTACGTTGTCACTATTCTCAACTGTACCAGATTTTATAGAACAATAAACATGAATTTAGCCCGACATGTAACCAACTTTTTAATTGGCTGCCTTGAAAAGGAGTTTCTAAATAATTATACCATGATATCATGGCCTATCTGACATACACAGATGCAAAATTTTCTTGACTGGAAGCTTAGATTCCTTTATTTATTGATTTCCACCACAGATTCAGTAATTATCAACTTTCTGCCGAGCCATCTTTGGAATGTTTCTATATAGATATTATCATCCAAGATGTTATCATCAGTTACCTGACTGTTACCTAAAAACTTCAATATATATAGAAAAACCATGAGTCCACCTATTTCCATAAAATACAAACCTGTGCCAGACTGTTAAAAGATGCAATATACAATTACACCCTTATATAAAACATTTGTTGTAAGCAGAAAACGTGACATGCTTGTCCCAGTCATCTAAAAGGAGGTTTTAATCAATAGAACCTCTCCTGTGAAAAGACCCACACAAATACAGTATTAGGAAGTAAATCATTTGTTTTCACCATCCATTGATGGAATTTTTAGACCATCATTACACATTTATAGCCTGTAACAGAAAAAAGATCCTACTTTGGAAAAAATAAATCTTTCTAGAAAAATCTTCTCAGAACCATCCACCCTGGTGTTCAAACAGACCTCTAGCTTTGCTGAGCTTGTCAGTAGAAGCAAATGGTGTGCATTTGCTTAATGAATTAAGAGCATGCCTGAGCATGGAATGAAAAACTTGCCAAGGGATCTCTAAAGTAAGTAATTCCTACAACAGACCTATTAAATATCTTTGTATTATATACCAGCACTTCCAGGATTGTAATATATTGTAAATGTTTTCATGGTAACTTTGCAAGTGAAACTTAGCCATGATTATGCTCCAGATTGAATGGTACAGGAAGTCTTTAGAGAACAAAAAATTACCCAGGTAAGCATTTCTAATGAAACAATCATTCTGTAATCCCTCAGTATTGATTCTTAAGGGAAACTCACAAAAATATCTTCAGAAGGTGAGAATAAGGACTCAAATTTGTAATTCTACTCTAATTTTGAAGAAGTAGTTCTACTGACAACGTGCTGTGGTTGACACTATAATCTTTCTTAACTTCTATCTATATGCTTTAGAGGCTATAACCTACCTGTTTCGGTGTCTCTTCTAAGTAGTAGTTTATCTTTTCCCCCCTTTCCCTCCTCTCCTAAAATGTCCTCTCCTCCATAGTTTTCATTATTCTTACAAAGATAGTACAGTTGATACCTTGGTAGGTCTACTCAACTTGTATCTAGCTTAAAAAGCTGTTGTGTTTTTTCAGGCCAGTCACCCACATTATTTCCTGTCAACATGCCCATTATTCATACTTTTTCATGTTCTGCTTCACTATGTTTTATGGGAATGGTCCTAGTTGGAGTTCAGACATCTTTTTTAAGATTATGTATTCACTATTGGCAAATTTTTTTTGAGTCCACTACATTATCTTGGCGTTTTGGCACCACAGTTCTTTCCATCCCCCATCCCAGTTTGTTTTCATTTGTGAATTTGATGCATGAGAGCCTGAGGGTTGAGCTCAGTAACTGAAACATTGTCTCTTTCTCTAGAGGTTCAGTTATATGATTATTGTGACAGGTTTGAAGTGCTCATGTTCCTTCCCTTTGAATTTTCACTAGGTTAACTCTTTGTGAGTCATACCATGCCCTAGATAATTCATCCCTAGACATTCGTTAACATATACAGAAACAATGTGTTGGTTCTTTGTGTAGCTGGCATTTCTGCTGACTTAGGTTTGCCCAAATTCCACTTGCAAGGATGCCTTGTATTGCTGTGTACCTACTGGGACACTCACATGGACCAACCCTTCTTTCCTCCTCACTTGTTTCCTACAGTACCCATATGCTTGTTTGTAATAGATACTTTCTACTGTAATCCAGTTTCATGGTTATATGACAAGGTATTCAAAACTTAGTAGATGATTCAAGACATCAATTTAGTAATTTCTGTACCTTTACTTCTCTGGAGAAATTCTCTTTTACTGAGACATCATAAGCATAGCTTTATTTTTATTGCAATACTGAAAGTAAATTCAAGGTGAACTGATTGTGATAAATTGGTGCCCTCCATATCATTACACACTGAAATGCTATTGAACCTCAAAAATGTGTCAAACTTTTTTTTCCAACCAGGTTTTGGTCTGTATTCTGTCATGTGTTTTAAATGTGAAACCTCATTGCTTTTAGCTGTTGTTTTTGCTGAAACCACAGTCTATTGAGTTGGGGAATTGAAGCACTGTGCTCTTCAGATTGTTCCCCTTCTTGAACTTCTTCAGTGCAAATAAACCATATGGGATCTATCTCCCTCAGGCAGTGCAAGCAAACAGGGTGGTTGTCTTGAAAGTGGGGTTTTTTTTTCCATGGATCTTGATGAGATCATCTCCCCTTTAAGGTAGGTTTTTAGCTGCTTTCCCATTTTCCCACCCTTTCTTTTTGAATCCAAGGGATCACAAATAATTTTTGCCCTTCTATTTCTGCTGACTAAGCTTCCTTTTTACCATCGTAAAGACTTGGAAAACATCATTCTTTTAAGGCAGCATTTTCATATGCTCTTTGTTGTTGGAGAGGCACAGTTTTCAGCTCAACTCCAGGTAATGTTTCAGGGATCGAACGCATTTTATCCCTGAGTTCAATTGTGCTGTTTCTCACCACAAGCTCTCTCAACCTAACAAAAAAAGCCAACCTGGAAAAGCTGAGAGAATTCTGTTTCAGAACATTCTTGCAGTAGCTCTTTGTAATGAGATAGGACAACATTTTCAAAACAAGGAAAAATCTCTTAGTTAACCTGACTGTTGCAGTTTAGGGCAGTTTAAAATGGAAAAGCCAAACTTACATGCATGCCTATGCCCAGATTATCACTTGTCTTAGGCTTAAAGAGTCCAGGATCTGATATCTCTGCACCACAAAACAATTTTTGACATCCCTTTCTTTTATTTGTTTGTTTACAAGGCCAACCAAAATCTTTTCAAAGGTTTATATGTTTTTCCTCCATGGTTATTACTTGTTTGAAATTATTTTCTGGTTATTTGTCTTCTATTAAAGAAGACAATATTAAAAATTGTAATTGTATTTATATTCTGAATTTGTGGTGGCTTACTTGCACAGATTCTGGCATGTTAATTTCTGAAAGCATGTTATATAGTATATATTGTCACGCATTGCTTCTTGAAGCACTTTTTCAGTAAGCACACTGAGCTAATGCTGAGGGGTTTTGTATTTTTCAGTTAGAATCCAGACAGGGTTAAAAATAAGAGCTTTAGCTCCAAAGTTCTGATCAAGTTTGTGTTGTATAACTAGATACATATTTTTAGAGAAAGTTCCATATCCACTGTCTCCTAGGTAAGATTTTTTTTTAGTATACAGTGTTAGTGACCTGTTTCTTCTCTTTGCAGTTAGAGCTTTATATCAGTGTTGAATTAATTTTCCCCTAAATATCCTAAAAACTGTTTCTGAGTTATTTTGTGGTCCTTGGGGATGAGAAGTATGACTTGTTTATATTAGGCAGCAGAGTTATTTTATTTCTAAATTTTTTTTATATTTCTTTCGCTGTGACTTTCTGTACTTGTATTTGGTAAGAAAGGTTAGGGGGCTTTTTGTACTGCTGTGTTGTACTTCCTTCCTTCCTTCCTTCCTTCCTTCCTTCCTTCCTTCCTTCCTTCCTTCCATCCATCCATCCATCCATCCATCCATTTTTTTCCCTCACTTGAGTAATTTGAGAGAGAGATCTTATGTTAGAAGCAAGCTGTTTTCCTTAAAGTCAAAAGCTCTGTGTTGCAAGGCATCTGTTACATCTAAATGCATTTTGATTTTCCCAGGCATTTGAAATGAATTAGTAGCAAACAGAAGTATGTGTACATATATGAGTGGATATTGAAAATAGTTCCAGTTTAGGTAAACATCTTGATTATTAAGTATTGCAGTTTCTAATATGTACATATTGTAGTTTTGTGTTCAGTTTTTCAAATTGCTTTAAGAATGTTCCTATATACTTATGTTAAAGCCTAATTAATTTCTGTGAAAAGATTTGTTATAATTCCTCAAAAGAATGTCTTACATAGTGCATCTATAAATCCTATCAAATTTCAGAATTGCATGATATTAAATATTTGTGTCTGTCATTCCAGTGTTTATGATAATTATTTCCAAGCCATCCAGTAATATATTGTTAAAGCTTGAGATACTAAATGAAAAACATTGTTCAATTGTGCAGGAAATATTTTTCAAATATTTGCGAAAGAGAAAAAGAATCTTGAAGCAATTGTTTAAAAATAATTTTGATAGAAGGTCATTATACATACATGAAAGAAAAAAGAAGTACAAAAAGGTACAGAACAATTAGAATATTCTTTAAATGCCAGTCCTGATCTTTTGATTCTACTTTATGAAATACTGCAATATACTGTAGGGATTTTTTTTTAAATGTTGCTCTGATAATACTCACCATGGTTTTTTTTTTTAAATGTCAAATCTCTTACTAAAGAAGGGTAGGATAATCACTGGCATATCTGTAGAGACATCACAATTTTTAAGATAGAACTTTAATGCCAATCTGAATCCAAATCTAGAAGTTGAATTGGGTTACCCACATGCATAACTTTTAATTTAATGTTTATTCCTAGTATATATGCCAATAGTTATATATAACTTTCATTTGTGCATACTTACCACAATCCAAAATAATATATGTAGATAAAATATGTGAGATCACTGCTGTCTCCATTATATTTCTGCTTCGTGTTCCTTGTAATGCACCATGGACCTGTAATTGTAGTACCTGCAGTCCCATCATTTATGCATTATTCCATCAAAGAGGTACCAGTAATACTAATCATGTAAATGCCAACAACTGCTTCTTCTGCTGGATACACTGATGTTGGTAGTATATCTAGGGCTAAATACTTGCATTGGAACATACTCATATTGTAGTCAGTGGGATTTTTCTCCTATCTTTGGTTGGAAGAGGTGCTGGCAAAGGTGCAAAAGTGAAGGAGAGAATTAAATGGAAAAGAGCAAAGAATAAAATTAGGAGAGAGAAGGTTGAAAAGAAAAAAAATGTAAAATACATCAAATAAGTAGATACTGAAAAGGTTAAAAAAGGTTTATGGGTTGAAAAGGGAATGTTGGCAAAGGTCGATTAAGAAGAGGTTAGCTGTAGAATCATAAACAAAGAAAGAAATGGAGGGGGAAAAAAAGGAGAAACTAAAATGAGTCAGACAGAAAATAGGCAAAGTGTAGAGAAATGAAGAGAGAGAAGGAAATTCATCCTGCTGGAGATAGTTTCTCCTGTCACTCACAGTAAGTATTGCCTCTAGAAAGGTCAGTTCAGGCATAGCCAAATGACAGAAGTGATAGGGGAGAACCACATCATCTGATTTAAGGTGAATAAAATAGGGCTCAAGAAGTAATTTTTATTTTTGATAGGACAGTGTTTACTCTGACAAATCAATAATTCCCCCTTGAAATATTTGGGGAATTCTGATGAATATGACTAACATTTTTTTTTAATCTTGCCATTTCTGAAGTCAAATTTCTCACACCTAAATGCATGGTATAGCATAATCTTATGTGGACAGAATGTTGAAGCCTTAGAAAGAAACTGATCTTGAAAGAGATACTGACTAGCAGGAACGTAGTTAAGAAATTAGGTAATGTAGTTAAGAAGATGGTTTGTGAAGTCTTAACTTATTTGAAAACTCTTGTTTGCAAAACAGATCATGTCTTTTATAAAGAAAACACAACATTGTCTTGTTTCAGTGATGTCCCCAACTTTAGTATTGTGGCTACAATACAACTGCTGTTTCAGGGTTTTTTTTCCAAATTTATGCTTCCTTTCATCCTGTAATTGAGTGTTAGGAATTTGGAGTCTGTAGGTTTTTATAAAAATTAGTAGTGCTGACAGTAACAACAGGAAAAACAACCAAGTGCCAAATTTTGTATAAAGCATCAGGATTTCATTTTCATGGTCATTAAAGTTGCCATATATATTTAATCCAGTAGATGATAAGTAAGATGAATTTTTATCTCATGTTGCAGCATATTCCTTGCATAATTGACAGAGTAGTGAGTCCTTTAGACCAGTTTGGTTTTCTCTTTTTGTATTTATTAATCACATGAGGTAATGTTACATTTATAGTTAATTTCCTTTTACTTGCACACAACTGTTCTACAGGATAATTTCAGATTATATTAACAAATAAAAAGGGCATGACAGAAAGAAAAGAAAGCAGCATGATAAACGTTGTGACCTTCTAGTGAGAAACAGTATGGCATGCATAAAGGACTGCTGCATTAAATGGACAAGGGGGGAGAAGGAAGTGGGTAATTATTTGTAGCAGTGCTTTTACTGTTGTTGGAATGAGACAGACTAACAGTGGCAGCAGTCATTTTGCTGAATCAAAGTCCATGTTAGTCGCATTATACACTGCCACAAAAGGTTGTTAAGGCTGGTATTAGCATGTACCACTGAGGACATTGGAAGGACTCGATCTGTCACACTAAATCGCCTTCTTGCCCTCAACCATTGAAGTCTCCAGCTCCTCTGACATGTTCTTTCATTAATGGCCTGGCCTTGACAACTGATCCTAATTGCCTCTGAACCGCACTTCATGTATTATTGGTGTCTGCCTGCCCTGGTTCATGTCAACAAGCCACAGCGTGCACAGGGTGTGCCCGGTGCCTTTCGCTGAAATGATGCTCACATAGTCGTTTACCTCTGAGGGTTTGGGTCTCACTGGGAATGAAGTATAAAGCTAAAGATCTTCCTGTCTCTTCTTAGTAATACTTTAATGTGGATCTGTGCTATGTACTTATTAGGCATGTATGAAGGCTTAGTATAGCATCAGGCCAATTATGCAAGATTCCATTAAAGCAGAGACTGTAAAACAAAACTTGCCTACATTCTGGTTACTGAGTGTTTGTTTATTCCTTCTGAAAAGCTTATTGAACTGGAATGTATAGCTTACACTACATTTTTCGTAAATCAAAAAATCTGGTTTTATTTGAAGTAATAGTATAGAAGAAATATTATCCAATAACTCTTGACAGAGTTCCTGTTGATTGAAATGTTCCTACTATAGAAATAGGTAGGAAAAGGATCCCGTTAGTTGAGATTTTAAAGTAAGGAAAATTAAGGTAAAAACTATTTAAAAATCTTAATGCTCTTTTATTTTCCATGAAACAGTTTCATAAATATATTTATTAATATTTCTGAGAATGTTTTCAAACATGCATTTTATTTCATAAAGCAATACATTGCTTTTCCTGATTCTAAACTCTTTTAATTTTCAGTCTTACAGATTGTCAAAAATGTATATATTTTAATTCTGCTACTGCAGTATGCAGTGTGTTTTTACTGTGAAGTTTTTTTTTTAAATCTGTAGTAACATATCTGCTTGCCCAAAAAAATTCTATATTTTAAGCATGGCTGTGATTTAAGACTTTTATAATTTTTTATAAGATTTTCTATGATTACCTCAGTCATCAAGAAGACTGAATAATTTGAATGGGAAGCTTTTTAAGCATGCGAGTTTTACCAGTGATAATAAAAAATAAATCACAGAAGCTCTTTGGTGCTAGGTATCATTTAGCCTAATCTAGACAGTGACATTTGGGCCACTAACAGCATAATCATAGTTATTGCTACAAATTGCTCCATGTTTGAGTTTTAATGTTATAAGTAAATTATGCCACAGGATAAAATATATGCTTCTTTGGGAATTAAACATGTTTATTTCAGCAATGTGGATATGGATTACTAGGAGAAGGCAAATTTCTTTCATGTGGTAATACTGCCACCTTCTGAGCCAGTGAAGAATGATTCAGAGATGCAGCAGTTTTCTGTCTTGGGGACTTACTGAAGAATGTGCTGCAGGTTGGTGGTTTGCTTTGAGTCAGCAGCATAAGGTCCCAAAGAGAAAAGTGCTCAAGACCAGAGATTGCCTGAAACCTATAGCTGAAATTGTTTCAAAATTCACTCTGAGACGCAGTTTAACTTTCCTTGGAGATTGCACACCAACTGTGAAAGTCTGGCAGACTAGAAGAAATAGGAAGAAGAGTCTGTGATGAAACTTTTGATAAAAATGCTTTTCTAAAGAAAAAGCCATTGAAGTCCAAAACAAAAAATCATTCCCTATACTTTGTCAAAAGACTGATCCTGAGTTAATTCTGATTCAAGAATGACATAGAAAGTTCAGTGGTTTTAGGACAGAGGTGGCCACAGCTGGGATTAGGAGATGAAGGGGATTGTGGATGTTCTTTCACCATCATTCATTCAGACAACGTGCCCTTCAGCAGAACAGCAAGCCCTTCTGATTTTCTCGAATTAGGAAGATTAGCATGAAGCGCATAATGCGGGATGATGGAATTTGTCATAATTTGCATTGTCCTGGAAAGATTCAGTTTGATAGAGCGATGCATCTCAGAGCATGTCATGTCCCACGGGCAGGTCATGGAGGAAACTTGGCAGAAATAATTTCACGATATGTGCATCAGTTGTAAATGCCTCATAACCAATTTGTCAAAAAAGAAAAAAAAAAAGAAAAAAAAAAAAAAAAAAGAAGTGGAGGTCAGGAGAGTTGAAGGAAGTGGGCATTTGCCCAAACACACGTGGAAGTTATATGTAACGGTAAATTAGACTTGTGTCATTTTGGAGTAAGACATGATTATATGCACGTAATGAACACATTGACGAGATACTTGCCAAGTTACTGGTACAGTTTTTTTTCTACAGTTTATAAGAAAGGTAGATCTTTTCACCAATTGCATTGTGAAGTTTATTTATGAATATTCCTTACAGAAATTATCAGACACAAGAGCTTCAGGATCAGTTTTCTGAGCGATTGCTTCTGACCTTGATAATGTTCCCAAACTGCAGATAGAAAAGGATAATCAGCATGTAGTTGACAAAACGGACATGACAGTGTTACTTACATGCTGCGGCATTTCTGGAAATAGGCATGTAGAATTCAGACAGGCAAGGGGAACACACTTACTTACAGTAACATAGCAAGAAGAAAAGGTCCAATGTCATGAATTGACCATGGTTTATTTATGGACCATCTGACAATGAAGCCACAGTCTTTGATATTTAGAAATCTTTTTTTGCCCAAGAACGTTATAACTGGTGCTCATAGGTTATGTTATTTATCATTTCAATATCTGGTTCTACTTGAGGAAGACATTTTACAATGTCTCCTGTATTTGTCTTTCTTTATACATTTCAAACAACAGATTAATGTCGGTGGTTCAGTAACACTGATCATTTGTGACAGTTGAGCATTTGTGAGTTGAGGGTCTAATAACAAAAACAAAATAAAAGAGGGAAAAATAAAAAGGAAATTGTCACTTCTAAGGACCTACTTTGCTGTCTGTGGGATCCAAATAATTCTTCCTACCTGAGGCTGATTGTCAGGCTGCTGTCTTTCAGATGGTTATTATTGTAGAATCCTAATTTTTGAAAACTGAATTACCTTAGGGTACAACTCAACATAAATAAATCTTTCAACACCCAGTACCTGGAATCAAGATACATGTGAAACTAATAACACTGCACAGTTACAATTTGATCAAGTGTGTTGATGTGGGTTTTTGGAAGAAAGTATTTATAGGGTTCTGCATAAAAAAAATGTGTTTTAATAATGTCAGGCCAAATCACTCAAAATATTTTTTGTCTGCAAAATACTAACTCTCTGTATAGGTTCT
Source organism: Corvus moneduloides (assembly GCF_009650955.1). Classification (NCBI taxonomy): domain Eukaryota; kingdom Metazoa; phylum Chordata; class Aves; order Passeriformes; family Corvidae; genus Corvus; species Corvus moneduloides. Next base: position 30,235,356 of record NC_045481.1, on the reverse strand, counting down.
GTGAGGTTTTGATCTCTTCTTTTTTCAGTTTACAGCTTTAAGTTTGCAGAGAAATTGCTATGCTAGTCAGGGATCATAATTGATGTGTGGTACCAGTGAAGAAAAAATACAATTTCTGTAACAAGTAAAGGCTCCTATATCTTGTCTATAGATTGAAAAAAATAGGCTTTATCTTTTATTGCATCAAAACCTGAGATCCTGTTTATTTAGTAGTGCACTGTACATGTGAAGAAAAAGAATCTTTAGAAGCCCAAGTGTGGTTTTATTACTTTGCTGGGTGATACATGCTGATTATATTTTTAAATGACAGAATAAATAATCTTTGCATTTCTGTATTTAAATGTTGGTTGGTATTTTATTCTTAAGCTACAGTCTGGTAACTTTCGAGTGAAAAGCAACAAGTGTCTATAGTTTTTCTATAGCTTTTTTTACTGATGTTTTTCAGAAAATATTTTGCACAGTCTGCTGGTCACTTCACTTACATGGCTTGACTTAGAGTTTTGTGGCCTGATGGTGATGAGTGAAAAATTTTAAATTAATAAGTAACCTTTAAAAAACCCAGAGCAAAAGATAGTGTTTTGCTGTAGGACTTAATTACAGAATATAGAAATACAACATCTGGTGGTAAGAGAGCAGAGCTCAAAACATACAGAACTGATTGAAAAATGTAGTAGCTTTGAAATTTTCCATTTACAATTTCTACTTAATACTTGTATTAACTTAATCTTGATAAAGAACTTCCAATCAATATTTTTTTCATTTGGCCTCTTTGTGAAGTTTACTGCTATCTGGTGATGGATTTAAAACATGTCCATAGGATTCCCCTTTCTGATAACAGGAGCTGTGTAAAATGCTTAAATTCTGATAGGCTCTTCACATGACATTCTTTGAGAGTATGCCCAGTGAAGGATGAAGCTGTAGAAGTATACAAGAAGTAGGTGATATTATTTGTTATGTAAATTTTTCTCCGTATTTGCCATTTCTGATTGTGAAAGTTCATTTAGTACTTTTCATAGGGTCCATATGATATCACCATTCAGGAGCTTATTATGTTGGGTAGAATTCACACATTTCTTTTTTTTTTATTCCCTTTGGAGAAAGGCAGTATGTAATATGAGATACTTGGTGTAATTTTCTTTTAAATGGGGAACGTTCTAAAATAAAATGCTGAAATAAGAATAAAGTTAGATAATACTGTTCAAAAGGAAGACTAGGAGGCCAGAAGAAAACTGGGAGGTTTTTTTCTAAATTTATAAGGATTTCAGAGAGAAAAAGAAACTGCTTCCACATCTGAAAGTCTTCAGAGAAATAAAGGGAAAGAGGACTTTGCTCATGGACAGAAACTGTTGTTCTTTAGAAATTACTTTGCTCTAAAGGGATTTTGTCTACTGATTATCAATGACCTCCAAAGAAGTTTATCAGCATGTATGAAGAAACCCCAGTTTTGTTTTTCTAGTTATTCATGCCACAGATACAATCTAGAAATTTCTAGTTGATCTGTGCTCTTTCTATTCTTAGAGTTCTTAACTTAAAAGTTTCTTCAGGTTCAATTCTTCTGTAATACACACATATGCATCCCTGTCTCCTTCTGAGTCCTTAGAGCTTCCAGTGTAGTTTTTAGCTTCTGAACATCTGAAAATCCCTGTCTGAAGGCAGACATTGGAATAATCTGTGGTTTTAACATCCTTAGTATTTTGTGCCAGTCACCCAACTCAAGAGAGGGCAGATGGAAGGGAAGACAAGAGAACAAAATTTATGCAGGGAGAGGGCAATCCTTCTTTTATTTGTCTGGAGTTAGGTCTTTTACTGGACTTCATGTTCCTGGCCAGTGATGCTTTGGTTTTGATCCTTTGAGAGTTCAGTTTTAACTTTCTGTAAAAGCAAAGAAGTGCAAAATAGGCCCAGTGCAGGGGTCATCATGGATCTTTATTACTTGTTTTGGTATCAGGTTAGGGGATGTAAATCTTAAACTTTATGATGCCATATAATAAGTAGCTTTTTCAGGGGAAGAGTTTATATAAATAATAACTATTTTCTGCCATGTAATTATATAACTGTAAAACACCAAAGATTACCTAAATATTAAGTAATTTTCTTTGTTGGGAATTCATAACTAAAAAATCTGTTTAAAATTGTTAGACTATTTGTGAATTCTCTAGAAATTCAGAATAATATTTTGTAAAATTCTATTACTGTAGCTCTTAGGCTTTAGCAAGGGGAGGAGGCAGTCATTCCTCTTTTGGTAGACAGGAGAAAAATACAGTTAAGTCAGATAGTACTTTACAAAACGTTTGTCTGTATCTTCTTTTCAATTTGTCTGTAAAAAAGGGAAAAAGACTGAGGGGAGAAGAAATAGGAGTGCAGAAGTAATAACACTTGTATGTGAGACACAGTGAACATAGTACTCTGAGCACATTACAGTAAAACTCTTTAGAGAATCTGGGAGTGGAAAGACACAATCCATAGATTGGAAATTGAGTCTAGAGTGCACTCACACAGGTAAACTGTATAGTCTGTTGGCATTTCAGCTACCACTGTATTGCATTGTTCTGAGAAGATGAAAAAAATGGGAAAGTAAAACAGAAGATACTAGCATTGAGAGGAATAGCAAATAGACAAGGAGATGAGGAAAACTATTGTTAGTAACTAGGAATGTCTGAGGCACATTCATTCAAATGTGGAATGGTGTGGGATGGAGCTGTGAATTACACACGTTTGTGCTCATCTGCCAGTCCATACAGACATTCCACAGAATCAGAGAATGGCTGAGGTTGGAAGTTGGTCATATTGTCCAACCTCTTGTACAAGCAAGGCCACCCTGAGCAGGTTGCCAAGGACAATGGCAACCTGCCTTTTAAGTATCTTCAAGGATGGAGACTCCCCAACCTCTCTGAGTGACCCGTGCCAGTGCTCAGTCCCACACAGTAAAAAAGTGTTTCCTGATGTTCACAGGGAACATCCTGTGTCTCACTTGGTGCCCATTGGCTCCAGTACTGTCACTGGGCATCACTGCTATAAGCCTGGCTCCATCTTCCATGCAGCCTCCTTTCAATTATTTATATATATTAATGAATGCCCTTCTTGAGCCTACTCTTCTCTAAAACCAAAATGTCTTAAGTTCTCTCTGCCTTTCCTAATAGGTGAGATGCTTCAGTCTTTTAATCATTTTTGTAGCCCTTTGTTGAACACTGTCTCTTGTACTGGGGAACCCAGAACCAAACACAGCACTCCGTGTTTGGAGTACCAGTACTGAGTAGAGGGGAAGGATCAACTCCCTCGACCTGCTGGCAATGCTCCTCTGAATGCAGCTCGAGATACCATCTCTCTATTACATTACTATTACTATTACTTTTACTATTACTATTACTAGACATTACTATTATTGCAATTTGTGAAGTGAAAAGTAAGGACTCTGCCCAGAGTCTTGAGCAATGCAAAATGTCGTTTTCCCACAGATCTTCCTGTGTCCTCAAAAAAAATAGCAAAAAGAAGTGGAACAATGTAGCTCTGAGTTGTATCAGGGAGAACATTTTCAACATTTATTCTTGTCTGAGTAAAGAGTATGTAATTTGTGCAAAAAGTTAACTGGTTGAACTGCCTTAGATGTATTTTTAATTTATCACTTCAGAGTTTAGAGAAAAGTAACAAGTATTGCCAAGGTTTAATTTGGCATAATTTTTAAAAGCTGTTACATTATTTTTTTTTCTGAATTAGAATCTTTTTCTTAAACCTAAAAATTTGAAAGAAATTTCCAGAAAATAAATAGCTTTTGATTTATTCTCATAAAACGGATAAGCCATTAAATAGTTATTTAAGTGTGTGTTTTCTCAGCACTGTTGCAGGAAATTAAGATGTCAGCCGTACTTACAGACATCTCATTTACTGAATCCAAAGTGTTACTCTGAGAAGTACTTGATGGAGGGCATGGAAGACTGTAAATTGAAAAGAGAGTAAGATGAGGAAGCAGGGAGAGCTATGGATGAGTGAGACCTCCAGTATGACTGGTGGTGTTTTCCCTTCCCGAGAGGGAAGACCAAAGCGGATTAAAGATGAGCAGGTTCCAAGTGATTAGTTCAGTTTATTACATTCTCAGCTGAATCCCTCTTTGTCTGTGTGCTTCCCCAGCCTTCCCTCCTGTTCAGAGTATCAAAAAGTTAATTACTGTAATTTAAAAAATGTACATACAGAGCCTCAGCACATGTAAATCATGGAGGAGGGTCTGAAACACTGCTAGCCTGCCTTGGCACCTCACCACCACTTTTGCCATTCTTCTTTATTTTAGCTCTATGCAATATGTCTGCTCACAGTTCTGTTGTTTCCTATGCTAACCAGGAATGGTGGCTGTTCATATTTGTTTCCTAGCCCTATACATAATTTTTCTTCCTGTGTCTATTATTTTTCCCTTCCTTTTGATTATAGAAAAGATTTCTCTGCAAAAAGAATTATACCTTCATCATTTAACTAGCATTCAGAAGGACTCAGCATGACAGTAATTTAAAAACAAAAATCTTTTATTTTCACCATACTGGTAGTTAACTAACTGTATTTTCATACTAAGATTGCAGTTCGTAACATTTTCTGTTTTTCTGAGTTCTCTATTTCTCCATAGGAGCTGCTAGCTGCTAAGCAGATTTGAGACTCTGGTTGTATGTAAGGGAGACTCAAAACTTTAGAAGTATGAATGTATAACACAGATATTGATATTTTTTAAAAAATGTGATTTCATGTGGAAGTTGAATAACTAATAGCAGTTATTGTGGTCATATATTTTTCATTTTGTTCATCAGTGTTACATTTTCATTTTCTGGATATTGAATGTTATTTGATAATAAAATTCTGCTCTAAGTTGCACTTAGGTAAACAAACTTAAGAGTGAAACTTTGGTCCATTATACGCCAATTACAGTCCTGAACAGGTGGTAGTGATATGCTGAGCAGTGGTTGGGTAAGAAATTTATCCAAGGCATAAGGATCTTTTTCGTTGCTGCAATTCTTATTTGCTATGAAGTGCTAAAAATATTAATGAAGTGTCACCCTGAAAACTTTGTTGTTTCATATGCAAAAGAAGAGTTTAGAGAATGATGGAATACAAAAATTGAATGCAGCCTTTAAAAAGACTTGGAGAGATAATGAATCAATGCAACACCTATAGATTTAATGCTGAGGTTTATTTGTTTCATACTCATACTCTAGCTTTACCAGGATATATTCTTGTATTATATGGTAGTTCCATTTAAACTGAAAGTTTATAGCAGTAATTACAACAGCAGCCACTTAATTGAGATTTTTATTTATTTACTTAGTTTTTATTTTCTAAACAGATTTTTCAATTAAATGCAGTTCTTTAAGCAAGTCCTTTCAGCACCCTAAATATGCGTGAAGGTCAAGTTGAAGGCAACCACATAAAAAGAATTCAGAACTTCAAATAAACCTGAAGGACTCCCATCATGTGCAGAGTTCTTATGTTCTAGGGAAGTCTTACAGTAGAAGTCTCTTCTGTGTGTGCATCATAAGCTTGATACATACTTGTATTGTGGACATGTCTGGGATGTGAATATTCACAAGTGCTTGTGAAGTTTCTACTCTGGATGTGCTGCCAGATGTCTGGAGATGCATAAATACAGAATAAAATTTATGGACAGAAGAAAGTCAAAAAAAACCAAGTTAAAAAATGATAGGTCTATTTATGCAACCTGATTTTTCTGTCTGCTCCCCTCCCAGTCAAATGACTTGCATAGACTTCTGAAATTTACACCAGCATGTGAATCACTGCAAGGGTCTGTCCAGAGCCTTCTAAAGATTCAGAGGAATTTCAGATAGGAAACCAACTCTCTTTCAACAACAATTTATCACCTGGGATTCTACTGAATTGTTTTTGACGAGAGATTATTTTCTCAGAAAAAATACATTTAGCTTTTAGGGGTTTAATAATAGCTCAAAAATGAGAAATCTCAGTTACATTTTTTTTCAGGCTTATCTTTTCATGTTTGAGTGTCCCATTTCTCTCACAGGAAGATATAAAATATTCTGTATTAATGTTGCAGGTTTTCTGATAGCTACTGTATGCTACCTGATTTAAGATTTTGATTATCAATACGTCTTGATGCAACTGTGGCCCTCAAAAAAAGTGATGAAAATACAGCCATTTAAGTGCTAAATAAAGACAGATATTCATTTCAGATGTAGTGGTATTAAATATATTGCCTTTAAAATATATTCACAAAATAAACAGTAGATGGAAGTTCCATAAAGATACTGGTTTTAAGCTTCACTTTGAAAAGCTCATGGTTAGGCAAAACCAGAAATTTCTGTTCTGTCTTAAACCTTTACTCTGGCCTTCAGATCAAGTTATATAGTTATAATAATTAGTTATAAAAAGCTTTAAAACTTCAGCATAATTGCAGTCCTTTTCAGCAGTAGTATACTGAAAGATTTGGGATGTTTTTGAATTATTTGAAATATTTTAAAGATATTTATTGTTTTATAATGTGGGCTGAGGCATACAGATGTGAGATCTACTTATAATTAAATCCTAATTTTAACTGATGTAGAGGCTAATTGATGACTATGTATAATTTCAAGAAGTCTGTGTTTACAACTGAAAATATTTTATTAGTTTGAAAGAGATTCCTCATAGCACTCACTTAAAATAAGAGATTAAATTTCTGCTATAGGTATAGATGTAAGTGAAACTTTCCCATGTCAGTGTACTAGGTGATGCTGTAGTTGTAATTTTCATTTCATTGTCTGTGATTATTTCAATTTTTTGTTCCAGTTGAAAAAGCAACTGTACCAAAGACAGTGTTGCTCTACAGAATTCAACCATGGAACTGAGTTCAGGAAGTACACTTTAGGTCAGGTTTCTCCTGTTTATATCTTGTAGTAAGTTTTTTAAAGTCAGCTGAACAATGACACTAATGTATTGTGAAATTAGTGTGGCAGAAGACACAGAGCTAGAGAACTCATAATTTGTAGGTTATGTCACCACTTAGATGTAGGGAATGTCCAGAGATGTTTAGCATGGGCAGGTCTGAAGCATATGCATAAAAGCAAGGCCTTAAATGCTGAGGGGAGCTTAGGATGAAAACATGCAGTCTTAGGACTTTAGGCAGGAATTTCAGGTGTGATAGTCTTTCACTTAGAGATCTAATTTCTGCTTAAGACACGCTTGATACACACTGGACAACAATATTGTGTGTATTTTCACAGGTTATTTTTATGTATTATTTAGGTGATGGATTCTAAACCTCAGGTATTAGGAGAATCAAACTAATAGGAACTGATGTTACTTGTGGGCTTTCATTTTAGCACATCATAGTGGTTTAGGTTGCATGAGCAGTGCAGTAGTATCTCACAGAGATCACACTGTCAGATCCATGGATATTGCGAGGCTTGGGGCTTCATCATTGTAGGAACTTTGTTTACTTCTCCTGTGATTCTATAAAAAAGTTTAAAACTAATATGTCCTTTCTCAAACTGGGTGACTGCTTTCATTATGCATAACAATTTTGACTTAACTGTGAGATTTCAGAAGACTACACTGCAGTACTCTGTCAGCTGTGAAGCAAATGACTCAGCTGTCCTGGAGACTAAACTCTGGTGTCCCCCTAGAATAACTTTAAGCTTTACTGACAGAGTGACTTCCAGGAGCTCTGGGTGATGTTTGTAAACAAACATTCTGTTTAAGTCTCCAGAGCTATTAGTCACATATCCTTCAGGAAAAGCTTCCTGGCTATGAAATCCTTGCTGTGAATTAAAATGCTTTTTCTTTTACTTGAATAAATTACAACTGATTATCTTTTTGAGGATAAAAGAAGAAAGTAATCTGATTAGGAATGTCACCTGCCATGTTCCAAAACACATGGTGTGACTATTACTAGGTTCATGTTAGACATCTATACATTATTTTACTGCTAATTCAGGCAGTCTGGGCTAAAAGATCTAACTGGGCAAGGTGGGATGGGAAAGGTTGAAAGATCTTGGGATGCTCACTGAAAATCATCTGAATATCTGTTTCAAATACAAGGCTTCCTTTCTAGACCTGGGCGAGTTGTTTAATTGTACTAGGCTTTTTTTCTGAAAATTACTATGTTACTTTGTTTCCCTCATTGTTATTTTTTCTTTCTGTGGAGTCTCAGAACTCTAGAAAAACGGCCATTTGTATGCATGGAGATTGATTAAAACCATAATTAATTCTTCAGGACCACAGTTGCATCAAGTTTTAGAGTTGATTGTGAGACACTGTAAATTCCATAGCATACTTAGTTTTGTGCAAGAAAGCAGACTAGTCCTGTTGAGATCTAATATATGCATTTTATGCACCTACAGGTAATTATCTTTAGGTTCATTCATATTTTTCCAGTTAGGACAGGCAAACCCAGCACTTCTATGATATAAAGAAACCCTCTTAGCTTGTCGAGGAGAAAGAGCTCCTCTTCAATGTCTTAGCAACCCAAGGTCAAACAGAGCTGATACAGATGATCAATATCACTTTGAGATCTCTAACATGCCAGACTTCTTCAATAGTCTAATTTCATGGCAGTAAAAGTCATGAATATATATATGAAGAAATATATGAAGAAAGAAATTGTAATGACATTCTTGCTTTAGAAAAATGGGGAATTAAAAGCCCTAAATTGTTAAGATTTTTCTCTGATTGAGGGTTGACCTCAGAACAATTCCTATCAAGGTCAAATGCCCAATAAGCAAGGTTGGCAGTGTTGTATATCCACCATCACAAGAGGCTTCTGTTTACTTCTCTGCATACATGCCAGTTCCCTGCCTCTGTGGAAAGGGCATTGTGATAATAATAATTGACCAGGATGGGATTCCTGAGAAGGCTGGGATGAGTGCAGTAAATAATATATTTGCACTAAGGGCAGCTGTATTACTGAATAATGGTTGATTTACTTTTTGTCATGTTGGGGTCAAATGGCTTGCAAATGTTGCAAGTGTTCTGTGACACACACTCAGATGAGACACACTTGATTTTATTTCCTGCTGGTTTAACTTTGTTAAAATTTTATTAGTCATGCTAAATGGGACATTGACAAATGTTATCAATGTATATAAATTCTACAGTTTCTAGATTGATCTCAGCCCTTGGACAAAGACCACATAAGGTTAAAAAGGGAGAATTATAAGAGATGTTTATTTGGTACTGGGTCCTCTAGAAACAGTCACAGCAGTCTTCTGCTAGTGGGATGGAAAGGCTTTGAGTATTCCTTAAATGAGTGGCTTACTAAACATTTGCCAAACATTTTCTTTCTAGGCCCTTCCCTCATGTGAAAGATTCTGTCAGATCTTATTCTGTAGTTGAGGAATTGCCTTAAGAATCTAAGTCAACTCTGCCTGTGGCTCACACTGTGCAAAGTTCCAGCTTTCTTTGTAACAGTAACAAGTCTGCAAGGTTGTTTTTTTCCTAAATTCTAAAAAGGTAGCAATAAATTTGAATTATATGCATGAAGTGTAAATTTAGGTGAAGATTGGATGATGGTGAGTTTTCAGTGGTTACAAAATGTCCTTTCTCCCAACTTTATCCGTTTAAATGCCTGATAAATTAAGAAAAAATAATCCCTGGGCTGAAATATGTTGTTCACTTACTTCCCATAATTGCTGAGTAAATTTCAGAAAAAATTAAAAATCACTTTACCTATACAGTGAGTTGCAGAGTCTTCAGAAGAAAAGTGTTACAGATCCAGGTAATGTAAATCAGAGGTAGCTGCAGGTAGAGACTTCAAATTTGCCTTTTTGTAATTCGTCTCAGGAAAAATCCCTTATATATTAAGAAGATTATAATTGGAAAACAATTGGAAAGCAATATCAAGAAAGTATAAGGATTTAAAAAAAAAAATTCTTCTAACATTAAATTTAAGGAATAAAACTTTGCAAAAGTCTGTTAATTTGATTGTTTTACTGTGTTTGTCCTAACTCTAAATGTCCTGCTAATAAGTTCGTCTTCCTAAATATAAATGTACATTTATAATGCAAATGCCTTTGTATTTCACTTATCACCCAATCTACCTGAAGTTTCCATATGTATCCTGAATTTTTGGTATTTCCTCATCAGTGCTTAAGTTTTCAACTCTGATATGTTAATATTATGTATATATGAGTGTTTACTTGTCTCTCTATGTGGTAATACTAAAACTGAAGTTGAAATCATCGATAAATTAGCTTCCTGGTTATGCTACTCCTAGTTTCTCAGTAATTAGACTAATACTAGAACTATGTTTTTAATACAAGGCATATTCTAGCTTTGTGGAATTGCTTCTTTATTCCTCCTGCTCTCTCCTTGGCACTTGTATGTGAAAAGGAAGTATAAGCCAATGTTAATATTGTTGTAGTTTCACATCCAAAATAAGGACTGGTATTGCACAACTGCTCAGGAACTTGGAACACCTTATGCCTTTAATATGGTCTTCTTTTCAATCAAACTGTGTGAACCATTTAATATAAATTTTTATTTACTCTTTTTAACAGCTGTGATAGTGATTCAGTGTGTCTTCTGTGTGAGTGGAAAGAGGACTGTAATGTAAGCTAGAATATTTTTGTTAGGCATTTCATCCACTGAAATTTTCTAAAATAAATTCTTTATTTGTTACAATAATTTTTTACTTGTTCATTTCATTTTTTTCTGTAAAAAATAACAATGCAGACAGGTTTATGTTAAGCTGCTTGTTCTGTTATGAACTTGGAATGAGATTATTTGCTTGAACCCCTCTAACTCTGCGGTACAGTATAATAAAAGTCCTGATCTAGCCATTAATCACGCAGCAACTGACAGTAATGCATTCAGCAAAAACACTGGTTACACATTTCTTATACTCACCATCCTCATACAAAACAAGTGGTCTAGTGCAGTTTATACTTGTTTGACTTAAGCCTTTTTGTCCTATAAAATGTCCATAATGTTTTGTGAGCTTTCTACAGACAGCGAAGTTTGAGAAGACTGCCTTCCAATTAAAAGATAATGATCATGAGTTCTGTAATAATCAAGTTTTGTGTCCAAATTAGTTTTCTAGTCTCATTCTGATCTTCAAGAAAGCACCATTTCCCACATGGATGAGACTTGATCTGCATAATAGAAAGTTTTATTCTTCCCAAGAACAGGAGGTTTTATCCTACCTAAAAAAGGTGTGCTGGCCGCACACTATTTAGGGTCACAAAGATTTCAGCTAATATAATGAAAATTTCATTGAAAATGTTTATTTGAGTAAATTAGAATGTCACTATTTCAAATGTAAATTTTGAAGCACTGCAGACAAACTGTAGCTTCTTAGAATTAATCAAGTGTCTTTTTGAAACATGAACATACATTACACCATTTCTGTTACAGAAATATTTATATGTGCATGTATTTTAGCTGTGTATATGTATATATTTTATGATCAAAGTTTATAAATCTTGGAGCATGAATTACTGAATTTGCTGTAGCTGTGTATTACTATTAGCTAGCAGTAATAAATGACCAACTCCTTCAAACGTGGCTGGGTTTATAGATGCTACATCCTTTGAGTAATGAGCTGTTCTTTACCTTGACACTTTTCATGTCTTAAATGTTTTTAATCACATACTGCTTATATTACATTGATTATATGAAAGAATGTTGAAGCTTTAATGATCCTTGTTTTGTCAGTGTATGAACTTAGCAGTACCAATCATATGATGTTATTCAGTATGACAGTTACTCAGCTTATACTTCAGGGAAAATATCAAAGCTAATATCTAGTTTGTAGTATAAGTAATCTTTCATGATTACCAGTTAGGATGATTTGGGACTGCCATCACCCCAGTGGCTCCTATATTCAGTTTTTCTGAAGATTTTTTATTTCCATTTGTTAGTCTTTCTACTCTTCAATTGCTAGAACAATAAATGTGAATATTTTTTGCTTCTCAGTCTTACAAATAATAAAATCTAAAATATAGCAGCTCACCTAGATAGCAAAGAAATTGTCCTCTGATACTGTTTATCTGAAAGGAAGTGCAGGAGAAGATTGCCATGACTGCAGATTTATTGGACATTTATATCATATCTGTATGGTTATGCTGGTGTGTAGTGCTTGGCTCTTTCTTGCAATAACTTTAAAGCCAGGGAAGTGACTGTTGGATTGACACGGTGAAAGTAGTAGTAATAAAAGAGGGGAAAAGAAGACAACGTGCATTTACAGTTGATATGTTTAAAACTTATACTACCTCCAGGTCATATAGATTTAGAGGGAACATGACTGACCTGACAGTTCCAGAATTTTTGATCAATTACTGCTTAGCTTTCAGTGGAACACTTTCAGACCCACATGACTTAATCCTCATTGACGACACTTCTGTTAAGCTTTATTTCTCTGATTCTCAAAGTGACTGAGATATTACTATTTCTATATAAACAGTGATAAATATGCCAATAGCACTTCAAGAGCAAATAAAAACAAATTTCTTCTTTCATATCTTCCTTATATGGTTAGGGCTTACAAATTGATATTCATGCACGCAGTCATTAATGACAACATTTGAAGGCTTCTCTGTTAGTTTAGATAGAACTGTATTTTTCAACAAGCAGAAGTGCAAGATATTAAGTGTTGCAGGATCGGACAATAACCAGAAAAATTAAGAATGTTTGCCTATGCCTTTTGTTGGGAATTCTTTGTGTCATTTTCCTACTATTATCAACCCTTGGTCATTTCTGCTAGATAAATATGTGCAGAAATATGGAAGCGCCACAAGCACTTCTGCTCTCAACTCCTATGTTTTGTGACTTTGCTCAGAGTATGTCTGACTAACCATTTGGCTAAAATGGCAGCACTATCACAGCCATTTCAGCTACTATCACTGTCAATCCCAATGAAACTGAATGGGTGTAATTATGAGATATTTTTAGGAAACATACTTTCCTATGGAAAAGGACCTCTGAGGGCAGTAAATTCTAGGACATAGGAAAGGATGTGCAAGAACAGTACTTTCCATTTTAAATTACACGTTTCAATGTCTAATTAGAAAGTTTCAGTGGTTTCGCTGCTGTCATCTGCTTTGTGTCATAGCAAGGAAAAAGTACATATTTTCATTCACTTTGCTTTTTTTACAGATTTACTCTGTATTTTAATGATATTTACGCTTCACAGAACTAAAGCAAGAAAAATTTTACATCACCTTGTGTGCCTCATATATCGTGGACCAGTTATCCATCTAGAGTTATAAACAATGGTTGCAAACTAGGTTGCAAACAAATTTTGCCTAAGGCATGAACCATAAATTAATGAAATAATCGTCCCCGTAAGAGACAACTTTTTTCCACTGCTCTTTTAAAATAAAAAAGAAAGTAGGTCAGAGAAATTTAGGATATTTTAGAGTACGTACAGTATTGTATTGTTTGCCAGCACCTAATTTACAATTACAGAGCTGCATGAATATTGAAATGATTCAGCTTCCCATTATAAATGTATGTGGCAGTTTGGTTGTTGATCAGTTTATGAAGTTAATGCAAATGAAACTGTCTTCCTGTCAGCATTTGAAATATATAATGCAGTCATGTTGTATATTCAGGGACAGGCCATTGACAGTCAATTAACAAGTTTGATTGGTATGTCAACTCATTCTTTTGAATTGTTAATAGTATGTTAATAGCATTCATTTCTTTGTGCAGTCCCATTTGCAGCTTCACAGTTACAGCTATTTTTTATGATTCTGAGTAACCTAAAATAGTGCCTTAATAATAGATTATTAAACACCTGTCTGGTGTAGCTTAGGGAGGTTTTTCTAGACTGGGAGTTTGCAGTGGATCCCTTTGATATTCAAATCAACAAATGATAGCCTTTTTATTCAAAACGTAAGTTCTTTTGATGGTTAGCTTGTTAAGAAATATTCAGCTCCAGTCTGACCTGATCTGGTTTCCCATGGAAAAGATCTGATGCTGTTTGAAGGTTCATAAATGGAATGCCAATGACAATTTGTTGTTGACGTTTTGCTGCCTCAGCCTTCAGATGCTGCTGGTTGATGTGCCGCTTTAGCTTCACCAAATAATGCTTGCAGGTAAATGATCTTCTGATTGATCAGATAGTTTCAAAGCAAAGAGTTCTCTTCTGTGGTCTGTAGTCATGGTTTTTAGGCTTGGAGGGGTACTTTAAAAGATGCATCAAAGTTGACAGATGAATCTCGAGGCAAGGAATTATGGGAGACAGCAGAATTATGGGAATATTTTTTAGAGAATAACATATTAGCAAGAGTTTTGAAGACCTTCAAAGGTCTATCAAAGCAGCTCCCTATAGCAGATTTATTCCTCCTTTAAAAAAAAATTAAAATTGGTACACTGGTTAACTCTCGATTTCCTGTGTTCGAAAGGTGTTGAGCTGATTTATTGTTCTCTGATGATGTTTTAAAGGGCATATTTCACTATTATCTTGTTCTGCATACAGGGCTTAGTCCTGCAAGGTGCAATATATGCTTTTACTGAAGTCTGCATAAAATCAAAGCATTACATCACCTTACAAGGCCAGGGTATACAGCGAAAAACATTCCTTTACATAAACATCCATGACACCCTGAGTTAGCAATAAAATCAAGAAATAAAAATACCAGTTGGAATAACTATTTTTCTCCACCTTTCTTCATATTACAGGCATTATTCTTTTCTACCCTTCTCCATTCCCCATTAGTGCCCTTCCCAATTGTAGCACAGCTATTTTTCTGAAGAATCAGATTAGCTATTAGAAGTTCAAAACATACATCACAGAAACAGTTCATTTCTCTTTGGTTTGAACATTTAATTATTTGCTATCAGCATGTGATAGGTTTTCTGCAAAAACATGTAATTGTTTTTTGTTGGAGAGCTATATGAGTTAACTCACTGAGATCTGAATGTCAGAAACCCTGAGGTTTGGAGTCAAATGCTGTGAGCGGTTACACTGCCAAACATGAACTCTGGAATCACACTGAAAGATGCTGTGTGCTAGCTATACCTCACTGGACTTCGTAACAAATAATTCATGCTAATTGAACATAGGCCAGACTTTTTTTCACAACAGAACCCAGTCTTGTCACAAAACCCTAAAACATGACCTAAAACTGGTAGATGAACGGTCAAGTCGTGCAACTTCAATCTTTATGTCATATAAATAGAATGCAAAATTTATATGACACAATTTCCATCACTGAAGATTTTGGCCTTTTTTGCATACTTTTTGAATACTGTGCACTGTTTAGCTGAATATTAGAAGCTCATTCTGTTGGGCTGAACAAGCAAAATATTAGACATTTGCATTGTCATCCAAGGTTATGTTTTCAGTAACATACCTATAATTTCTCTTGACTCAAAAAGCAATATTAGATATTTAAACTGTTCTCAGCATGATTTGTAGACTTTGATAGAGCCTCTGTTTTTGAAGAGATACTCTACTGGTTATTTGTAAAATTCAAATTAACAGTTAAAAGATTTTCTGATAATAATGCCATCAATATTGTTTCTAATTCATCATTTCTGTGCTTAAGTTTTAACTATTATACATCCAAGAGAACTTCTTGATCCCATCTCGTGTTCACATTAGGCTTGTGTAAGCATTTTTAATTTCTTTTTAAAAATGTGGTAAAAATTCCGTCCCCAACATGATTTCTATTTTGTCATCTTGTGTCTTTTGAAGTAGCCTAAATATTGCACAAAAACTGTTCATACAGAGTTATCTGTCTGAATGTTCTGTAGTATAAGGCTTATCTTAAGTATCTTTTATAGTGTTAAATGTTTGTCATTTCAAAAACTGTAAGGTAACAATGACCATCTCATAGCAGTTTAGAATGCTTGTAATTTTTGTATAATGTTAGACTATGAAGATAGAAATCCTAATCAGATATGTATCAGTTTTGATATAGTGTTCATTGTAAAGCTTTTGCACATCATAACTAATACTTTTCATCGTAGAGCAGGATCATGCCATCCTGTATTATCTAAGATCATGAATTTATTTAAACAAATTAGAACAGTTCCAGTAGAAGATGTTAAGAGATGTGCTTCCTGGAGTGCCCATTTTCACAACAGCACTGTCATTATCAGGAAAAAAGGAAAATACTAAGAAGAAAATACTAAAGAAGGGATTTGAACCTGGGTCTCGGCAATATTGCAGCTGATTAACCTAATTGCTGGATTATTCTTTGCTGGAGTCTGCCCCTCCGTTCCTCTTATTTAGCCCTTTTTAGTTTCAAAACTTGGCTTTCTATCCATTTTTGTATCAGAGGGCTTGACTCTCCAATTAGTTTTTGCTAGCAAAATAACTACTTTGTTAATAATGCAAACAAAAGGGCTAAGCACATAGTAAATTTGCAGGCACTGATTCTTGAAATTGGTTTGTGATATAAGATGGATGGAAACATGATTACGGCTTGAATGGCACAACATGAGATACGTATTTTATTGGTAATTTTTTACTTACTAATACACTGTCAATATATTGCAATTTCCAGTTCTCAACTTTTATCCTTTTAAACCACTTAGAAAATTCCATGAAAATGAGTACTAAAAGGAACAAGTTGAAGATACACAAAACCAAAAACTACCCCAGAAAAAAAATTAAAAATGTATAATGCGAGATAGTAACTCCGTACCCAGATGAATATGTATTACTGTATAGAATATAATTTAATACAGTTATAATCTAATTATGAAACAGAATTAAACAGAAAAAAAATTTGTTACAGAAATTCAATTTTTAAATGCAAGTTACCACTTAGTCAAAAGGAAAGTTCTTGTTTTGAAGTGCTGCCGATCTAAGTGAAAGCTCCATAGAAAACTCTGCCTCATTGCATGGTTAGGAATTTAATGATACTTTATATAAGGATGTTGTCCACACTGCAATTCTGATAAAAGGTCAGTATTTAAGCATACAATAGATAAAAAGTTGTGAAAATGGATGAGCGTATTTAGTGTATTTCTGAGATTGTTGTTGTGTTTCACTGATTTCCATTGGTTTTATTTTTTTTTGTTAGGAATCTTTATATTTTAGGATAGATAATAGCATGCATTAACAAAGGCATTCCTTTCCAGATGCATTTTGTTTCTTGGATTGCACTTCATAAACATTGTAATTCAGATTACATGAGAATGTACAATACATCATCACTGTGGAATTACAAGTTCTTTAAATTTATAGATCAGGTCATATCTTACTGCTCAGAGCACAGAATTCTTGCTGTACTGCTGGATTTAGCAGGATTTTGCAGCTGATACCATGGAGTCCCTAACACCCAAACTCATTTCTTTGTCAATTTTTGTTTAATTGATGATGCGGAAAAGGTAATACGACATTAGTTTGGCCAACAATATTAAGTATATATGTGGATCTTTGTTGAAAGGTTCAGTTTCTGTAAGTATAATCAGAACTTGACTTACAAATTTGCATTGGAAGATGTATCCCTAGAGAAAGATATTCTGCTATTTAAGGAAGTATTATCACTGAAATACGAATAAATAAGTAGAGGATTGTGATAAATACTGTATGTCATGTAGGTTATATATTATATGCTTTACTATTGTGTGTATTGTACAGGTACATCTAGCTGCACAAACAAATCTCCTTTCATTTCCACTTGGAAATGGTGGATATACTTATTATAAATTGGACTTCTGCACTAAATAATCTTTGTCATACATTACAAACATACATTACAAACATGTCATACATTACAAACATACATACGAGCTGTTTTAATGTTGATTATTGCTTAGGTAGTCATAGATGTAAGTAAAATGCATGTGAGACTAGTTATACATAGAGAATAGGTAAAAGCAAAAAAAAAAAAAAACAAACCAAAACCACACTCTATGGCTAGAATGAGAACTATTACTTTTAGCTTACTGTAGTTACAGTTAACTTGTTTTTGGTTATCTGGTGCTTGGTTTTATGCAACTGCTTCTTTCCCATCTCCCAGTCATCACAAACCACCTTAAAGTAGCCAGTGACAATCATGAACGGCGTATTTCGCATAAGAGTATTAAGCCAAGTGAAGGCTGGGAACAAAATCTTTTCTGTAAGAATAGAATGTCACGGTGTTAATGTGTTTCATACACTGTGAATTACTGTCGTGTGATGAACAGCTTTCACTTTTCAGTACAGAGTATTTTCTCTGCCTAGCTGTCCCTCTTCTGTTTATAATCACATTAAACTTTTGACAGTTGGCATGAATAAGGATTGTAGACAGGTAGGAAAGGGAAAAAAACCAACACACTCTTTATAGGATTTTATGACTGCAGTCTTGATTCTCCTTGGATGCTGAATTCCACAACAGATCAGCAGCCGTAAGCAGCAGCACCCTTATTGTTAATAGAAACTTAAATCTAGAAATTTCTACTGTGCTTTCTTGGACTGCTTTATCACTGCAGTGATAGTTGAACTGGTGATTTAGTTTACTGTAAGTGGACATTGTCAGCAGAAGCTTCAGTTAATGTGGGAAGGTTATTGCAAGATTCCTTTCTAAGTATGCATGTTTAAGGATAAAAGTAGAAGAGACAAAGTCTGTAATACAAACACGTATCACATCACTTGATCTTTTGTCTTTTCTTCCTTTAGATAGTGTGTGTATGGATACAGTTACCTTGTAACCTGTCTCCTTTATGTGCTATTCAGTTCCCTAGAACTGTTAAGAGTAGAGAAAAATGTAGAAATCGAGGAGGGAGGATTGTCTTGTGAACATGCCAGCTATATCTTTCTCTGGTGATACTTTTTAAAGCTATTATGAAAACAAATTTAGGATTAAATAGTAAAACCACAAGTGAACTGTGTGGGAACCCCAAATAAATACTTAGGTAACCTCATGTAAGTTGTAGACAATTTCCACTTTGCAGAAGAGAGTAAAAACAGGGGGGTTTTAAGTTTTACATCTTTACCCTGGCAGATTAAGATGCTTATCATAATTTGAATGCTGCTATGCTGAGCCATAAACTGGAAAACAGTGTTAGTGATCAAATCTAAAAACTTCTGGTAAAAAGGACTTCATTAGCTCTGAAGAATCATCTGAAGCTTTGATATCACCTTTCTTTTACAGACTTCCTTTTGAAATATGGAAACCATATCATACTTTTTTGTAAAGGTTATGATACCAGTTTGGGGATTTTTAACAAATTTTAGTCTTTGATTAGACCAATGTCAGAACAGAGACTGCATCTTCTTTTGTCCTATACTGAATGTGTTTCTAGTAAAAAGCAGTTATGTTTTAATATAAACTGTTCAGCAGTTCTTCAGTCAAGTTTTCTCCCTTGTTCTGAATATCTGTATTTCAAAATATTTTTGCCATATGTTCTGGCATGAGTTTTCATTTTTCCTAAGCTGTCTTGTTTTCTTATTTGCTGCCTTTATTTCAAACCTATCTGAGTCCATTTTTATTATTTCTACTGGTGCACATTCCAATTTAGTATCCTCTGTGGGTTTCATTATCATGCTGTTAATCCCTTCTTCCAGTGACTTAATGAAGATGTTAAACAAAATCAAGCCTAATACCAATCCCTGCGGCACCCCACTTCAGTTACATTGGCATTTTCATTACTCTCTCCTTACAGACTATCAGCTAGTTAACAGCATTTATAATTAGGAGAGTTAAAAAATAATTTCCAGATATGCCTTATCAGATATTTTAAGAATCCATATGAATTATAACTATTATCCTCTATTATCTCTGCATATAATTCACTAAAAAACATAATCACCTGCAGTGGATATAATGTGCATTTTCTAAAAATGTGGTATCCATTGCTTAAGAGTTCATGTGTATGTTGAGTCCTTTCCCTCACTTTACACTGTTGGATACTAGTCTTTCCTACCTTGTTTGTCTGGACCCTGACAAGGCCTTTAGTTTTTCTAGTAAATACCAATTTAAGTGTATCATTCCCCATCCCAACCCCAATTGTTAGGAACCGACTCATCTGAGTACATTTTTAAAAAATTTGTTTTGTTTGGCTTCTTTATTTGAAGTGATATGAATAATAAATGAGGAAGTGTTAATCAGTCTGGAGGTTTTACTCCATTTTTTAGATAAGGTATGTTCATAAAGCTGAGTGTTCTGCAATTTTTCACAGTTGGCAGATTTGCTAATGTGGTTGTGTGAGAACTTGTGATTTTTTTCAAAAGCTTGAGAGGAATGGTAGGCTTTGTAAAAGGTGGCAGATTAATAGTCATGAAGACTAGAATTCCACTGTCCCAAGGAAGAAATGCATCAAAGATTAATACTCTTGTTAGCTTGCTCATTTTAAAGTAGGAAGACTGCTCTTTTTATATTTAGGAAAAAGCACCCTTCTAAATGTGGAGAACAGTTTATCATCTATGGCATTAAGTCTTTGAGCTGTCTTCTGTAATTTTCCATGAAGGAAAAATATATACCATGGGCACTAGTACAGCACATGGGCCAAAATATGCGTATTGAGTAAAGAATATTTTTACCTCAATTTTGTTCATTTCCTCTCTCTCTAGTGGAGATTCCAAGTTGACTAAAACAAGAGTCATGGAGAAGATTTCAGACTAGCTGTCTATCATGTCCACATGGATGTATTAGATGGCAAGGCTTTTTCACCCACCTTTATTGGAATCTTTCTAGATGTTTATAACTACAGGTTCTGACTTTAAAAGCTGCATTTATTTTTGATTTATGTCTAATACTCCCTTGGAATACGAATGACAGTTTTTGAGGTGGGTTTTCTTAGTGAAAATTTCAGTTTTTCAGTCTTTGTCTTCTGTAAATCAGAAGTGTGTGGGTTTTATTTCTGTCAGTTGTAGAGCAGAATAAAATAGATTTGACATTGATCAAGATTTAAAAACAACCAACACATTTCCAAAAGTATGTATGCAAATATTACAATTTTCTGTGATAGGTTAGAACAGTTTTTAAAAGATTATTTTCAAGCTAAGACTTTGATCTCACCTTCTCTTAAGTTTTTGACCTGATCGTCCCTCTCAGGTCTGTGCATTTAGCATTTTGTTAAACTTCAAGGTACTACAGACCTTCAGGAATGTATTAGATTAGATTGCCTGCTGTAAATCCAGCACTGTCAAAAAGCTCATTTTGAGTTACTCGATTTTTAGAGGATTGCAGAGGTGTTTACAATTGGGAAGTATAGAGTATGTTTAGGAGATATTCATTATGTTGGTTTAGTATTCATAACAGTATTGTGGCTTCTTCAGATGCACTGTTGAGTTTAAAGAACTGCCAGGTTTTGTGCTGCTCAGTGTTTGTGTACTGTGTGACATGATACTTCTCTTTGGTATCATTTAAATTAGGAAATGCACAAAAGTTTTAGGTGTGTTGCTAGTGTTATGACACTGTGTTCAATGTCAAATATGACTGTGTGGGATGATGTATCTTAATTTTCCTGAACTGCAGAGGAAAAAAAAATACAGCCTAGGTTGGCATCCATGAAATTGCTGTACTATTTCACTTCTTGTTAAAAAAAATGTTCTATGGATTTTCAACACACAAATATTTAAGTTCAAAGACAAAAATTTAAAACACACATTGATAAAATAAACCTTTATAGTGAAGAGCAATACAAAATGATGAGTGTTTTGTAGTCTTGTAACTTAGGAGATCAGATACATATTGAAACATCTATCCCAAAATAAGAACTAGCAAAATGGAGTCACAGCATCTGAAAACTAAATTATAAAACCCTAAAAACTGTGGAAATATTACAGGTAGTTCAATAAAATAGCCATAGTATTCTGTTGATTAATTTGTATTGATTAATTATACTTTCTTGACCTAACTAGGAAAAAAGATTATTTTATTCAAAGGGAAGTTCTGAAGTTTTGAGTATGATGTGAAAACATTTGACTAAGCTATATGTGGAGTCTTAGTAATGTCGGGTTTTTTTGGTCAAAGGTAACAATAATAATATTATTAATAATAATAATTTAGGAATATATCCTTCATCTTTTAGCTACTGACAACTGCACATTTTTTCTCAGAAGAAAACCTGTATCAAACTGAACTATGTGTTATGAAGTCAATCCTGGAATTTGTAGACTACAGTTTTGTAACAGTTCAAGAAAAAACATGTGAATTACATTAAAAGTTGGGTGTATTTGAATCATGTTAGATACAATTTGTTTTCATAGTGTGAACTCAAAGCTTTTCAATTACTGTTGTCTAAACAATGCCTTTAAAACTTTATTCATATAGTCAGTTGAATGAAAGATTTCACATTGCAAAAAGCAATTTTGCCATCATTATCTAAAATAAGAGGGCCCTAGGAAGAAAGGATTATCATATATTGAATAAAAAGTTCACCACCTTGCAGCTTTAATCCCGTTAGAAAAGATTATTTCTATCTAACTTAATCAGCCAGAGGTCTTTATTGCCTCAAGTATTAATTGATTTAGGTCTTCATTAAGGTCAGAGGTACCCGTGGCTGACCAGAGGCAGCCTATTAGTGTGTTGTCAGTTCTGCTTATTTACATTGACTGAGCCTAATGGTGGGCTGTGTCACTGTTAGGTCAGGGGGTCACTGAACCTTTCGTGCATCCTGACCTGTTAAAGGGCAGCAGTCACTCAGACACCAAACTGCATTCATAACAAAGATTTGGCTGATTGCATATTGACTCCGTCCTTCCAAGAAACATGTGTTTGTGGTGCAACTATTAGCATTTGCCAAAGTATCTGTGGGTGAATGTTTGAGATCCCTCTGTTAGAAGTTTCCAGCAATTTTTATATTGTCAGTTAATCACTAGCAAGTCTTAATAATACCACCAGGAACAGTTTCATAAACTTTCTGTGTTGCTCTTGGCCTTTAATTGAAAAAGAAACAAGTCAGTGCCTATCTATAGGTATCCTATTGCTTCTGTTTCTTTCTAGGCAACAATAATTGCAGCTTTCTAATTACCATCTTAAGTTAGACCTTATGTTAAGTCTGGTTTTGTCATTGTTTCTTTTCCTGATACATACATATACATATATATGTGTGTACGGGAGATATGTTGTGTTTTTGGTAACTTAGAATACTTTTAAAAACTTTTTCATGGGATAGGACAGTTTGAAGTGGCACGGAGTCAGTTCTTCTCGCTGTTCCGTTCCATGATACCATAGATGCTTTCCTTCTGTTTTCCTAATAAGTGAAAGCACCTTAGAAAAACAAAAGCTGCTATACAGTCTTGCATTGGTATAAGCTGTGCCCTAGGTCTGAATTATACTTACCCCTGCAAGACAGCTACACTGTGAAAACTAGTAATTCTCGAATAATCTCTTAGCTTTCTACCCATGAGAGCATGCATTGCATCCTCTGAGGTGCTGGTTGTCCACTGAACTCCCCTGATTATTTACAGTTGTGCCAACTGAGCAAAACAGCTGCTAAACTATTATGTTAACTTATAAGGACTCACCTTCCATTTAACTTGCAATGATACAAATGAAAATAAAAAGGGAAGAAATGTGGAATCACATGAGGCCCCATTTATAACCTGCTTACTGCCATGAAACTATATTGAAAATAAATTTGTACAAGTGAGCATCTCAGCAGTATGAAGCTTGAGTTTTCTGGGTTTTCTTTGGTTCAAGTCTTTATTGAAATTTTAGCACTGGAAATATGTGTATGGTCTGCAGTGAAAATCAGATCACCAGTGAGACATCCACTATATACATACGGGTCCTTTAGGGATCAATATAGATCTTTTGTATTACA
Organism: Corvus moneduloides; assembly: GCF_009650955.1. Lineage (NCBI taxonomy): Eukaryota > Metazoa > Chordata > Aves > Passeriformes > Corvidae > Corvus > Corvus moneduloides. Next base: position 30,211,722 of record NC_045481.1, on the reverse strand, counting down.
GTTTTGTTTCTATGCTGAGCTGTGTAACGCAAGTCCTCTAGGCTCGATACACTGTGAATCTATACCCTCAAAGATCTTCTGTTATCCTCCTAAATGCTCCAAAAGATAAACTGTTGCAAGGTTCTAGCAGGGTTTTGCAGAACACTTTCACAACACAAGTACTGACACCATACATTGTGACAGCTCCTCTTGTAAGATTTCAGTACTGTGAACAAGATAGTATGATGACTTCCCTGTTTTAAATGCCTTTTACTCTGCTAAAAATTTTCTGTATAATGCTTCAAATATTCCAGAGACAACGTCTTGAAATCTGCTAAAACAGTGTTTGTACTGGTTTGCTGCTTTGTCCTTGCTGATTATTTATGCTTGCTTTTTATGACCGAGTCACTGGGAAAGAGAAAAGACGCCCCTCCTCCTTCCCTTATTCTAAATTATGTCCCCCTGAAATACAGTTGCTGCAAATCTGTGGCCATTTTTTTATGCTTTTCCCCTCTTTTCCCCTTGCATCCACCCTTCCATAACATGGTGGCTTGTTGGGAACACTGTTTTTCTATTAATTGCATCTTAAGATACAAACAAGTATGTTAGGAACAGAGGGATTTTTTCAATTGATTTTTTTAAAAACTCTGCAAAATTCCCACTGAATCTTAGCCAAAAGTGGTGCCAATTTTGCTCAAATCCTTCAGAGATTTTTTTATGACCTTGCTTTTGACCAGTGGGGTTAATTGTATCAGAACTGTCCAGAATACTTTAAGAAAGTGCTATCTTGGTCTGTATTTCAAAACACTGACAGATATTTTATCGTTAATTAGTATTCATATTATGTCTCAAACAATCTGTTCAAGAATAGGGGAAGTGAACTGGTTGAACAGCTCTTCTGTCTACCTAATAATTAACATGGGTGATGCATGGAAAACCAGCAGCTCAACAGGGGAAAAAAAGGAAGAAAACCATCAGTGTGATTTTTTTTCTGTAGAAGTATAAACTACCTGCATTGGAGTTTTTGACTAATGCATGAATTTCACTTTGCAGAGGTGAAAATGAATGGTTTGCTTTAAAAACAAACCTGTGCCCCTCTGAATCATATCTTTCTGAATTTGTTTCTCATCTTGTCAGTATGCCACTTGGTAGCTGGCTGGACTCCCTTCTTTAGTGGCACATATTTTAAAATAGCGCTGTAAAAAAAAAAAAAAGACCATTTGTTCCTATAAACCAAAATATTGCTTTCATATATTTTTTCCAAATTCAGGATTATATATAGCATTATCAAACAATATTTCAGGTATTTTAAACCATTTAAATAGTTGATGTGTGTCAGTTGATATATTGTTTCCTCTCTGCCTCCTCCCCCTCTTCAGCTGCTAATCATAGAACTTGTATGCCAAATTGTGTAAGATACTCTTCCAATAGTTACATGTGTGAGTCTTTTGTGAGACACAGACAGTTATGAGGACAGATTTGGAGTTGCATATGGGTCTGTCACATGGTTTGATTGCCATGTCTTCTAGGACACAGATTTCTTTTCTAATTATTCTTAATTCTGAGGAGTTTTTACAGTTTATACAGTAAGTTCTGCAAAATTCTTCTGAAAGATTTCTTTCACAGTCCATTTTCTCTGTCTTTACTCCTAGCAAAATTCTTCCTGTGCTGACTTCAAAGCTGCTTACGCCCACCTTACTTCCCACTTCTATACTTAGTTTTCTTTTGATAGTGAATAAAATTTACTGTTTCACTGATTAGGAAATGCACAGACGTTCTAGAGAAGTGCAGCATAAGATGATGAAAAGTTTTCATATTTACATTAAGATTTTATAAAAAAGTCTTTGAGATGTCTGAATAATAAGGATAAATGTTTCCTTTGCTGGCTGCTGTTAAAAAAAGTAGGTCTTCAGAGTGTTGCCAGGAAGATTTTGGAAAATAAGCCCAAAGTAACTGCATTGCAGTAGTAAATCTGGCCACCCATTTAATTCCATTTTCAAAAGGTGACCCATCTCTTTGTTCAAGTAGAATTCTTCAGCATTTTATTTTCAGACTGCAATTTGCTTTTTCCTTCTGGTGGAATATCATCCCGTTTTTTTCATACACAATCATTTAGGTGTTCTGCAAGTACATTTTTTACAGTATTTTTAAATTAGTTTACTAAAGATGTTACAGATACGTACTGATACTTTCTTATATGGTTTTATATAAAACAAAGCTCAAGACATAGAAGATTAAAAAATAGCATTGAACCAAAGATAATGTGCATCATCACTCATAAGAAAAGAAAACAAGAACATATTTAACCATGTTGGGGCATCAGTGTGATCCAGCAGCTATAACAGTCCAGAACATCAGATTGTTGTTTTGAGCTGACACATACATCCATGCATTAACTGTTGGGTTACAGTTTATTGTAGTGCTGTGTTTCTGTGTTGTAGTTAAATCCCTATAAAAAATTATCCTTAGACTGGCATGTTTGCTCCATTTGTGACAAATGATGGCAAAGAACAGTACTACTGAAGGAAACTAGCTGGAGGAGAGAAAGGTGCTTCCCTTGTCTTCTGTAAATTCCCAGAATCTTATTTACTTGGTTTGATTCTCTCCTAGGTTGGCGATATTCTCTACTGTGCTGGACAGATTGCTCTGGTACCTTGCACAATGCAGCTTGTTAGCGGTGGCATACACAGAGAGGCTGGAGTTTCCCTCCGTCATGTTGAGCGAGTTCTTCAAGCTATGAGCCAGAAGACTGCACTCCACCACGTCATCACAGCCAGCTGCTACGTAACTGACAGCAAGAGCATTCCTATTGCTCGCTCCATGTGGCAGAAGAAATTAAGGGAATGCAAAAAGGTAGCTGCCATATCAATTTTCTTCTTTCTGCGTTGTCTTTTTTTCTCTCTAAGTCTTGCAGTAATATCAGAATTTTCTTAGTACATTTCAGAGGGGTTCAAGTAAATGTTTGGTTGAGCTGTTATATTCTGGCTCGTAAGTGGTTGTGCACAACTGAGAAAGAAAATTGCTTAATAGAAAGTTATATTCACCACTAACTTTGTCTTAATTCCCCAAAGCGTTGTGTTAAAGAACTCTCAAAGAACAGTCAATTTCTCTACCAAAATGTGAACAATACCTCATTTGAATTACTTCTGTCCATATATTTTTGCATAATGAGAAATGGGTATTTTACTTCAACTTTTTGTGAGTTGTTCTGTTGAGGATCTTTTCCCCACTTTCTTACAAATAATACTGTTATGATAACTGAGTTTAGCAATCTACTGCTCATTATTGTTTTATATTCAGCTGGACTTCTAAGACCAGCTGGACTTCTAAGACCATATCTGGACATGCCTGTCTATTGATTAACACTAACAGCATAATAATTTGCACAATGATTTATAATGATGCCACAATAATTTCTAATTTGTATGTGCCCCTTTTCTTAAATAGCCATGGAACACCCAGACAGCCTTAAAAGGTATGCGTAAAAACCAAATGCATAATTGCTGTATAATTTAATATAGCCTAATTATGTTTTCTTGGGGCTTAGAAGCATAGAATATGTTAATATTTTCACAGAAGAAGGAAAAAACACCTGAAACTTTCCTTCTAGTTGCCTTTGCTTCTAGGCTCTGCACCAGGCAAGTGTCTTTCTGAGTAAAGATGTAGATTTTGCTTACATGCTTACACATCTCAACTTGATTTACTAATAAAAAACACTCTAAAATAGTTTTTATTACTTCTTCAAGACCAGATTCAGATCCAGTATTGAATCTAAATTCAGTTCAGTTTTTGAAATTAAATTCCGATTTTTGTTCCGTGACCAACTGGTAACATACCACTAACCCTATCTGCCTTCTGATTTGCAATATATAACATTGGAAGACAGATTGGTGGTATTTGCCAGTTCTTTGAAACTTATCCTTTTTCCATATACAGTCTTTTAGGTCTTCCATAGTTATTATGCATACCAGCTACTCTTTATTTCTTCCACTTACTAAGATGACTAGGCAGTACTGGCTTTTTTTTTTCTTTTTTTTAGCTACCTGAAAAATATTGATTAAGTTGCTTATGTTTGAGCTATCACTAATATCTATTCCATGTCACTTCTTTATTGGTCAAGCCATAGCTTAAAAAATGGATTGTTGCCTGCACGTACTCCTGTGAAGTGATAGCTGCCTGACAGTTTTCAGAAATCTTTAAGAAAAACATCCTGCAATCAGGCATCAGGCAATCCTGTAGGATGTTCATCAGTCTTATGCTGTGCTTATCAGATCATAATTCAGTAATGACAGTATCAGAAAGTGAAAAAAATATTAGATAAAGTAATGTGTGCCACAACACCGTCTAAAAATGCTTTGGATAAAACCTAAATATAAATGGGAGTGAGATGTTATCAGCAGCTGCATATTCCTGTTTCTATCATTTTGTCAATAGGAGGATCAGACAGAGGAATTCAATTTCTCCTCAGGATATGCATATTTTTTGATTAGTAGGGGTTTATCTACAAAGTAAAACAGAGAAAAATACTTATCAAATACTTCTGTTACAAGGAACTAGAGGAGGGAATTACCCTGCCCTGAAAATACAATTGTCCTGTTAATGAAAATAGAGATTTTGTGTTGAAAACGATAAATTGTACAACAGTTGTACTTCTGGTTCAGTATCATTGAAAACAGGTAATGTAGCTTCTACTTTGGAACGGCCTTCCAGCTTCTGTAAGACACTGCCTTGCTCTGTGGAAGACAGAATATGGTAGCCTTACTCTGAAGGCATGTTTCTCACCTGTGTGGTTTTGTTGATGTTTTGTATCCCAGTGCTACTACAGACAGTTCTGTTGAATACCATGACATGAAATAATGGTCTGTTTTTGCCAAGTAAACTAAGTCAGCCAGGTCAAAAGTATTTTATTATTCTTTAACTTTATTTTAAGGAGTGGCCAAAGGCCTGAACCAGTAGCAACCTATAGATTATTTAATAAGAACAAATGGTTTCTCAGTTGAAATTGTTCTCCTTCTGTCATCCATCAAAAAAGGAGTTTGTTTGTGCAAATAAAACAGTTCAGCTCAGAACTCATTTTTTTAAGCTATACATCATAAAGCATAGAATTAATTATGTTTTAAAAATGGGATTTAGACTCTGTATTTCTATTTGTTGAATGTTCTGTATGTAATAGCAAAGCGATGGTATATTAAGATAATTTTATTTAAAATGGTGACTAAATCATATGCATCAGAACTGCCAAAGGTGTTTTTCTTTAGAGCATGAGAAATTTAGCATTCTGTCATGTGGTGATACCTGGTAAATATCTTCTACATAAATAATACTGTTCAGCAACTTCCCTTGAATCCTTCTACATGTTTGATGGCAGTAGTCAGTAAAGCACAAAAGGGATTATATAAATTGTTTAGGACACCAATATATTGGACCTAACAGCACATAATACAAAGAGAAGTATGAGAATTGTTCTCTGGATATGTTTGTATAGCACAAAAGGTTTACTTCTAAGAGCTGGATGTGGACATGCAGTTGCTCAAAGCTTCGTTTGAGATAAGGCCACAGGGTCAGACACACTTAGCTGGACTTTAGAAGACTTCTTGTAATATTGCCAGTGACAACTGTCTTTTAGGAACTTCTTGAGTTACAAAGAGAAAGATCAATTATATTTAAATTTAAATATTTTTAAAAATCTAGATAAATTATAAAAGTATATTTCAGAAGAATCTATTTTTTTCAGAGGCAATATTTCATATACTATTAACTAGAGAAGTGGTTCTAGTGAGCATCGAGGATGGGAGGGGATTGTAAGAGAGGGAGCAAACAGTAACAGTAAGCAGGCTGGACCCCCTAGCAACTTCTAACTTGTTTCAGTCACTCAGCCTCTGGTCCCTTCCTTATTCAAGCATCATTCTTTCCCCACACAACTCCTTTCTACTCCTGTCATCCTGATTTCCCTCACTCCTTATGGCAGCCCGGTATCTGTGCTCCCAGCACCATTCCTGCAGCCTCAACCCTACAGTATAACCCCCTGAGCTTCCCTGAGCTCCAGTTACCCACAGTCATCAAGGGTTGTGTCCTTAGAGCTGGAATGCAGGCCCTGTTCCTCTCTCCTCTTCCTTCATATGTCCCTTTGAATTGCAACATCACTGGAAAAGCCATTTGGGGTGACAGAGCAAACAGAAATCTGGTGAAGGGATGTAAGGTTGTAGTAGAAAGAAAAAAAAAAATAGTGGGGAGGGAAGGATAAGAAAGTAGCCCCACCAAGGGTTCACTCAAAAGAACAACACTTAACTCACTGGGCTAAGGATCTTTGGATCAACATTTTGAATGTCCACAAGAGAGATTACCTTTGTTAAAACTAAAAGGTATTGTAAAAACTGAGATCTAGAGTGAAGGAGCTGAAGTTAGCATTTAATTCTGTAGGCAGATAAAACTGCATTTTTGTTGCTGGAGAAATTAAAATGTAGATAAGGGAAGCAGTGGTTAAAATAAAAAAACAAAAACAAAAACAACAAACCAGAAAAACAGGGGCTGCAAAAATAGCATAAAGACAATTATGCAAATGAATAATCAAACCCAAAACCTAGGAGTTGCAGACTTACTGGAATTAGCAAATACAAGTGCTAGCCATCATCAGCTTTCTTCCACCCTATTTTTAAGTTACATTCCTTCCACGGTTTCTTTGTGATTGCCAGGCATACTTAGTGATATTTGGATACTCTGGAGGAGATAAGTTTAGGGACCTTCTCTAGCATACCTAGTAGCAGTTGTGTGCTAGAACAATTTCTGTCTAATCCAGTAGTTAGCATTTAGGGGGTTTTTGGGCTTTGTGTCTTCTTGGGGCTTTTTTTAAGTAGCCAAAAAAAAAAAAGAAATAAGCTTATAGCATTGGTAAAACTTTCTGGAAGAAGAACTGACAGTTTTCCAATTAAGTCTCATCTTGTGTTTTTCTTTACTTCACATCTTTTAATGACAGTGTCATGTAATATGATGATTTTATAAGCGGTTTTGCTAACTCATTCAGCAGAGTAATCAATAGAAAAAAATAAGCCAGATGGGTTGTAGTCCATTTGTATTGGGTGGGACAGATGGCATTATTGATAGATGGAAATATTCCAAATAATTATTGTATAATGATATAACAGTGACTGTGCCTGCAAAATTTTATTAATTTACTTTGTGAATGTATTTTATTCAGTAGGGCTTGAGTTGTACCATTTAGACAGTACTCCCACTATATTTAGTTGGGACCTGAGTCTACACCCTAACTTCTCCTTCCCCTGCCCATGGGTTTTCCATGCAGAGACATCCCTGTAGTATTTTGTTAGACTATTTCAAGTGGTGGATTGTACTTCTGTCTGTACAGCTGACTCCTCTAGGCTGAGATGGGCAAGATCATGGTTACATTTTTTTTCTACCTCTGAATGCTTGTTTTTTGCTTTCTTTTGTTATCCTTGCCGATACAAAGAAGAAATGTGGCGTGCTGTCTCAAGATTTCAGGCATTCCAGCTTGCTTAACTGCTGTGGTTTTTTTTTTTACATCTTGCTAATCCCTAGCAAGACTTGGTATAGCTAGATCAATAAAATACCTAAATCCTGATAAACTGTGGAAAAAATACTCATTGAGACTGTTGCTATTCAATTGTATATGCCATGGAAAAGTACTGTGAATTAATTCTTTCTGTGAGATAAGAGCATGTTAACTTCCTCGCAGAAAAATTTTGAGGCCATTTGCTGCTTTTGAAATACATTTGTTTATAAAAATGTGTGAATGCTAAAAATTAGTTTCAGTTATTTTGGTTGGATGAAATATATACAAACTTGGAGGCAGATTTTCCAGAACTCTCTGAAATGTTATCTCTTACTTCTTTGTTATAAAAAGAAAAAATTATAAGGAAATACTTCGGTGTATTCAGTACACAATGTTTTATCAACAGAAACTTTAGAATTGGTTGTGTTTGTAAGTGAACCCAAAACATCGGTGAAGGGAGATTTTGAGACAGTGAAAACAATATATTTTGTTAAGATAAGAAGACAGAGTTGCATAGAAAGATAATATTTAATGCAATATCAAGATATATTAATTGCACAAAGGTCATTATATCTTTTTTTCAGCAAGTCATTTTACGCATAGTATTTTTTTTAAATTCTGATATTATAGGTCAGTTCCCCTCTGAGTTATTGTAATAAGCAGCTGCCAATGTATTTTTCATCCTCATTAATGAAAAATCTACTTGATGAAATACTTCCTGTGACAAAAAAAATATATCTTATCACTTTTATAACGCAGGTTGCATTTGGACATTAGTTGGCTGGTACTCTCCCACCAAAAAATTTCTGAGCAAATATAGTGCAAACTTTAAAAGTTCTCCAGCCCATCTTCTTCTGACAGAAGCTTTCTTTTTTATTATGGTAAGAATTCAGCATGCGTGGCTGTGATCCCATGATTGTTTCAAATCCAGCAAAGAGTGCTGCAGTTGACTTTCATTCTGTCAGGAATGCCAGTCAGGTTGTTGACAATGTGTGTCTTAATAGTGTGTAATGCAGAAGTGATGGAAAAAAGATTCACAGTGTTTTATCTGATGTATATTGTGAATGGGCTCCACACTTATTTCAGCACTTGGGTAACTTGATGCCAAATTTAAAAATCTAAATTTAAACTTTTTGGACCAGATTTACAAACTGTTTAGATGTCAAAAGATGTAAGTGTGCCCGAACTTGGATTTTTTAAAGATACCTAAGAGCAGTCATCTAGGGCACTGGGCCCCTTCCAGGGAGCCCCTGCATCGTACCTTCTTCGACACTCCTTTAAATACCATTGGTGCTTTCATGTATCTCTCCACTTTGCCTTACAAATAATGTACAGGTCCCAAGTTATAAACAAGTTAAATCTTGAACAAGAATCTGTCTAGCTACATGCAGTTGTTTCCTGGAGTAATTAGTGTGTTTTCGTGGCAGTCATTTAGAATGGCATCATGCATCTGTAACAGCGGTCTGTGCATTGTTCAGACATTCCTGTGCTATTTGAAGTATACAGACTGTCATGAATTTAAATAAAATTCATGCATTCTCTAACACTTTATCCTAAAAACAACAGAAGTAGCTTATGCTCAAATAGTGGAACTTGAAGATCATTCTTGCTGCAAAGGATTGGATAAAGTTTTAAGATCCTCTTTTACCTATTGAGAAAATGACTATAAAACTTAAAATGAAATATTAATAAACCTCCCCAGATTTCTGTGAGAAGATACGTATTTTTTCACCATCCTGAACAGATGTTTCTAAGCCAGTAATATTCAGGTACACTTTTTTGCCTAATTTTTTATATGTATTGGTTAATATCTTTATTTAATACATTGTTAAATTTCCAAAAAGTGTTATAAATTCTGTGTCCTATAGAAAATAGTATAGGTAATGTTAATTTAATTGGTCTTCTTTTACGAGTTTCTTGAACAAAATAGTCAAAATATGAGTAATAGAAGTAAACAAGTATTATAAAGGTAAAAATGACAGATAAGAACACTGCTACATTTACATTGCAGTAAAATCTAATGTAGGTTAATTAATATGATTTGTAATATTACCAGAAGAAAACCATTTTTGTAAACCATTGCTGCCCGCCAGTACCTATGCCTATCAAAATTTCAATAGGAAGAATATGCATGGTTCTGTTTCCCTTTTTTGTCCCATCAGGTTCATAACATTTTTTTTGTTACTAGATGCTATTCGAATGGTCCACAGTTTGATATATTAACCCAGGCTTCTTTTATGGCCCACATTCAGAACACAGAGTACATTAAATCGCTCGGTGCTAGTGGGTCTTTCATCTTGTGCCTAGGGTATTTCATTTCCCCTGTGTTCAGATTAGGCAAAGCTTTTCTATTCATTTGAAGCAACTGTAATGAGAATATTTAACGCAGGTCAAATGCAGAGAGTGGAAATCAAGAGGTCCTTAGAAATAGTCTGCCATTTGACACTGGGCAACAATGGGAGATGAAAGGTTTGCCACTTGAACTTTTTCTTAAAAGAAGATTATGATATTCTATTTGTAACATTAGTGGAGCCTTAATAACTTTTAAAAAGGAGTATAGTCAACTAAAAGAACATGACTTTAACTGAAGCAATTTTTAGAAATTGAATATATGTGTATAAAAATCATATGATTGCATAATAGTCTAAAGAGTATGCATGAATTCAACTTGTAGAATATAAACAAAAAATATGAACAATAGAAAATACGAAATGAGAGCATTTCTTCTGTGATTGTTTGTGCAGATATCTACAGATACAATCAAACCCTCAGCTGGTATAGTCAGCATAGCTCTGTGATTTTCGTGGACTGATTTACACTGGCTTATTTGCCATTTACAGGTAATATATCCATGTGTTTGAATGTTATTTTCCAGGTAGACAGAGTGAAGAAATGCATGTCAAGTTATTCAGTGTGGTAAACAGCCTGGTTCATCCAGGCTGACTGATTTTCCCCTGCAGCAGTTCCCTTATAAGACTGGTTTTGAGTGATTCTTCATCTCCTTTGCTGAAAACATTAGTTCTGTTTTGAGCCTGTCACTTTTGTGCTAAGCAGGAGTGCATATATGCATCCACTGTTTGCTTAGGCCAGAACCTCTGGTCAAAAGTCTAACGTGTGATGACTGTGAAAGCCATTGCAGAGTTTCATCCCTGAAGCAAGTACCTGTTGTCACTGATTCGTTATAGAGGGGAAAAATGCCATTTTGGTTGAAAAGTGATCAAGGTCCTACTTTCAGGAAACTTCCCTATTAAACTGTAGTCCAAATTACACGTAGGGAACTTTAAATTCCCACAATGAAGGATAGAATTTCAGGATTTCATCACCTTCAAAATTTCTTTGTTCTCCTTTGGATGAGATAATCCTGTTGATCAGGACTGAAAGAAGAGCCATATTACCACCTCAACCTACATAGAAAGTCTTATTAAAAGCTAGTCCTTTCTAAAACTGTAGCAAGTTAATCTCTTTCAGGCCACAAACATCCGTTCCAAGTTACTGCTTCTGACAAGTAGTTTGATATTCAATACTAAATAGCTATTCTAGATCTTGGTCTTCTCCAGGGAGGATATTTTAGTTTGTCTCTTCAATGTAAACTCTGTAAAAATCAGAAAACTCAGATCTCAGAAACTAATTAAACTTATATACTGAAAGTCCTTCCCTGTGGCCAATATCCTCTTTGTTGTGATTATGCAGGACTTGGAAGAGCATTCCTGTTGCAGGAAGGAAACTTGCTATTGAATAGTGTACAGGGTCTTCCTGGGTCTTCATAAGAGCCTCTAAGATGCTGTGTTTTGGATTTGTGGCTAACATGCTAATCTTGAACATTTTCAAGGCTTTCAAGGCTTTTTCCCAGTCAGCACCCCAGTGAATAGACTGGGTGTGGGCAAGAGGCAGTCAAGGAGATATCCCATACTGTATGATACCATGCTCAGCCATAAAAACTGGAGAACTTGGTCTTTCAAGGTGGCTATTCCCCAGAGGCTGGCTGGGCATCAGTCTGCTGGTGGAAGGAGGTGAAGGATTGCCTTTGCATTGCTAGTTTCATCATCTCCACCTGCTGTGCGTACCTCAGCCCAAGAGTTCTCTCATGTTTGCTCTTCAAAATGTCTTTCCCATCCTGCTGGGGCTGGAGGGCATGCAAGTGGCTCTGTGGAGAAGAAGCTGCCTCTGGCTCAACACCTCAAGTAGATTCAGCAAATTACCACTGAAGACAAACTCCACAATTAACTAGGAAAATTCATACCTGTCCTTCTCCTTTGTCAAGTTTCAGTCAAAATTAGAGCTCAAATTATCATCTTTTCCTTTTGAAACTGTGCAAGGATCTTGTCTCTATTCAGATACATTAATGATCTTCTACCATCAAAAAATCAAAAGGAGGGAGAAAAAAAGAAATTGACTTGGGAAAACATCTTCATTCTTCCAGTGAACTACTTCTTATTTTATAACTACTTTATTTTATAACTACTATTTTATTGTATGATCCAAGGGATCCTACTAAATTTCAGTGCTTGATTATCCTCATCTCTGGTTCTGTGTGCTGGTCATAATAATAATTTCATCTCCTCTTCTTCCTCCTTTTCTCTGAAGGATATCACATGGTCTTCAAAATTAATAATAGATCTTTAATTTTCTTATTCATAAAAGTCAAAGTAACCCAAAAATTATTTATGCTTTCCTGTACTCCACTTTCAAAAAAGCACATAAGACAGTGTGAAAGTGAGCTATCTTATTTTGAAACCTCTTTAAATTTTTGCATAGCAAAAATGAGCAGTGCTCCCTGGTCAATACCCAGTTACATGCATGGCAGCTAGTAGTGAATAATCACTTTCAGCTTTCTCCCTGTTTTTATTCAGCTTCATTGATGAAAAATAAAAATGCATCCAGCTGACATGATACCTGTTCACTTGTCATCAGTTCTTTGGATGTAACACCATAAACCAGGTGGTAAGACTTGAAATATAACTGATTTTTATCTTGGACATTATTCAGTGTTAATATTATACAGGTCTTTATGCATCTTACTTATAACCACCTCTGTGGAAACACCCTGGCCATCTTCTGTAGTTGACCAAAATAGTTACTTTTGCATATATATCCATAAATATATATCCAATGAAGATGCGAGTGTGAAAGAGGAAAATGTAACTCTTAGCTGAAGGAAATACTAACTGTCAACCATTTTTAATTAAGATGGTGATTTTGGTAAAGGTTTGTCATAATTTGTCAAATGAGTGTTTGTGTGGAGTTGCAGACAGCAATGCAGTTATTCAGTCTCAGTCTCTCTGTGCATGTTCTGCAGAATTACATGGAGGAGACATATATATATATACAGATTTTTCTCCCTCCCTCCTCTTATACATATATGTGCCTATAGACGTAATATATATACCTTACAAGCATATCCATGAGTATATATTTATATTTTTTTCTTAGTATAACAACTTTTAACAAGTATATATTTTAATACATGTCACTTAAAGGCTATTTACTGAAAACCTTCCATTCTAATCTTCTGTACCTGAAGTCACCTGCCTTCAGGAGCATAACAGTTGAGATCCCATTATATATTTCAGTAGTAATCTGAGAGACATATCTTCATATTCAGAAGAACAAGTTTGCTTTCCATGTAGCTCATCCCAGTGACTGCTGAGAATGGCTACACATTTAACTCAAACTTGGCTTAGAACTTGTAGGTTATTGTGAACTTTCTCTTGGAGTGGGTCTGGCTGGAGTGGTTAATTTTCTTCACAGCAGCCCCTATAGTGCTGTGTTTTGGATTTGTGGACAACACTGTGTTGATAGCAGAGCAGTATGGGCTGTTGCTGGACAGTGCCTGCACAGCATGAAGACTTTCTCCTACTTTACGCATACCCAGCAAGGGTTTGGCAGAGCTTGGAGGGGACCTAGCTGAAACAGCTGAGCTGAATGGACTAAAGTATTATATTGTATTATATATCATACAGATTCATGCTTGATGATAAAAACTGGAGCAGGGGTGAGGTTTTTTCTTAACTTTTTGGGCAACCCAATGCAGTAGATTTTAAGAAATTGCCCGAATTGCATCATCTGAGTTTGACTTCTGTAACACTGAACTGGGAGTAAACTGGTCCTGCAAAATCCAAGTTCCAAACTGTATGTAGGACATTATTGGTCAATGTAAATGGCTTGAGTTAAAACAAAAGGCGTGTGAGGCCCTAGTAGTCGTATGGTATGCCATTTAACTGACCTTGTTTTGCAGTCATACCATATTAAAAAATGAAAGTAACTGACTAGCCTGTTGAAAACAAATATTTGCCTCAAAAATATTCATAGACATAAGATGGAATGTAAATGGATTTTCCAGTAAAAATTTGTATACTAAAAAGCATCACATTCAAAATGAAATTGCTTTCCAGAAAGCCAATCATATCCTGAGCTGCATCAGAAGAACTATGCCCAGCAGGTTGAAGGAGATGATTCTGCTCCTCTGCTCTGCTCTGGTGAGAGCCCACCTTGAGGACTGTATCCAGTTCTGGGGTCCTCAGCACAGGAAGGCCATGGACCTGTTGAAGCAAGTCCAGAGCAGGACTACAAAGCTGATCAGGGGGATAGAGCACCTTGTCTACAAGGAAAGGCAGAGAGAATTGGGATTGTTCAGCCTGGAAAAGAGAGGGCTCTGGGGTGACCTAATTGCAGCCTTCCAATACCTGGAAAGAACTTACAGGAAGGTGGGGCAAGACTATTTACAAGAGCAGGTAGTGACAGGGTAAGGGGGAAGGGCAAGGGACCTGGAGGTCCCTTCAAGGCCAGGCCAGGCTGAGCAACCAGGTCTAGTGGAAGGTGTCCCTGCCCATGGCAGGGAGTATGGAACTAGATGATCTTCAAGATTCCAACTCAAGCCATTCTGTGATTCTGTGAAATGGCTTTTGATTGCACATCATTATATCATATTGCTAATAAAGGTGGGTACTGCAATGAGGGAGAGCCTGACAGTTAGTGGAAGTTTAATAGTGCCACCAGAATTTTCAAATTGTTTTTCTTCTGCCTCCAGCAACATCAAAATTCTCTTCCTTGCATTCTACAAAATTTAATTACAAATTTGACAAGAGTAGCTAGTGGTGCTGTACATGTACAGGTGAACAGATGATGTAATTAAAATATGTGAGGGGAAGGCTGATGCTTGGTTTGAAAATTGGTTCCAGAGCTCATTGTCAAAATTCAGAAGAAAGTAGACTTTCAAAGAAAATGTCTTTGCAGTCAATATCCAAAATTCAAATTCTCTGTCATAAAATCTATTATCCTTAGTGCCCACAAAGTAGATTTTGACCATTAACTTTGCTCATTTTCTGTCTCATTTGGGTACACACTTGCAAATGATTTTCAACTAAAATCTTTCCATCTTGAATATCCTTACTTCAGTTAAACTCTCTTTCCTAAGTGCTTTTTTTTGACACTAGACATGAAGAGTAAAAACCCTCAGAGTGACAGTCTGTGATCATGTTTCATGTGGCAGACTTCATTTGCTTTCAGTTTGTATTACTATCAATTTATGACTTTGTTCCTTAAATAGTTATCTCTTTTTTTCCACATTGTAACTGATATATTGAATGATGTATGTTTGAGAGGTATTTCAAGGATCTTAACTTCAGTCATTAACTGGTTATGTCTTGGCTCAGGGACCTTTAGTTCATTGAGGGAAAGTTACTATTTTTTAAGCAAATAAAAGCCTTTCAGTATGTAATTGTTTTCTTATCAATTTTACATTTTCATGCCCTTTTGAGCATCTAGCATGCAGTGCTTGAATTTACATTTAGCTCTGCAGGAAATGCTTTAAATATTATTATTAAGAAGGAAAAAATCAAAAATCAAAGTGAATTTTTAGTACAATAGCAAGGTGTAGGAAGGTGCAATTGCAGCAACAGCAGCCTGGATTAGTGTGTAGAACTAACTCACAGCTTGACAGAAAATCCCTGCTGGGGAGGAAATGTAGGGGAACTGGCAGAATTTTGCTACATCTGCTCCCTACTGCTAATAAGCTTTAACCCATTTCATTTTTATTATGCTTGCTGTTTAGATATTTTGCTTCCAAAATTATATCTGTAACTATGATAACACATAAAAGGAAGCACAACAGGTAGGGCTGTTTAAAAATTTAAAACTATCAGCAAGGGATGTTAAAGGCCATAATGAGTAAGATGGTTATCTTCTCAGTGTGGGATTTTAGAGTTCAGGCACTTCAGTGCTGGTAGAAAGGCTGAGCAGAAGTACTGGGTAAAACTGATTTCATAGCTTGAGTGGCTCGTACAGCCAGAAGGCACCATTAGATTATTTATTTTGACCTGTATATCACAGACCATTACATTTCACCCAGAAATTCCCATTTTGAACTCTGTGAGTATACTTGTACTAAAATATATTAGACCTTAGGAGTTCCAAGTACTTTATGCCACAGGGTGAGAATGAAAAAGCTGAGCTTCGCATGCAGTAGGAAGAGTGTTAGTCAGGTTGGTAAGTACGCATGGTAGCATGACTATTTCTGCAGAGTAAGGCAAACAACCAAAGGATTGTATGGACTTTACAAAAGTGAAAAACCTTTCCTGACCCCTTTGACTTAGGGAAAAAATATACAGGTAGTCATATTGTATCAGAGCACTTGTATCAAAGTTCTGCTGAAAGCATAAACAGTTCCCTAAAATGAAATTAGATTAAAATAATGAAACCACCACTCCCCAAATCAGCTATAATAAACAAAATTTAAGACTTAATCTGTCTCATGACACATCAGTGGGAGTAATTAAGAGGGAAAATCAGAGTCATGTCCATTTTTAAAATTAATAATAATTGTCTAATTCTACATTTCAGGCATTTTGCCCCTTTGGCAGCCCTGCTGGCAGTCCTGTGTTTCTCAGTTTCTCAGTCCAGATACATCCACTGCAGTACTTTGAACATGCTTTTATCTGAATAATCAGTGGTAAAAATAATATTTATAACCATCTAAGAATGTGGTGGAAATGGTATTTTATATTTTCCATTCGATATTATCACATGCTTACCATAACTGATTATACAACATTTTAAAATCTTTCTTTTGCTCTGGTGGTGGCATGATTGTTACATACAATTATGAAATGTATTTTGAAGAGAGATTGAAATGTATAAAATTCAGTGGGTAGTTGAACACTTGAAGTCTGTGGGGCTGTTGAGACTGTGCTTTTAGATAATGGGTTAGAACAAGATTGTGGTACTTACCTGAGGAATCAAGCAAAAGTGGAAGTTTCAGTCTTTCAACAGGAGATGCTTCTCCATTACTGTGCATACAGAAGCCTGTGTCTTTCTTTCAGCAGCCAGTTTACATTTTCTATTTTTCTTTCAATTTATTCTAGTAAGAAATTATTTGAGTTTCCTTTGCAAGAAAACTTCCAGGTTGATAAGTCCAGAAAACAGAGGTGTTCGCCTAGTTATTGCAGACTCTGTGTGCAATCTTCAGGCTTTCAATTGTTTATTTGTTCTAGAGACTTGTTCAAAGCTGATTATGTCTTCATAGAAATGTGATACTGATTGCTCTTGTTTTGATCCTGTCAGAGCTTCTCAGTTTCTGAAATAAAAGGATGAAAACACAATGATTCAACAATAGAAAAGAGAAACAAAATTAACAAGCAAGTGATATCCTTCTGTACTAAATATAATCAAAAGAGAGCTTGTAAGGTTATGTCTTAAATTTCAACAGAACCCTTTTTTTCTATCACACAGAAATGATGAAAATTTATACCACTTCTTGGCCTCTGTTGACAATCATGTTAAAGGATAGAATAGCAAGCTGTTAAATTATTCTGTTTCGGCAATATAAGCTATAGATCATGTAAAGTTATTGAACTGGTTTCTTATGAACTCTCTATTTTCATGAGTTCTGTATTTGCTTTGCTTTTTTATATACTACTTACCTATTCTTCCAGTGTCACTATTCAGAGACCATTCATCATGAAATTTTTGGTTCTGCAAAGACTTCAACATATCCTTTATGAACCAAAAAGCTGTCTCAACTTATAAATCAAATTTACAGTATATTTATTGTGGGATATGGGCCCTAAGAGTGTTGTTACTTAATTTTTCTGGTAGTTTCTTCTGACATACTTGATTGACTACCATAAAATTTTAGACCATCACCTTGTCTAATCCTAATAATAGCCATCAATATATTGTATAGATTTCAAATTTCCTATGCTCTCACTAAAATAACTTGGGCTATGGTCATTTCATCCACCTGCAAAATGCATCTCTCAGAAAAGTTATGCTGTTGTGCTTGGCATGTTAATTGCCAACCATTTCATATCTAATGATTAATTTTGCATCACTACTATAGCTACATGCAGATTTTTTTCACAATTATTAGGGTGAAAATGTAATTTGCATTTTTTTCCAATGTGAGCAGGTGGAATTGTTATCATTATATCAAAAAGAATATATTAATTAGAAATCCATTTAAATTACAAAAATTGATTGAAAGTACCCTGAGCAATAGTACTACCTCTAAATTTCTATACTCATATTTGTTCCCTGTATCTGCTTTCCCTTTTTCATGTTTCTGTTTTTTAAAGATAGCTAAAGACTGCACAAAAAAAAAATTACTCTGAAAAATGTGCTATCAGATGCTGCTACAAAAAATAAAGAACCACTTGATTTGCTCTAGATTTTCCATGCCTCAGTAACACCAAAGTAAGTACAGGCTCAGTTTCCCAGTTGACATTGTACAAAATAATTTCTACATGACACAGTGGTTACTAAACTACCTTCAGCTTTGTCCATCATGCTGAGGAGAGAGGACTAAAATTTCTGAAGAACTTGTTTCTTTTCATATTTACAGTATTTATTCTATAACAAATATTCCATTTATAAGACCTCATTTTTAGTCTGCCAGTTTTGTGTTAATGTCTTTCTGGCATGCACCAAATAATTTTTTTTATTTCAGAAAGAAATACTAAATGTCTGACTTCCTTATTTTTGTAAGCTTTCCAAAAGGAACATTCTTAACAATTTTATTGTTATAAAACACTGTGGTATTCATTATTTGAATTCAGATGTGGTATACCAGGAATGCATGTGGCCTATTTATTAGACAAATTAGAATGTTAAAAAGAATTGCTTCTATCCTACTTTCTTTAGGAACTGACATTTTTATTCTTATGCAGTTTTCCTAGTGGAATCTTTACTTTCTTAAGTCATAAACCTATTGTTGTGAGACACTCCAGCAAAGCTTAAACTGGATCTCAGGAGTTTGATGCACTTTGTTTAATGCAGGCAGTGTAAAAGAAATTTTAAATGTATTATTTAAAGGCACATTAATCTTGCCACTGTAATGGTGTCATACTGCATACCATATAAGGTTTTCATAAACTCAGCTTCTAAAAGTAACATCACAGTATCTTTCTTTTTGTTCTCCAAGTCAATTCTTTGTAGAGATAGCAATTATGCATTCATCTCTCTCTCTTATAGCCTGATTCCATATTCAGCTGTGAGATAGATAGGCCTTAGTCCTTACTAACACAACAAAAAGAGTATTTCTCATTTAGAACAAAGGGAGGATAGTCAAACAAATTACATAATAAAAGTTAAAGGCCAAAATTTGTACCTTTTTCCATTTAATTAAGCAAAATAGTTAAATACTTGTACAATGGATTGAAGATAGGTTTGTCTTTAACTCATTATTCCTTTGTTTTCATTGGAATTTTAATAGTCCTGCCTTGGATTATTTTTTTAATTACAAAAAAAATTATAAGGTTAGCACCTTTAAAACAAAACTCTGTGTAAGTTTAACCCTTACAGCCAAGTGTTTTTCATTTAACTCTGCTCATTCTATTGGGTTCTGGTTTGATTTGTAGCAATATTGTGGCTGCATAAGGCATTCATTACTGTGAGAGTATTCTGTAGCTCTCCTGAATATGCACAATGAAAATTGGGTGAATCTTGACTAAGAACTGAGGCACAGAAAACGCAAGGATTTGGTAGTACTGTGAACCAATGTGATAATTTCTTGTATCAGTGCAAAGCTCAAGAGAATATTATGCATGCAGCACTTCAGATAACACTTTTGCTTTAATGTAGGGTTAATTACAAGTTGAGAAACAATCTGACAACCTCTTTGTTGTTCATCTTGCTTCTTGGGACATGAAAGACCTATTTCTGAAGTAAACACATTGATAAAAGTATTAACTAAGGAATGTTTCTACCAAGCTGCCTTTTCACTTCAGTTTAGGCACAAATATAAAGTATAGGAAATTCCCCTTCTCATTTCTCAGTATTAGATACTTTACTGAATTGTATGTTGCTTGATAACTGTAGTACTGTGGCCTTCAACAAGTATTCAGTCAAGCCTTTCGACCCTTTCTATTTCTAGACAAACATCCTTACACTTTTGCAGATTTGGATTGAGCATCCATCGCAGAACCTCTTTAGAGGGGTTAACACAGAGCAGTCTGTCTGGGTGGCTTCACTGTAAGGCAGCTCCAAACCCCAGTTCCTAGGCAGGTGCCTAAAGCAGACAAACCTCCTGCTTGGCACTGTCTGGGACTGTTGTGTTTTAGTTGTCTGCACTGTCTCTGTCAGTTAAGGCAGAAATGAAAATATGTATATCCCCCTAAATGTAGCATTACAGTTCTGTATGTGATTCTCTTTTCGGATAAAGGAGGAACCTTTTTTTTCCTCAGAAGGAATAACCACATTGAACTCCCACTTCTTCCAGCTCAATATTCTGATGCCATTACCTCTGCTGAAGAAACTTCAGCTCTCAAAGCTGTTCTCTGCATTCATCTACTTGACTTGGTGTTCACAATTCATCTATAATATCAGTCTGGAATATCACAGATGAACATAAAATCCCTTTAGAATTATGGAAATGTTGGAAGGGACTAATTGTGAAAAATCCATGAGTCCAGTCAAGAAATCCCAGTTCTTAACCAAACACACCACTAGTATCAGTGTAAATGCTTATTTAAGAACATAACAATAACCATAATGGTGTAGACCTTGCTTGGTATTTTGACTCCAAACAGTAGCCCTAAGCAGAAGTGAATAGTAAAACCAGTAAAAGCATGTATCTACTCTAATATTCTCCTAACCTCAAACTATTTTAATTCATATTTAAATTGATCAAATTAATTTTAATCGTTATATAAATAATAATATTTATATAAATTATTAACTCACATGAATTTAAAATAATCTAGGAATTTTATTATGTATCTTTTATAATGCCCACTGAACATGTAAGAACTTGTTCAGGCTCTCCTTGAATCCCTGTAAAGTTCTTGCAACCAGAGCATTCTCCATCACTGAGTTGTAGGTGTCACCCACCATCGTTCTTTTTGAAACCATGCTCTTACTAATGTCATTTGATGGTCCATAGCTCTTTGTACAGAAAGACAACGTGTGCAAAATCAGTTCTTATCCCTATCCACTCTTCTTATGTCATGTATGATTTTGTAAGCCCCTGTCTTCTCATTAACGAGGCTGCAGAACAGTTCCAATCAGACCCTCCAGAGCTTTTGATCATACTTGTCCTCCTCGGAATATATTTTGGATCTAGTATGCCCTTTTTCAGTTAAGATATCCACAGTTGTTTATCTTACTCAATTGTGAATTTTTACAGTGGGCATAATGTTTCCCACTTTGTTTTCTTAACTACTGTCAACTGCTGTGATTCTTTATTCACCAGTCCATGAAGACTTTCCAAGATGGTCACTTAGCTTAGCATGGCAGTTTTCTCAGTGTTTACAGTAGAAGTAAAGAAGAGTCACTTTCTCAGTCATCCTAAAATTTCCTCTGGACCTTTGGTTTCTCCTGTGAATTTTTGAAACATGCATTGTATCACCAGAAGAATATCAGTAATTTCTTCAAGGTGGGAAAAGTCCGTTGTTGAATTGTGTGGTAGTTGTAAAGCAATGTGTTAAAAAAACGTTTGTAGTCCTTCTTTGGATGTGGAATGATATAGATACAAAGCATAAATGGAATTATATAGAGACAATGCATGTGTTTAGAAAAATCTGCCTTTTGGCTTCCTTTTTCAAACTTTCTGGATCTCCATCTCTAACATCTTTGATAAATTAAGTGGCAGATGATCCTGTTGGAAAAGGGAAGATACTAGGAAACATGTTTGGAGGACAGTCTAATGTGACATTCAGTTAGAGTTAAATCACTTGTCTTATCAAATCTTTGTCCAAAGTTTTGGGATCTACCATTTCCCGACATGACAGAATCAGAATTCTGTCATAGTATGGTCTCTGAGATGATCCTGTTTACATCCATTCCTGAAAAAGTCATTGTTGTAGAGCCATTTATTTTCAGGTAATGTCTCCTGCATGTGGAACAGATGTTACCTGATGTCCTTCTCCTTTAAGCCCTCTTTAAATCAGATCATGTAAAAGTATAGCACCTAAGTAGCATCTTTCTCCATATAATCTCAGCAGTCAGCCACTGAACCTTTAGATCTGCTTATTTTCCCCTGTGACTTTTCAAACATCTCATAGTGCAGAGCTACCCTGTAGTGTTTGTTCTTAGAAAGGATTAAATCCAATGGAAAGGCTAACAAGTGGAAGTTGGAAACTTGAAGACGTTTTTCCCATCAACTGAAAATCATTTGGAAACTGATAGCTAGAAAATAATGGTTAAAGGGCAAATGTCTTTAGAGGACAACTACAGCTACAGATTAATGACATTTATAAAGATTTGTAAAATTCAAGTAATGCATACTTTTAAGGAATCACTGCTTTTAACAGTGTTTGCCCCAACAGATTTCTTGTCTCTCAACAAGAATTTTAGAGCTTCCCAAGAATTATTTGACAGTTCTTTTTCAAAAATTATAACTCAAGCTATATGCTCTTCTACCTCATTTTTTTCTGATTAAGACTCTGAAGATGTAGAAGAAAGACTAGAGCAAAACCTGTGCTCCTTTATAGAACACTCTACAACTCTATCCTTGGGCAAGAACTCTAAAAACATTATTTTATTCATAGTACCACAGCTGTCTGCCAGAAGTGATGAATCTCATTGATGAGAGCGCAGAATCAACTGTAAAAACAATTTAGCCAATGAAATAATTTCTCTTCATTTTCACTCTTAATACTTACTTATATTGTTCTAGCATCATATAATTTCTTAGCAAACCTTATATATTCATCCTCATTTACTAGACAGGCTATCATGAAGATATTCAACTCCTTTAGAAAATTGTAAATTTCTGAAAGGTAACTCATAAATGCAGCATCCAAGTATAACACAAATGTCAGTGATTTCTTGAAAATAAGTCAGAAGAGGTCACTGTTAGGAGTGTTTCTATAGGATTCTGTAGCCACAAATGAAAGATTATTAGTCCCCAGTAGCTCTATCACTTGTGCTTTGTGCAAACTCTAAAGTTAGAGGTTATGAGTATTATGGTACCATACAGGTGCACCATGAATAGTCTTTCACACAGAATGATTCTCATTTGTTAAATTTGGAAATGTACTTTCTCCTGGCCTTAATTTTCATGTAGTTCTTCATATTCTAAATGGCAGCTGAAGGCAAGCAGAAGTAGCGAGTAATTGATTTAACAACCTCAGACAAGTACAGGGAAGTAGAAAAGTTTGTCTTAGTGCTTGATGTGACCTGAGAGAGCTTTTTTAGACTGTTTTTTTCTAACCAGTACCTCAGCACCTTGGGCCAGCAAAGTGGCCTTTAAGCCTGAATGAGCATGACTTTTTTTTTTTTTTCTCAGTGCAAAGCTCCAGTATTTCATCTTTTCAAACTGTTTTACAGCACTCAGAGCAGAATTATATTGACAAGGTTAGAATTCATCTCCTAGAGGAGAATACTGTGCTCCTGTTAAGTGCTAATATAACATTTATGTGTTGCTACCTTAATAACAGCCCCGGCCAGCCTAATGAAAGTACTGAAAGCAAACAGTACTCTGTGAGATTTTATTATGACTGAAGTGATTGCAATTTGACACAAATTGTCCCTATTTCTGTTACCACACCAAAACCAGAAATGCTAAAGCAATTGCTACATGTTTGGGATAGAATTACATTCCACTATCATTAATATAGAAGTAAGTGCATTTTTCATGTAAACAGCTCACAAGGGTCAAGCATCAAAGATATTCTTTGCAAAATTCTTGTCAATAACTTTGTGAGTGAATTTTGAAATAAAGTGCCTGGAACATGTCATTATTTCTTCCTCTCAAAGTTGAGAGCAAGTGGTAGAAAATTGAGCTTGTGAATTGAAGGTACTGAGAGTTATATGGCCTTATCGACTTCAGGCAAAATGACAGGTTTGCCTTGTTATTATTTTTCCTTTCAGGGGTCAGGCAATGGACAATTTTAGAAGTATATACTGGGGTGTAAGCAAATTGGTATATAAAAAAAGTTATTATCTGTGTACAGAAAAAAGATGGTGTAAGTCACTAATACTAAAAATTCTTAATATACTATTTCTTCATAAAAATCAAGGGAAAAGTAAGGAAAAAAATAATTCACTGGTCAAAATAAGCATTTCAATTGTTCAGGTTCTTAAAAGCTATTTAAAACCATCAGAAGAAAAGGAACTTAGTCACTCAGATTTAGCTGACCAAGTTAGCTACTTAGACATGCTGGTTTAAACAATTTAAATATACATTCTCAATGAGCTCAGCTATTAAAAAGCACATTCTATCTTCTAAGAGGGTTTGGTCAGGATAATTCTGCTGTTCAAAACTATCTGAACTATATTTTTGCTGTATCTGAACTGAATCTTTAGTACTCCAACTGTTAAAATAAAATTTATGTACTTTACGGACTCATTTCTGTAGTTTTGGTAGTTCCTACCATTTTTTTATTCTTCAAAAACCATTGGTATAAACAAAAGTCACCATAGGCAAAAAGACTTCTTTTGATTACAGAATGAGTGCAAAATACATTATGATTAGCTTTTTTTTATTAATGATACAGGCATAGTAGTGGTTTGAGATTGCAAAAATGAGGAGATGCTGTCAGATAAATTCATGATTGCTCAAGATGACTTTTCTATAAGGAAAGTTGAGGGAAAAAGCAGTTTCCATGAAATAACTGTACTGCATATACTTTTTTAATATTTTAACTGAATATGAGCAACATTAATTTCTACAATTCTGTAATATGGACATTATTTTGTTTATCTTTTAGGTTGAAGATTCGGAGATGCATAATGATGAAACTCCAGTATGTGGGTTGCTTGCTGTGGTTGTAATATCTCACCTGCCCAGAGATGCTGCCATTGAATGGCATGTTGTTGCAGCAGTTGATGATCCACTCCAAAGAAAACATTTTGCAATGAAGATGTTGTCAGAGGGCTTCCAAATCGAGTGTGAATCTGTGGAGTCTAGCTCTGCATCTTGTGCATCAATCTCAGTACGCCTGAGCTTGATTTCACCATCCACTTCTCACCTCGATTTAGATGGACCTCTTCATGACTTAGTTGCTATGTTTAAACAAGCTGTTGACAAACTTTCAGAAGACTGCAGTGCAAGTCCTTTGTCCTTTAGAGCTTTCTTCAAGGAGGATGTCTTTGATGCTGAAACACTGCAAAAAGGTAAGACTTACCATGACAGGAACCAGGTGTAATACTAAGCTTAAGGAAATTCTTGTTCATTTCTGTCAGATTTCGTTGGAAAAAAACATTTTAGATGAGTGTTTCAAGGATAGGTGGCCAAGAAGGCCAATGGCATCCTGGCCTGTATCAGCAATACTGTGGCCAACAGGACCAGGACAGTGATTGTCCCCCTGTACTCAGCACTGGTGAGGCCACGCCTTAAATCCTGTGTTCAGTTTTGGGACCCTCACTGCAAAAAAGACATTGAGGTGCTGGAGCGTGTCCAGAGAAGGGCAACAGAGCTGGTGAAGGGTCTGGAGAGTAAGTTGTATGAAGACAGGCTGAGGGAACTGGGGGTTTTTAGCCTGGAGAAAAAGAGGCTCAGAGGAGACCTCACTGGTCTCTCCAACTGCCTGAAAGGAGGTTGTAGCAAGGTGGGGGCTGGTCTCTTCTCCCAAGTATCAAGTGACAGAAAAAGAGGAAATGACCTCAAGTTGCACCAAGGAAGGCTGAGTTTGAATATTAGGAATAATTTCTTCACTAAAAGCATTGGAACAGGCCGCCCAGGGAAGTGGTGGAGTCACCACCCCAGGAGGTATTTAAAAGATGTGTAGTAGACTTGATGCTTAGGGACATGGTTTATTGGTAGACCTGGCAGTTTTAGGTTTACAGCTGAACTCAATGATCTTAGAAGCGTTTTCCAACCCAAATAGTTCTACAGTTCTACAATTAAGATACAGTTGTTCTTTTTCTGGTGACCAGGCATGTTTCTCATATTGAAAGGCTCTGTTCTTGGACTTTTTGAAGTCCAAACAGGATAAAGTCCTGGATTACTTTTGTTCTAATCTCACATCTGATTTTGAGTAGGAGGTTGGATTATATGGTCTTGCTCTAATCTAAATTATTCTGTGATTCCATGCAAGAGAAGTTGCTGGGAAATCCGGCCACCTTAGGATTCATGATAGGGAGAATGACTCTTTTGCTTAAAAGTGTTTGAACAGTTGTGCATTTGGTAGCCTCTTCTTGTCACGATCTAGAACCGTGTTCAAATAACCAATTTCTTTCTGCTAGCAGGAACTGTTTGGAGAGTAAAAAATGAAATATTAATGTTTTAAATAAGGAAATGGTGTCGTATGCTCTGGATTAGAGGGTATCTGGTTTTGAACATGGGCTGATTTCTAACTTATTTAAATAGAACTTGCTATCCAAACAAATTTGCTGGGTTTTCCCCCAATGTTTGTTTTTTCAAAATCTCATTCCCTTATGAAGTAAAGAGAATACAGAGCAATAAATGTAATGTTACAACTACAATTTATTTCTTATGTTGTAGATCTGCATTTTGGGCTATGCTTTATTTGGGACAACTAACATTGTGCAAGAGCACAAAAGCTTATTTTATCTGTCAGATCTATAAAACTGGTAGATGAAATCAGTAAGAGCTTTGTTATCAGTTCGAGAAGGAGCAAAATCAGATCCTTAGTCTATATTTGTCTCAAACATGCATGCACTTTAAAAATCCTTGCAGACCACAACTGATCCATATTAATTAGCTGACATAAATGTTAGCCCTCAAATATTCTACTGTCCTATTTTTTTTTTTAACCTGCAGCAGTTTTTGAAGAAAATTCAACTTGACATTGTTTAATAGATTTAAAGTACAGGAATTGAAAGCTATAAAAATGTGGCATAGAATAAGCATATTTAATCCAGGAAGCAAGGAATGAACATATAGTCTGACAGAATGTTGTTGTTTTTACTACATCTTGTTTAAGAGCTAAAAAGAAACGTGATAAAACATGTTTCTGGCATGGGATTAACATTACTGTTTCGCCTGCTTTCTTTCTGATATTTCTCAGGCCATCAAATAATTACTTCCAAACAAATTTTATTTGCTTTATAAAATATATTGCTCAATATAATGTATAAATTGCGCACATAAAAATTCAATTCAGTTCCATTCATGTTATACTACCAATAGCATAGACATGGAAAGATTTGTGTGATTGTCATATATTCATTCTTGTTGTGTTCAGATCTCTGCACTGTCATAATAATTCCTGTCATTATACCAATTTTATCATTATCCCCACTGGTAAGAAATATATTCTTGCAAAGCTGTAGAATATATAGAATACATTAAATTTACAAGGAGCACTAATTCATTGATGAAGAATTTAAAAATAACATTTTTCTTCTTAGGAAAAATTTCTAGAAAGTTCATGCAATGGAAGAATAAGTGTAATATATATTCAAAAATAATTTCTCATATTAAAGTGGTTGCTGAAGTGTATCTGGCTGATAATTTCTATCAGATAGAAGACTATTTTTATATAAATATATATATACACACACTTTCTGGTTCAAAATCAGAAGTCTAATTATGAATATATTGTTAAGACACAGGGACATATTCAAGTGTACTGGTAATATGTGTTCTTGGATCTTTGAAAGACATGCAGTCTCCAGTGAAGCATCATCAGCTTTCATAACGATGCAGCATATTACTGAACGATGTCCTTGACTGTCTTTTGCACTATTAGTGTAATTCTACTTCTCACAAGCTAAAATATTGTCACACATATATATTAACTCTCAGTTAAAAAAGTGTTGTGTGAGGTGTCCAATTTGTTCCCACTAATTTCACTATCCCATTGACAGTGTCCATAAGCAAGATGACATTGTCTTTTATCTTCTCTGTTATTATTGGCAGACTTTAATTTTGACAGGCAGAACTGCTGCAACTGTATGTGTCCTTTAGTGTACCAGAGGTAGTGTCAGGTCTTTCTTTTGAATCCCAAGATATTTTAACCTTCCTATAACACCAGATCAAGGTATTAGAGATTTTTATGTTCTGATAACAACAGCTCCTTCCAGTTTCTCATCCAGATCCTTCAGTTTATTCCTGTTCCTTCAATATCTCCTTCCAGTTTATTCCTGTTTTCCTCTTGAGCCTGTCCTGCTTCTAGAATGCATGTATCTGAATGGGACAGATCACAAGAGGGAACAGTACTGGCTTCCACAATAGCAGTGGCTGTGTCTTGTCAGCTCTGAGCTCGGCCAAAACTTGCTCATACCTTTCTCTGTAGACTTGTCTTAAGATATCTTGAGTATTGAGATGTCTCAGTGGTAATTTCTACCACATCCAAAGGTTACTTCCTGTTGCAGAGTAGTTCTAGGTGGGTAACAGAATTTACTTATGCTATGCCTTTCAAACACAGAATATCATTTTACTGGGACATGGGATAAAGCAGAAATGTATTGATCTTCATTTGTAAATCTGCAGGCCTAATATACACTTTTAAAAAATTTTGTTTCCTTGATGTGGCTTCCAGAAAGCAAATTACATTGAGAGACCAGTTTTTCAATTGCCATTTATTAATTCAGCTCAGGTAGTAGAGGTTGCTAACCATCTGTGTGATGATCCATTAGTGACACGTTTGATCTCTGACTTGTGTTAGACATCGTTAATCCCACAAGTGGATCTGTCCTTTTGGAGTCTTCAGCTGTCATCAGATGCATTGTCTGCTGAAGAAAAATAATATTAATAATGTAGCAGGGAATAATAGGCACTTTTCTTCAAATATTTTTCATGTGAAACACATAAGACGTATCTGTTATAGAAAAGGTAGAAATTATGATTCTCAGAAATCAAGAAAGATGGTTGAGGAGATAGCTGTTCCAGGCTAGTGGATTTCAGGAGGACTTCCATCATGTCATAAGATTAGTAAATACTCTTCAATAATGCTTGTAAGATCTTGAATTGAAATGTATTGTCTCCTCTAGCAAAAGTACAGAAAAGAAATAAAGGTACCATTTTTCTGATTAAAACTTAAAATCGTTGGAGTGAAAGGAGGAAATGCCATAGGCCTTCTCAAATGAGCCTCTGATTAGATGATACAGGGTTTTTTTGTATAAAGAAGTTTGTCATTTATTTAAAATTGTCCAAATAAATATTATAAATGTGTTGTTACCTGACACAGTAAGATGAGAACCAGGAATATTTCTACTCGGCATATTGTAACAGGTTATTGGAAATTATTACAGCTGGTGTTACAGATGTCAAAAGAAGCTAAAGGTTTGTAATGCAAATTGGAGACAGATAGCTTTCTGTCATCCTAAAACCAGATGTGAAGTTTTATTGAACAAAGTGTAGTACTGATGGTGAACTTCTCAGAGGCAATCCCTCATAACATGTGAGAGCATTATGGGCCCCGTGCTGAGACCACAGAACATATTGGAAGTAGGAGGATTAGATTAAGCTGACATATATACTTAGTAAGATGCTGCTAAGGCTTTAGAAGTATTTAACATAAATTTGACTATTTCTTTCTTATTCTCATTCAAATGTGCATTAATATAAACGTGTCAGGATGATTTGCTATACCATACACTTGGCTAGATTATACGTCTGTATAGGAATAATGAATGTTTATAAGTCATCACATTATGATTTCACAAGCCTTGTTCACAAGATGTATGCAAAATATTTTTGAATATTTATTTGGGAATAGAGAAGGTCCTGCATTCACCAGAACACCATATTACACAATCCCTTTTTAATACTAAAGGAAAAACGGACTGGGAATATAAAAAGGCAAAATAAAACAGGAATAGACAGTCTGGTAGGAACATTAAAATGAATATATAATTAGTTTTTAAAGTGGTTCTTCTCTGTAAATGTTTAGGTCTAGAAGCCCCTCAGTACTTATGCGTTTTTCGTTTCAGTATATTTTTTTAAAAATCTAATATGGGCTGAGTATAATTCAGCTCAACTGAAAAAAAAAGTAAAAAAATCTTACTTGTAATGGGACTTTTTCTCCTGTTGCAAGAGAAGCTCCAGTGGTTAGGCACTCATTTAGAGTCCTTGCAATGACAGAGTAACACCCTGATGCATGTCCAGCATGCAGCTTTGAAAGTAAAGATTTTCCATCTGGTAAGATTTGAAGTATTCTATTTGATAAAACATGGCATTATCAACGCATTTTCCAGATGTTTTCCAAAATACAGAGTTTCCAGTATTGAGAGAATGCATTATGTAGTGTAAATTTGAGAGAGGAGGATGAAGATCAATTGAAGATACCAAGATGTATTTTTACAATAACGCATGTCTGTGTGCATTGAAGTTTAATACTTTTTTACCAATGTACTTTAAATTCACATTGGAAATTTATTTCAACTTAACTTTGCATTATACAATGGGAAAAAATTTCCCATGGGGACAAGTGGAATCTTAACCTCCACACGTTTGTATGTAGGTCTACACATTCTCATGTGAGTAATTGGTACTGTAGTCAGCAGTTGTGGAGAACTACTCATGTAGGTAGAAACTAAACAGTCATTAAGAACTCTGTACTGAGTAACGATGAAGCAGGTAAATAAATCCTTCTGACATCAAATTGCAGTCACTAGCTCAAGCTTTGCAGGCAGTAACTAATGAAGTATTTGTTGTGACTAGAATATATCATTTTGCTGAACAAAAATACTTTTAAATGTCATGATGCTGTCTGAAATAGACTGTAAAACTTAACCTTGGTTTTCTACTAAATTCTATTAATTTATACTCAATGACAAATGTGAACCTGAAAGAGGAAAATTTCAATTTTAATTTCTTGGGTTTCCTGTTAAGAAAATATAATTGCCAGGTATAATAGTTCAAGCAGAAAGAAAAAAAAAGTTACATTAGTACTTTGGGAAGTTAATCAGCTTACAATATACAGAAGCAATTAGAAAATACTGATTCGTGAATATGTTTGAAATGACGTGTTTGAAATGACATTTTAAAAGGATGAAAGTAACTAAATTTGGTCTTGAGCCACAGAGGTGACAATCTTGCTATTTCTGCCCAAACTATCCAGTCAAGAGATCTGATTTATTAAATGGCTATTAAAATGCTGACATTTTAAACTTCTTCTATTTTTTCAAGGTTGTGCTGTTATTGTATCTGCTGCGAGTCAATGTATACATACTTTTAGCAGAACATCTCATGTGAAACTATGGGAAAGGATTTTTTGTTTGCTATCCAAGACATGGGGAATTGTTTTAATAGTAATGTTACCTCTCAACTGAATTTGGATAGAGAAGTGCTTTATACATGTGAGGCACCTTAAAGTATATTAGATCCTGCTTTAGGGCAGTGGCCTTCTGTCCTTTAGGATGGGAAATTTATTTTTAAGTGCACAGATACTAGATTGAGAAAAATTCAGCCCCTTGGTGCCAAGGCCAGGGAGCAGAGCCAGAACTCGCTCTTATTCAGAGTAAATAACATGTGACATCTAAAGGTTATGTATTGCACAGTCATACATAAAAAGCTTGACTAAAACTTTAAATGGAAATAAATTCTTTAACTCTTTGACCCAAGACTGATTGAGAATATACCCCTTATATCCTTGATACAAAACACTACCAATATATTGGTAAGATTGTTTTAAAGGTACTGTGTACAACTTCATGTGTCTTTCAGAATTTCTGCCACTAAAATCTCAGATGCATTTATAGGTTACTCTATCCATCCATGTTTTCACATTATTTTGAAGTGCCCTGAGCTTCTCACTAAATGAATTGTTTGTATAGACTTTAATTTTCCTGTTGAAGATTTGCATCCTTCCTCCATGTGACCTGTAGGACAGAACAGAC
The DNA here is from genome assembly GCF_009650955.1 of Corvus moneduloides. Taxonomy (NCBI): domain Eukaryota; kingdom Metazoa; phylum Chordata; class Aves; order Passeriformes; family Corvidae; genus Corvus; species Corvus moneduloides. The sequence continues at coordinate 30,180,032 of NC_045481.1, read as the reverse complement.
CTAGCAGAAAACAGATCTTTTGTTGAAAAAGTCATAGGTTTTAAAGAAGAATTTCCGAAGTTTTCTAACATGTTGAAAACTGATTTGTTTTCCTCACATAGGCAGTTTGGAAAGTGCTAGACATCAGTGATCCAGGCAATGGCTTTGCTGCTTAATGGTAGTTAATATGTTATCTCAATAAATATTGGAATTTGTTAAATTTATTAAGCAGTACGGTATACAATCAAAATCTTAAGAGAATAGATGTAAAGAAACTTATGGAATGAGAACTCAATCTATACTGTAATGAGTCAGAAAGGGTAATTTGATGATTAGCTCTACAAGGAATCGGAACAAATAAATACCCTTCTAGAAAAATGGCATCTTCTTGACAGGTCTAAGTATACATGGCCTGTCCATATATGCATAAGTGTCTGTAAAACTGTATAAAAGTGTATAAAATGCATAAAGTACAAACGCCTTACTTCAACATCAAAATTAATTTTGAGAAACTTTGTTTAGTGCTTTGTTGACAGAGAACAGCTATAAAAGCATGACATCAGCCATGCAACCATTGCCAAATTTGGATCTTCTGGTGTTTAATATGTGAGGAATATATGACCTATCTAGCTATCCAGAAACCATTTGTAACAAACTCACTTTTTAAGGACACATCCCAGATCACAGTTTACAATTACATAGGAAGTTTTTCTCTGAGACTGTTTCAACTTGCCAACATTTTGGTACCAGTTCTATAATTCTAAATCTGTAAACATTAAAAGGACTTTGATTTCTTAAGAACTTTTCATAATTTCTATAGATCCATCTCTATATTACTTTTTTTTTACAAGTGAAGAAAGAGAAACCTATGATGGTGTTTGGATGAGGGAAATTACATCTGACATAGGAAGTCCACTGAACTTAAAATAATTGTAGGCTCAAAATGAACTGGGTATAATATTGTAGCTGCATCCCTTGTTATAATTATTCTAGATATTTATTTAGGACCATTGCTTGAAACAGAATACTTCAGTGGATGGATCTTTAGCATGACTACCTTGTCTTTTGTATTTCTTTAGTACCAAAATGCTTGCCATTTGCTCTTTGTCTAGAAAACCTAAAAAATAGATCTATGAAAAAAAATACTGAATTTTGCAAGGTAGAACTGTGTACAGAGCTACATTTCCAGCCAGTTGGCTGGCTGACCATTGTCAGTCATTCTGTCACATAATCTCTGCACTGAAAAGTATCAGTTCTGCTCAGAGCAGTAATTTGTATAATTCTTGGATAGAAAAACAGAAGGTAAGGTGTCAGAACTAGCGCTCACTGATAGCCAAAACCATCCATAAATCTTGTTTGAAAGTCTTCTATTTCCTCTCCAGTGTCTCCTCCAGTTCTTCCTTCTCCAGTATCTCAAAGTTAATTTATTTCTGTAAGATCTTGGCTTTTGTCAACTGTAGACACCACTGATGGTGCCTATCAGGTTTTGTCAGATGCCTTGACTGTCATAAGACAAGCTGGGCTTTCCTTGTTGGGACTTTTCCTCGAGATAAGCAGCTGCTGAAAACCTAACTTTTAAGCGCTGTAGTAAGTATAACAGTTAAATGGGTAATGCCTTAAATTCCTTTTGTAAGGTATCCCAGTGTCAGCCCTGTTGAAATCATCTGTCCTGTATGCAGTAGGACATGGTATCTTGTCTTCTTTGTCCAGATATATCTGTTCAATATATCTGGTATCAAATACAGTTGTCAGGAGCCTCTCAGCAACGCATCTGAGCAGGTTGTGAGGTTATCCAAAAGGTTTGGCCATTTGCTTGGCGACAGACATGATTTTTTTGTTATCTAATGGCATGGAATAATTTACAAAGTTGTGAAGTTAAAATAGAAATTGAAATAATATCCAGATTCAAACCCCAAAATGCAGGCAGAAACTTAACAGTATGAGATGATGATGCTGCAGGCATAGTTTGGTTTAATAGCCTGAGTATTGTCTTTTGTCCATCTGGGTAATGGAAGCCAAAGAAGCTGCTTTCCTGAAGTCCAGAGAGAGCATGGACACAAGGCTTATTTATTGCTCAGAGTGAAAAGTGATAAGATGCCTTTGTACTCCATTGTCCAGTTGTTTCCCCTGCCCTTGGCCCTTCTCTGTAGTCTAAAACATCTCTCTTTTCAACATAGAAGGCCTGAAGACAAAAGGCAGAGCAAGGAAGCAAGGCCTGTTTGTACTCCACAGGGATGGTCAGAGCAAAAATGCCTCCTATGTTTACTGCCTCTGGTGCATACTCAAAGTTGGACTGTGCAGCCAAACATAGCATCCTCAATACTCAGCTTACGGGTTTCATTGTTATTGCTCAATAACATACCTTTTCTTGGTTTGTTTATGCAAGCTAAAAGATACATATGCTTTCTTGCTGGTGGTTTTTTTTCCTTGGTTTGTTTTTTTTTCAAGGCTGCTGAAATATGGATCTGGATTTTTTTTTTTAGATTGCAGTCTTTTACATTCTGGAAAAAGTTGTGACTGGAGAATGGTCTAAGGATACCACTTCACAATTATTGTCTAAATTTTAAAAGTATCACAAATCAGATTTATGTTTAAAATATTTTCAGCATTCATTTGTAAAGGATGGTTTCTTTGTTTTTGAACATCCTTTCAAAGTTATACTCTGAGGTAGAAGCAAATATATAAAAACTATGCTTAGAATCATAAAAGTACTGTAATTTTGTTCAACCACTTCACAGCCCACAAATTGGGCTTGGGGTTTCATTTGACTTCTCTGGTATAATGATTCAATTTCACCAAGAAAAAGTGGAGAGGAAAGTTGTTTTCTTGTTTTTGCCATATGCTCTGTAACTTACAATCCAAGAATACAGCTGTAACTAACCATCAGAAGAAAGCATTTTGCCATTGTCACACTTCATGCAATTAGGCTTCGCATAATATATGCAGTTGTGCTCCCAGTAGTCTATTTCTTCTTAAATTTCTAATAAATTTAGGTTTCAAACAGCATAAAGTTATTACATATTAGTGAGAAATTCCAATCCTTATTAAAACAAGCAATGAAAAATCCATTGGGGTTTTTTTTTAACTTGCTTTGGACTTGGCTCATCCTTTATTAGTAATGCATCATATCAGCTGTGTTAAAATCTAATTAATAGCTCTAATTTATTGACACTGAAAGCACATTTATCATACAGTCCCTTCAGTCATGTCTCTTCTACTTGCACTATAAGTTTGAAGCATCAACATTGGAAAAAGGTAATTTAGAACATTTCTTCTCTTTCTACATTATATCTGAATGGTAAGAGTGTAGCTATTAGACAGAGGGATGTCAGCTGGCATAGCTGAAATACTAAGATAGGATAATCAGAGAAGGAGATCACCAAACTGGAGAATGTCCAAAGAAGAGCCACTAAAGTAAAAGGTCATATGAGTGGCACATAGAACAGAGGAAAAAGGACTAAAGGAACTGGCTTTGTTCCACCTAGGGAATGGAGGAAGCAAACTGCAGTCTTCCCTTACCTTAATAGGCATTGTGGAGAAGGAGAGGATTTTTTCAGAGATGCACAACACCAGGGTAAGGAGCAACAGTCATGAGTTGCAATGAGAGAGATTCAAGTTGAATGCAAGGATTGAATTTTTCTCCGCAAGAGCGGAACTCACAGGCTGTGACACTTCCACCTTAGAGGTCTTGAAAACATGACAGCACAAGGCCCTTAGAAAACTGGTCAAATGTCTAAAGTTACCCTTGCTCTGATCATTGGGGAGATTGGGCTATATGGCTTTCAGAGAACCTTACCCCCCAAAGTTACTTTGGCTCCCAAAATTATTCTTTGACTCCATATTATTACTAAATTACAATGAATTGACCAACAGTGGCATTTAACTACAGATTCTAAAAGAAAAAAACCTGTTTCTTTCTGTCTGTCATTAATATCCCACACTCTTACAAAAGATTACTCCCACTACCTACTTGAATAATAATTACTGGAACCAGCATATCTTTGAAAGAGAAATGTTTCTTTAAAAGTGTCTGGACTCTTTGGTTTTGGTGAGGGTTCCTTTTAACTCATTTCTCTATAGTTTGCACTTTTGTGCTTTCTTGTTTCCACCTCTTTCTCTTAACAGAACTCACACAAGTTCAATTCTAATTCTAATTCAGAATTAGAAATATCATTGGGCTGTGATATAGCTAGGGTATTTCTTATGATAGTCTAAAGCCAGTGTTCTTCCAGAGTCTAATTCATTTGATAATGATTGAGACATCTGAGTATGAGGAATCCTGTTATGAAGCTCAATATTTACATCATCAGTAATGTCATATCTATATCTATAGGGAAAAAATTTGGTTTCCTCATTTAAGCATGTTGGTTATATCATTAGATAGGAGGCTAGATACTAATTTGACTGGGGTTTAGTTGATTTTCTAAAATAATTTTTAAATAATCTGCAAGATAAAATTTTAAACTTTAAAGCCCCTAGAGAACTTCAAAACTTCGTTCAAAACTTTTGCTTATCAGGATATAAAAACTTTAGGAACTTTGAAAATCAAAGTTTATTCTCTTTACCTAATAGTAATATTGCTGGAAGGAAAAAAAAGGTATTTTGAAGCTGTTGTTTCTGACATTTACAGAGTCCTGGCTTGTTTTAATCATTATGCCAGAAATGTAAGATACCAGATGATGGGGTGAAATTAGATGTAAGAAAAATAAGAGTATCTCTCCTATTTTACTGTCAAATATATCACAACTATATCACATCCATTTACTGATTCTATGCATGTAAATCTATTTGAGATGTACAAACAAGTCCCTGTTTGTGGCACAAAAGGATTGAGTTTGTAACTTCACATAGGATAGCAGAATTATAGAGGTTTATTTTCATGAGGTTCCTGTCTGAAGTTACAGATGCTCAGCACCTCTCAAAATGAGCTTCTGTTTGGAAGCAGGACAATAGTGAGAATAGTTAAGTAGAGCCCTGAAGAAGAATAGTTTGTTGAAGTGCATGTGTTGTTCCAGAAAGGAGCCTGAGATCAAATCTCTTTTGAGATTGCTCTTCTAAAAGCCGTAACTTCATCATTTTAAAATAGTCCAGAGATCTTGTCATTTCCAAGCTTTTATGAAAAGAACAACTAATAGAAGCCACCCTAAGGCATTTTCTACAGTTATAAACATGAAGATAAATATATTCTAATTTAGCTGATTACTCTTTTTTCTTTTTCTGTGCATTAACTACAGAATGTGCTTTGAATTCTTTTATATTATATCATGTAGCATAACTTACCTGCTGTGATTTAATCAAGTATTTGGGTCACTCAAACTATAATAGCAACAGAAATAGTAAGGATTTCTGTCTTTAGATGAGGCTTTTTTAATTTTCCTTTTCTTATTATTTTCTCTTCTTGTGATTGTTTGTATCTGTGATAGCATGCAAAGCACTTAAACTTTTGATCCTTTAAAGATTTGGAAACAGAAACCTCAGCTGTTTAACAGTGCTTTCATTAAAAGCATTGCTTGTCATTTTTGGCTTAACTTGTTTGAGAATACTTTATGCAGGAGTTTTGCAACTTCTAAAGCATGTTAGAATTTCATTTTGATAGAAACCATGCTGCATAATACTTCCTTGCCACAGAAATTAATGCTTATTCTGTAATAAGTTTAGCATAGGATGCATCTCAGAAAATGTCTTTAGCAAGTATGAATTGAAAGACACACTTTGGTGTTAGGCAGGAGTTAAGCACATTGCTTACAATATTCTTTTGCATCTTTTCATGGTTTTTACATTTCACTTTTTGTGAATATACTGCAGACAGGCTGAAAAGCTTTTCAGGAGTTCTCATCACTGAAGGCATACTCATTCATAGTCAATTATAATAAGACTTTACCAGTTCCAAGGTGCATTCATGTCATACTATAATAGATCTGCTCTAAGAGATGGTATGTTTCTAGCTCTGAGCTGGCTAGGAACATCAATTGATTATTTTAATCGTTGTAAGACACATTTCAAAAATATCCAGTCAGTGCCTTCCACTCTCATTTAGGAGAAAAAGTAAACAGTACACTTTCTGCAAGATGCTAAGACTTACATATGACTGCCCAAACATAGGAAGACTTATCATTCTGGAACACAAATGAAAGCTGTCCAAGAGCTGATGGAAGAGCATCACACAGCAGCCAGAAGAAGCCATGGAATTAGAAGCAAGAGCTTGGCCCATTTACATCAGAATAATTCTAGTGAGAGACCACAGTCTCTAGTTCATCTAAAGGATGGTCCCTGCTCTAATATGTAATTTGTCAAGACAGATAAAACAAGATCAAATTTGTTTTCAGCAAATACTAAGAACCTGAGCTATGAAAATGAAGTCGAACATCATTAGCCTCTGTTCTTTTGGGGTTTAGGTGGAATGAAATCCCAACGTATTGAAATTAACAGAAATTATGTTATTAACACCACTGGGAAAGAACTTAAGCACAGTTATCCCAGTTCAAAGGCACAATTTAATGCTTCAGTTTCAATAGGGATGATAGAAAAATGTGAGGCTTCATCTTGAAGTACTCCACTTGCTTGATCTTTTATGCTCTTCCATTTTGATCTCCTGGTTTGTTCTTTCTTTTAACTTCCATTAGTCCCTTATTATGGACCACATAAATTATGTCTCAGCCTGAGTCATGAAATACAAGAGTAAAACTTGAAGGCAAGCACAGTGAGCCAAGTGCAACAAAACAAGATGTAAAAATCAAGAGGCAGCAGTCTATAGTTTCTTGATCCAGAAAAAGGAGATGTGACTGACATAAACCAGAATATAGCAAGCAGGATTATAAAGCCAAAGCTTCTGTTTAAAAAACTTATTAGTGCTGAAAATACGATTGGTAGCCAGAAGTTGTAAGCAAAAACGTGTGCAGAAATTCACAGCTTGGATTCTACTCGGTGTTATTTATTAAATCAGGAGCCACTAATATGTTTCTTTGTTCCCGCTGCAGAAGGAAAATAGTGGCATGGAAACAAAAGAAACTTGATAGACCACACACAGTCCACACACGGCATGGACAATGCAACACATCCCCCCTGCTGGTTGTTGCCAATATTTGAAAAAGAACAGGTTTTGTATCAACAAAAGAAATAGAGATACTGGAAAACAAAAAACTTTCTTTTTAGTTTCCTGATACTGTGAAGTACTGATGTGTCCCCTGAGAAGAGCTGAATGCTGTTTAATGCCATGGGAATCTGCATGGAGACAGCTGGCCTCCATTTAAGGTAGAGGTAGAGTCAGTGGCCAGAGCAGCACAGCTTTGATTCAGAAGAGAAGTTCAGCTTTGTGTTGGTATCAGGATTCCTAAACAAACTGGAACTTTCTTCTGAAGCATTATGCAAGCCAGTGATTATGATGGACCAGAGCTTGCATGATAAAGTCCAAAATTTGGGTTTAATTTCTTGAGACATTACAAAAACACTGTCACCTCTCATTGTACAGCACAGTTACTTCATTTTTAATTTGTAACAATGGGCTTTTTTTCAGTTAAAGAGAATGTCAGTGCCATTTGAAATGCTCACTGTCATTGACTGAGTAGGCTTAGATAGTTGTCCCCTCTGTCACTGACCTTGTGCAGTTTGTCCATGACTTCAATATGTTTGTGTAAGATCAGCAGATTCCATAGAAGACTTGTGGCCTCCTAACTATGTTATGTTTAAGCACCAAGAACATTTCATGTATTCAAATCATCCTTCATTTATTCATGTTTTACAGATGGTGTTCTGTCTTTCCTTTTATAAAAGCAGTCCTACGCTGGGCTTGGTGTATGTTTATCAGGGCTTTGTCCTGCACAGAATACACTTCTTTCATGTTGATTCCATGATGTCGTAACATACATTTTAAAATTTAGCAAAATAGGAGAGAGAAAGAGGAAAGAAATGCAATACTTTTTCCTGGGTTCTTGGTGATGCATCACCTTTTAGTTTGAAAATAGAACATGAAGTAGCCTCTGTACATTCACTTCATGGTACACAAATCTGACCTATAGCAGTAATAACTTAGCCTTTTACTTTATATAAAATCAACTAAGAAATAACATTATTACTTGTACAGTTCCTATACTACACCACATGTTATCAGTTAGGAATAGCAAGATGGTACGATTAGAAATACTTACGCTTTAGGTACTGCAAAACACTCATAATTAATGTGGTTTGTAATGTAAACTCTAGTAATTTCTCTAGGACACAAAACAGCCATGAATTATTATTACATACTTTTCAGAAAGCCTTTCAGAATAAAAAAGGAAATTGATCACTTAAGAAAGTATTTGGGAGCTGTAGGAAATACTATATTATCCTGTATTAGACTATACTTACATCAACAGGGAAAAAGATTTAAAAGAATGGGAAAACTATGACAGTAACATGTACAGCATTTAAAATTCTTTATGTACGTGTGCCTGTACCATGTAAATTGACTAATTTGAAATAGTATTTATTTTTAAGATATATAAATTAATGTGTTAATGAAAATTGCTTTAGAAAATGGGGCACCAGTTCAATACATATGCACATACTTAATCCACTCATATAAATGCTTATCTGCTTTTCTGAACTGCAGCTCACATTTAAAATTATCATGTTAAAGATGGTCCCATAAAAAGACTGGAAAACAATAAAAATCCTATAATGAATTTTAAGAGGCCTGAAGAACTAAGTATTAAATAATCAGAGAACTGTGATAACTACATTAAATCAGAAGTGAAGATCAGAAAATGAAATGAAATGTAAAAATTTTGTATTGTCCACACAAGAACAATTTATATCTAGAAATATATATAGAGAGAATTTATATAGAAATATATATATTCAGTGTAATTAACATATTTTGGGTAATTAGTTATTATGAGAATGATCAGCTTCCATGCCACAGTAATGTGCATAAAGTAGTCTCCTTTTCTTGTTTAAAAACTTAGTGGGGGGGGGATTTCTATGCTGCTTATGTCTGTATGATACATTTTTTTAAAATTTAGTGAATGCTGGTATTCAATTGCCTGGCAGGATGCAGAGATAGAGTATGCATCTAGGTAGATAGATATGAGTAGGTGCTCGGGAGAAACTTGATTTAGACTGTATAATATTCTTCCTTTTAAAAACCTAAGATAACCTACGGCAAATTCTTCACTGTCAATAATCCAGTTTTTTTAATACAAAAGTTCTCATCTACTTTTAAGTTTATTATGGCACCACAGAAGAATAACATTTACAGACTTAAAATATACAACTTTAAGATATGGCTATTACTAAAGCTTAAATATTATTTAAAGCACTTCACTTGTAATTACTGATAGAAATTTAATTTTTAATAACTATTCTGGAAAAAATATGTGAAGCCATGTACTTTAAAATATGCCAAAATTATTATATAATATTTTATCTTGTTGCCATTATATGAGTCAATTTGATTTTTCCCAGCTTGGAATATTAGACTAGACATGAAGGGCTAGGAACAGTCTTACAAGTTAAAAAAAGTATATATATATATATATATATATATATATATATGCACATGTATATCCTCTTGCTCTCCAATCTCTTCCAAGAAAGGTTTCCCATTGTCAGCCAACTGATCCTAATATCATCTTAAAGTAGAGAAGATATTTTGAAGTACAGACTTCTTTTCCTTCATGCTGTTTTATGTAGGTAAATACAAGCCCTTTGTAGTTATATTTAGCTTAAGTACTAAGCTTTTCTTTTTACCTTTGTCTTGCTGAACTACTTAACATTTTCTGGGTTTTTCATGTGTTCATTATTTGCCTAAGCAGCCTGCAGTCACTTTCTTCCTGACGTTTTAAGAAATTTCAGGTATTTTCTTCTAAGCTAGCATTCAGGCTCAGTGTTTTTAGAGACCATTTAAGTTTCTAGTATTATGAAGTATATCTAAAAGATATTATACTTCAGTTATCATCCAAAATGTTATTTGCATCTTGTTGCAACTCTGCAAACTCATCTTGGCTGTTTCTTAGTTTTCAGAGTGCTGCATTTGAAGTGTTCTGTCTATTCATGAAGTGGGAACAGCATGGCAATAGCTGCTCCAAACTCATTTTTCAATGTACCAGAATTCTATGTTGGAGAGACTGTACCAAGACAGAGAAAGCAAATTTTACCCCTATACTGCTAATATCGTACTTCACAGCCCATATCTCATCTACTATTCTGCCATCTGTTGCTTCACAGGAAACTAATGGGAGATGCGTAATTTTTCTTGCAAAGGCTAAGTTATAGGACAGCTAAACAACTCTGCTTGATTTTCATATAGTTGCAAGTTAAATTGCAATACAGGAAATTGGGGACAAGTACATTTTTCATCTTGAATGATCAAATTCAACACTAGAGTTCTTGATACAGTTCTCAGGGAACAACCTTTCTGCCAAATTGTTCACCATGGCAAAAAAACAGACTCACAGACACACTGTAATCCTTAACAAGTATTTTGTAAAACAACTGCTGGTGTTCCTGCAGCAATACTTGTTAGTTTTACTAGTTGTGTTAAATTTGCAAAGTGACAATTCCATGTTAGCTCATTTGATAAATAGCCTTTGACCAGATATGAATCTTTTATCTCCTCCTACAGGCTAAACATTTCTGCATGTTTGGAATTAATTGCATTAACTTCATTAATCTGTTTCATGATCTTAAAGCTCCTTCGGGTGTTTTAATCTGGTGTTTGAGGTGACTTTCTTGATCATCCCCAAGCTTCATCCTGTAGTTGTGAACTGGAGTTGACTATTTCACTAGGTTGACTTAAAGCTCTTTGACTGTGATTGTTGTTGCTTGTCTTCTTTATGGATCACAGAGTTTATGTTAGATAAAACTCATAAAAAGTCAAGTAATGAACAGGAAAGAAATAGAATTTGTCTAAAATTTGCTAAAATGCTTTATTGTCCCTAAAAGCATAATCATGACCTTCTGTTGAAGTGGATAGAATTTGTAGCCACAGGGAACCTTTCACACAGATTTCATTGCAAGATTGAAGCTAAAAATGAAAGGCCAGATAGTTCACAGCCATTCTGCAGGCTGTGGACCAAAAAACTGTAACTACTGGAGTAAGTTCAAACTGTTAGCAACTAAAGACTGTCAACATTCTCAGTGTTCTGTCCATGAAGAGCTTGTTGAAAATTCATTAAATTCACCAGAATTAGTGTCATTTCCAGGGTAATATACAGCTTACTGTAGCAAAGAATTACCTGGAAGCAGTGATTCTACTATTCTGACTTACTTCTAATAAAAACATTAATTGTATTGTGGATTTCCAATTTTATTCCTCAACTGTTTCTTTAGTAGTCATGTATTTACATACAAATGTTTTTAATATATGCCACTATTACCAACTTAAAAGCTATTTTTTCTTTCTTACATATTCTCACTAAGAAACAGAAGGTTCTAAAATTCCCAGTTACGTTTTTCATCTTGTGCCTTCAGAGGTATCACACTGGTGTCTTGTGTTGGAATTTTGTAAGCAGCAGTTTTAGTGAAGAAAAATAAAAAATATTCCTAGCTGTAGTACTCTTTATAGTTTGATCTCAGGAGACCTTAGAAAGGAGTTTAGTTTCATCACCTGAATTTTACTGAGAAGCAACCTGGAGACAAGAGAAGGAGGTAATGACTTATTCACATTTTCTCAGTAAGCCTGTGACAGAAATTGAACTTTTGTCTCCTGAATTCTAGCCAAATATTTTCTCAAGCCTACTCTCCTTCTGCACAGGAGTGCAGATTCCAAAATGCCAAAAGACATAAAAAGCAGACAATGTAAACAGGTGCAAATGAACACAGAGTTCATAAAATCCTGGCTCCATTTAAGTTGGTGGCAAAACTTCCTTCAGCTTTTATGGAGTCAGGATTTTCATCAGGTCAGACCATCTTTTAAAGACACATTTACACTAATGTGTCTATTCAGATCTCATCTCTTTTTTTTTCCCCCATATACAGTTTGAGTTACCATAGGTTCTCTAATTAAACTTGATACATAATTTGCTGTCAGCTTATATTTCTGAACCAGACCTTAACACTATTCTTTGAATTCATTTTGCTTTAAAGAAAAAAATATGTGCTGCTTGTTCTGAAACACACTAAGCTTGGTTTTTTCACCATCGTTCTGACAAATCTGTGTTCTTGGCTATGTTCCTTTGTATTTTCATTATATAGGTATTATTTTATCTGTTGGTGACAAATTTCACTGTTACTTATACATACTGTTCAATTAAATATATTTTCAGTTGTGTTGTGACCACAGAGTAGGATGAAGAGAGATGTGCTGTAGAAATTTTTAAGTGTGTTTTGGATTTAGAGCATACATGTTTGCTATAAAAAATTAATGATAGTGTTAAAGGTTACCACAAGTTAATTTTGCTCAGTAAGTAATGAACTTACTAATAATCCATGAGTTAGTAATTAAAAGTTTATATGAAGAACATGTTTTGCTTCTGTCATTAAAGTTTGGGGTAGTGGCTATGGCTGTTCAATGTCTCTGATTTTATTTGTTGCTTTTTTATATGGTTAAACTGAGCTTTTTCCTCCTTCAAATAATAGTCTGTGGCAGTGTGTAATAAGAATCCACTGAGACACAGAAGGCAAGGAAGTGACTTGGTGTCAAAATTAAATAATTTGTTATCAACAGGAAGGAATTGGTCTCTGTGTAACCAGTATCTTCCAAAAGTCCTGAGAAAGTACTTTTCTTTTCCTTAATGTTCAAAAGGAAGCTTACAAACAGCTGAAATCCATATAGTGAACTGTCATACAATCATAAAATAGTCCCATGCACTATTGATGGTGATTTACATAAAGTCAGTTGCGAGAGCAAATGTTTTCTTGAACAAATTATTTCTTGAGGACTATGTTCCTTTCTTCTCCTTTTAAACTACTCATCACTTTCAGAGAATTCTGCCTAGTACCTTACTTGATTAAAGTGGTTCCAAAACTAATGTGGCTTATTATTCCTCACAGGAGAGCCTACTCTGTTTGGAGAGAAATGGTGGCCAGGATCTAAGACAGGAAATGCTTATGAAAGATGAGAGAAATTCCACTGACCATTGCATAAAATTGAAAAGGGAAAGTCAGAACAGGACAAATCAGATGTATAATGGCCATTTTGAAATAGTGGTGGTTTCCTGAGAAGCTGCCTTCCTTTTCAAACTTTAGAGATGAAAAGTATTGGTGAAAAAAAAAACCTGCACCAAATCACAGTATCCTTTCCAACATATCACCTGTAAAAATATACTGCTCTGATGTTAGAACAGTAAACTAGAAAATGACTGACACAGAAATTAAACACATCAGCTTGTCCTGCAAAAGTTAAATTATTACTGGTTCTGTGTGTTGTGCCATGGACGACACTGGGTATTTCATTTTTCTTTTGACAGTTTGGATTCAGGAGTTTGATCTGTTTTTCAACAACATGTTTGCTACAGAAAATATTTCATTCTACTGAGCTGACATACTGCTGAGCAGTGAAAGGTCCTAGCTTACATAATATGGGTAAAGCTGTGCTCAATGTGGGAGATACTGACTGGTCACATGGTAACAGAAACTTCAATGCCATGTAAATTAAACTATAGATAAGCAAAGATAGAGTCTACTCTTACTATGATAGAATTAAGCCTTGCTTATTAAAATTGTTTTAGTGACTGTAATAAAGACTAAAGACAAAAATCAAGCACTTTTGAAAATACTTTTATTGGCTTTAGTCCAGACTTGTCAATTCTTGCGTATATAAGACTAATCTTGCAAGTAAATCACCAGCAATGTATGCACATGACCTGTAGTCAAATTCATGAAAGAGTACCAGGAATGTGGAGTTGCATGGGCTGTGCTCTAAGAATTCATAATAACAGTAGTGTAACCAGAGGAGCATTATCAAAGGTCACTGATGTGATTGTACTGCATATATCTAAGTCTTACGGTCAGAACAAATGTTAAAGTCATACTTCTATTATCCTTCCTAGTACAGCTATGTCAAACATAGTGTGGTACAAACATACACCAAACTATCTTCCTCTACATAGAGTACATTGTCTGATGTTTTTCCTTAATGTAACAGGCCAAAGCTCAGTGTGAACAGTGTGCCAGTCGTTGGCATTAGGTGAGGATATCCTCTAAATGTTATCAGTACTTACCAGAAGAAAATTGGTTTTACAATGAGGGTGGTGAAATGCTGGAACAGGTTGACCAGAGAAAGGGTGAATTCCCCATCCTTGAAAACATTAAAGGTCAGGTTGGACAGGGCTCTGAGCAGCCTGATCTAGTTGAAGATCTCCCTGCTCATTGCAGAGAACTTGGGCTAGATAATCTTTAAAGGTCACTTCCAACCCAAACTATTCTATGATTCTATGATAAAAATTGAAAAATGGCTCTTGCTAAAAACATTTAATTTCTATCAAGTAGTAAGTGCTAGTTGAGAAGGCACATAATTGTCAACATTCAGGCATCTTTTATTTCTGACACTATTCTGTATTTATATAAGCAAGTGATAATTTCTTTTTCATATTAACAACGAGCAAAAAGTCAATATTGGGCCTTTATGCAGAATTTCATTGATTTCCTTTAACACTAGTGATACCTTTCCTGGAGTTATCTTAAGGCAGGATAGCTTTGCTTTGCTGTGCTGTGCTGGCTGACTTTATCTAGAAGAAATTTTCAATGATTTGAGAACTGTACAGATTTAAAGACCTGATTCTAATTGATGGTTAATCAATTTTGAACCAAAATCAGAAGAAGAAACAAAAGCTACTGCCTGGGTGGTCCTATTTCAATCTCTTAACATAGGTGGCTATGTCAAGTTAACTTTTTTATGTCCCACCAGCTAATATAGTTGCTTCTTCTAGGTAATTACAGGTATGTCTGTGATGGTACAGTGCCAGAAAACATTCTGAGTTGTCAGCATTCTCTATACTGTCCCGTGCAGTTCCTCTCCACAGCACTTTGTGCAGTCTGTTGGAGGGTTACGGGCTGAACAAACTAGTGGGCCACTTAGGCAAAACTCTCATCTTTATTAGGTGGTTTGTTTGTTTTTTCAGTGCTTCCTAAAACCTTATCACGTGGTCTTGGGGTCATGATGACTTCACTGAAATTACTAGTTTTACCATTGTCTTCGAATCGAGTCAGAATTTTTTTCTTTAATCATGTTCCAAATTTAAAATATTTTTTGCATTTCTTGTCTTGATTAGCTTTTTTGCCAAAAACAGATTAACATGTTTAGCATTAAAATCAGCACCACAGAACCCCACACCTATAGAGGACAGTATGTGTGAAAGAAGAGAGCGCTCTAAACCATGCAGGTCACAGAGATCCACCTACAAGTGTCCCCAGTCCAGAGATTCAGTAGTTTGCTGCATGAATGTCTTTTCTTTAGCACTCTTCTGCAACATCCCTGTAGGCTACAAGCATGACCTCTGCAGTCATGCTGCTACTGTTTGTGCATTAAACTATTTAAAACCCTTTAGCTGAACCCCAGAATACAGGAGGCAACCTCTTCCACCAAAATCCTTTCCCCACTTCCCATCTCTGCAATGTCTAACAAGGTTAGACATTCTAACTTCTGTGCCAGCAATCCTATAAATGTAGGGAAATTGTGAGTTAGTGCCTCTTGCTTTCACCAAAGCAGATGAAAGTTTACTTGGCAACCCTTTATTAAAAATTGCATTAGCTAGAGCAGAACCAACATATTAGTCTTAGCTAAATTTGATTCTTTAGGGCTAAAAGTATGTGCATTTATCTTACCTAATAGTGTGTGTATAAAGTGCTTGCTCCATAAAAAATTATTTTCTATGATGCATCCATTTAACTACATCAGCTACACATTGCCCACCAAATGTCACCACTAAGACTGCCAGTGACATGCATATCCTTGGGCAGATTTAAATAGCTTCCTTTATTTTAATTAACCTGTCAGAGACAGCTTCTTCATTTCCAACACTTAAAATTAAGCCTGGCCTAAAGTCTAAATTTAGCCCTCCAGTCGTGATAGATTTGAAGACCAGTCCCTTTCACAAGGGTTTTGAAATGCTCTCACAGTTGCGAACATAAGAGGAAATGCAGTCTACAAAGTAGCAGATCTGAGTAAGAAGCTTCCAGTTCATATTGCTGCTTTTCTGATTATAGCTGCTTCTAGTCTACTTCCTTTAAAACATCTTCCAAGCCAGAATTAGCAAGTGGCAAACTTCTGTATTCTGCATCTTTTTAAAATTAAACTTTTCTGAGCAATGGGAGTGACAAGGAAAAGTTTACTAGACAAAAAGATTGTAATATGTCTCTAAATAAAGTGTGTCTAAATCATTCTGCTGTTACAACTGTTGCATTTTAGCTTTGCGGTCTTTTAAGAACGTCAGTTAAATTTCCACCTGAAGCTGGTGTTTTGAGACTGGAAAACCATTCCAGAAGAATTGAAATAAGAAGGATTAGCTGACCATATAACGTGACAGTACAATTAAGTTGTTTGCAGTAATAACTCATTTAACCAGAGACCTATTTAAATTCCTTGTTGCTGTTATAAAAAAGAGTGATGCGATTCACAGTTGCCTGGACAGCTCAGATAAAATCAATTTTGTCTAACTGCCTAGAAGAAGTTAACTGTTTTGTTTAACCTAATGACCTAGGTTCTTTTTGTTAGTTGACAGACACCTCCAAGGGACCCTTCATCCTATTTTAAAATGGGATTAATAATCTTTTAGCACAGAGGGCTGTTTCTCGTCAGATGTGTGGCGTTTAAACCATTAAATTACATAAGAATAACTCCATCCTAAATTTAAAACAAAATTTGTGCAAACCACTGGTTTTGAATTTGAATTTTCCTATTTTAAAAATGGTGTTTGTAACACTCATGACTTATACTAATGAATCACTAAATTCTTTTAAAGTAGTCCTCATAGATGCAATCAAGTCAGAATTAAAACATTAATTTTGAATAGTGTGAATTGTGTCATTTATTTCAATGGACAAATCATTTTGGTAGCTCTGTCACTATAGGTATCAGCCCTTCTTACTGTTCTGTGTCTGATTCTTTTAGAGAAAAGCTCAGCTAATAACTTTACTCAGCATCTCAAGCAGCCTAAGTGTTATGTTTCTCATCTAGCTGCCGCATTTCCCAGCCATTCTGACTGCTTGACAAAATTGTGTATAAGTAAAAAATACCCAGGTCCTGCAAATGCGGTAGCAGTATAAATTATATTAATTTTACACTTGACTTTTCTATAGTGTATCTGACTCTTTATTTAGTAAGATAAAATAATATATTTCATTAAGGAGCTGCAGAATTCAAGGCTTGAGAATATACTAGGTTTTAACATGCCTATACAATTGATTTGTAACTATTTAATTGAAAAAAATTCAGTCTAATCACTTTTAGCACATGAGTTATATTCAGCCTGTAAACTCCTTATTATTCATATGCAGAGGGATGTGTCCAATGATTAAGACCCCAAGGATTTGATTGAAAGAATAATCTGCATTTCTAAAGAAAAAATAAGCGGTGGGGTATTTAATTCTTGATAGAAATGTTGTGATGCACATCAAAGCATCACTAACTCTTAGTTTTAAAAACAGTATCTGCAACTTGCTTGTCCATTGGCTGGTTCACTGCTATATCTGTAATGCACAGTCTTGATCTAATAATTGCTTATTATGCAGTTGTTTATCCACTCATTTGAAACATCCTGAAATTCAGTCTAGCTCAGCAAATTGCTGTGCTTAAGGCATTTTTACATTCTAGGAAATTATAATATCCCCAGAAGGCAAAGAATTAATAATAAAAATCCTCTTTTGTAAAAGATTATCATTGCAGAGCAAATGGAGCAGATCTTCCCTATCTTAGCACATTTAATATTCTCATTTTTTTCTATGAAAGTGTGATGAAAAGACTACGTGGGGATCACTGTTTTATTAACTTGTTAAGAGACAAATTTACTGAACCAATGCAGCATATTGATTTCAGTGTCTGCTATATGGAAAAGCAGCAATAGTAATGGATGACTTCTAGACATTTCCATATGGAAGTTAGCTCATTCTTTAGGCACTTTGTGACCTTTGTTTTTCTGTTTAGGCTGGCACTAAGGAGTTAATGATTCAGATTACAAGGATGCTTTCTTGTTTATTACTTAGAAGTTTTTCCTGCCTTCCAAATGATTTATTCCTAGTATGACCACCCTTATTGAATACTTTGCAAAGGATCCACAGTTTGTCTCTTTCTATTGGAAACAGTATTCTGGCGAGTAGATTTCTGGTTTGATAGGCCATAAACAGAAATTATAACACTATATGCAGCACATTTTTCATCAGTTCTCAAATACCATTCAACTGATTAAGCATGCATCCATCTCTGGAGTTGGGGAGCTTAATCTAATTCTTAAAATCCATCACATAATACAGATTACTTGATCTAATTTCCTTTATAATTGCAAACATACAAAGGTAAGTATCATAGCTAAGATACTTAAAAAGAAGGAAAAAGGTAACAATCAAACAAAATTGAGTTGCAATCCTCTAGGTACTTTTCTTGAAATTTTTAAAGTCCACAAGCATAGCTGTCTTCCAAGTTTTATTTTTTGCTTTATATTTTGAGGAATTAGAGGATTCTTATTAATCTAGGAGCTCAGTGCTGCTTAGTCTAGGAGTTCAATGCTGATTTTATTTCCATTATTCATTTTCACATTGCAGCAGTCGAGCATCCAGCAAAAACCAGAGATTTCAGAGAGTATGCAGGCATTTGTGGTTCTTCACCCTACAAAATGAGTGATTCATGTAGGCAAGGGCTGAAATCGTAGCAACACAATTCAGAAATTAATCTTCATATAGCTGCACTCTTACCATATTTTTTTACAAAAAGGAAAGTTTGTAAGTTCCTTTTTCAACTGTCTATTTTGTATCTCTCAGAGGTTACAAGCCTTTCTACTAAGTAATAGTAATAATCTAGACTAATAGTAATAATCATAATAATAGTAATAATAATAATCTTGCTAAAAATCTTATTAGCAACATTAAGTCTACACAGGTAAGTGGTTTATGGGAATTAATTATGTATTTTTGGGCCAAGCCATCAGAAATATCTTCTGGATGTTTTTATCAAGCCTAGCCTTAGAATCTGTACAATAGATAGTTTAAATTTTTATCCTGAGTTTCAAAAAGATGAATAATTACAGAAATAGAAAGATGAAAATTGAAATAGAAATGCATATAGGATTTCCAAGTAAGTAAAATTTACTTCTGACATAAATTTAGATCACTATTTATTATTTTTATGTAAGCTATCAGCAGAGGGGTTTCAGAAATAGCTCACTTATATGTTCTTGTGGGTATACAGGATATACAGTGACCTACTTTGTAGACATGGACAGAACTGTGTCTGTAAAAGTATTTAAAGTGGGTCTCTAATGTAAAACATCATTTAAAAGAGTCTTATTGAAGCAGCATCTTTTACATAAGCTCTCAGATATACTAAAGTAGTAACAATTATTCATCAGGCAATCTCAAAGCATTTCACAAAGACAGGAAAGTACTTTTTTTTATTCTACAAAATGGAAGCATGAAATCTGGAGTTTGATTTTTTTGAAGGATCAAGTATTTCAGTTGCTTAGAAACACAAAAATGAGAGAGAAAGGACCTTCCTTACACTTAAGGAGCCATGTGTCTATACACCACTGCAGCTTTTGCAAAATTAAATAAATCATAGCTCTATTCATGTTCATGAAGCCAAATAAATTGCCCGGGGTCTTCCAGCAACTCAGTGGCAGAGCTGGCAATGGCATTCCTGCCCCTTGGATTTTTATGCTGGGTCCTTTCCCCTTGACTGTCCCTTCATCAATGCATTGACTGAAATGTGAAATAATTGTTTTACCGATATCAGCATTGGAGTAACAGGCAAGGAGAACTGAATATGAAGAGGTGGTTCATCTGAGGAACTTTGACAAGATGTGCAGAATGCAAGTGAGCCAGAAGCACTTTATGACACATTCAGAACCTGAATTACAGTTTTAGTAATCATCAGTTCCCCTTCTTCTCTGTCATTTCTTTATTTAATATATTGCATGGAAGAGACTTACCGTGCAAGTTTTATAAGCTTGCAGTAAAAATATAACAACTGTTGTATTAAATTATTTAAGTAGTAAACCATTGTAAAAAGCAGACAAAGTTATATCAATGTGGAGACAGAAAAAATTATTGTGATGGAGTATAAAATATATTGTGCTGATTACTACAGAATTTTTGCCCAGTTTAGCATATTGTAAATCCTTGGTTGGCCTTAAGAATGAAACTGCATGTAGATTTTTTAAAAGAATTATGGCAAGTGATTAAGAAAAGTGAAGCTAAAATCAGATTTATAATTTAAAAACAAATCAGGAAAAATGTGACAGCAGACAAAAAATATTTAAGAGGTCAAAAGAGAGAATTGTGGCAGAGCAAAGGATCAGTGTATTTAAAATTTCCAGACTTCACCTGAGGGAGAGCTAGAATTCTGAAGGAAATGGATAACCAGCACTTTATTTTTAAGAAAGTAGATTATTATTTTATTCTTTAGTACTATGCTTTACTAAAGGGATGTACCAATAACTTTGAATCTGGCTGTATTTATATTAGTAGATTTGAAAGTGCTAGATTTACCAAAATCAGTAACTACAAAGGGAAACAAATATATTTAGCATGAAGTTCTGACTATAAATGATAAGAACCATTTAAGTTTCCTTTATTCTGCCTCTTTGCTCTTGGTAAGTCAAAAATGAAACTGATTAAAAGATGATGAATAACAATAATCATCATCATCCTCCTTTAGCATTTTCCTGTTTCACTTTTTTATCTTACCAGATTTTTTGGGACTTTTAATGACCCCAGGTGTTCTTGTGGCACATTGCAGATGAGTTTTCTTTGCCCTGAAAAGTGATTTGGCAGAAATTCAGCTAGGCAGAGCATATTTTGTTACTTTCCTTTCTACCAAAATGTGCTTTCTGGAAAAGAGAAAAAGAGGTGATGGCCTCCTTCTAATGAATCGTCATAGCAGTGGTGTAATTGAAAAACCACCTTGCAAGAGAAGCCTTTTTTAAAAAAAAGCCAACTCATTCAGCTAATGTAGAGTAGAAAATACTGGTAAGACCACTCTAGTGATGATCTTGCAGGTGTGATATTCCCTGACAAATTAAGGCCCAAGGCATAAAGTACCAGTGTTGACCAAAGAAAGGGCTGTATGGGCCTCTTATCTTTACTTTAAAACTTCATGAACAATTTATTTCTCTCTACCTGTACTGAAAAATTGTTAAAACCACATCTTAAACAGAACGAAGCACAAGGATAAGTTATGTTTTCACTGTGCCTGTTAGGCTGGGCTTCTGTTGGTGGAAAAAAGGTCACCCTTCCATCACTTGCACTTCATGTTTCTTAAAAGTGGTTAAAGCATCACATACATTTTTCTTCTGAGCATTTTCAATTTCATTAATCCAGTATCTCTTTGAGCTAACATGGTTCTTAACAGAGATGTAGCTTAAGGCTCCAGAAGCAGAAATTCCTGACAAAAGAACCAGTGATCCAGCAGAGGAGCTGTCAGTGCTTCTGACTGACCGGTCACCTGTGGGTCCTGGCCCACCTGAGGGGGCTGATCCAGCTGGGTGAACCTGAAACCTCTAAGCAACGGCCCAGATCTGGGCAGCTTTTCCATTTACTGCTGTGCTATGCTGTATACTTTAGCTGTCAACACAAAATATAAGAGTTACAGAAAGCAATGCGGTTTGTGCAGTCCCAAAAGGCATTCTATAAAGCTTTTTTGGTTTGTTTTTTTTCTTAAACAGATGTTTGAGACCATGTGTTTTGGTGGAGAAACATTCTTCTTTTTTAAAAAGATATATATTTGTGCAATAATTTAACTTAATGCAGACTTTTTTGATATACTGTGGTATAAAATATATTGCAATGTTTAATAAGAAATCATAATACAGTTAGATGTAGAACCTTATGACAGGTATAATAGACTATTTTGCCATGAAGTCCACAGGTATCTTTCAAATGACCTGTAAACAGCTTCACCTATTGATGGTGGAAGAAGAGCAGAGGCCTCCAAGCAGTGAAGTTGTTTAACACAGAGCGGGTGGAACGTGTGCAGCACTGCTCTTCTGGGACTGTGATTTTAATTTCCAGAGATCCAAGAGCAGCCCAAGCAAAAGGCTGGTTCAGTCCTTTGCCACTGTATTACTGTTTGGAAGTGTCCTCACTGTGGTACGCTCTCAAGAGAAGGGCTGTATGCTGGGTCAGAATTCGGGGTCAGTTGTTGGCTTTTCTACAAATTACCTTAACAAATCATGTAATTCTTCCAGTGTTTTCTATGGCTCAGTTTCCTACCTATCCAGTGTTCGTTTTTCAGCTCTCAGAGTTTTGTGTCAATGGTAAACTCTTGGTGGTAGACTTTGTCTGTTATTCAGTGTTTATTTAGTGCCTCATAAAATGACACCTAAGTCTTGCTGAAGGCTTTTGTAAATTATGCTATTAATAACTTCAAGTTAGAGCAAAAATGACTTGCAGCTCAGATAACTATGTGGCCAAGTTACAGACCCTTTTTCTTTCATTTTGCTGTTGTTTGACACAGCTGAATGACTCTCCCAAGCCTCCTGTTCTGTAACAAACTGTAGCGGGTTGAGTTCGAAACCAGGCAGAAACACCAATTAAATGTAGTGGTTTTGATTCAAAATATCCATTATTTACTTATTTTTCTTCTGTGAGGTAAGAATTAGGAGAAAAGCAAAGCAGGCACAAACCTTAAACAGTTGCAGTACAATGAAAGAGCTTTATTACTAACAGAATTAAAAGTAAAGAGAAAACAACGAAACAAAATTAAAGTAAATTCCCCCCCCCCCCTTTTCCAGCACTTCTCTCCTTTTATCCAGCTCACACAAGGGATAACAGAACATGGGATGTTAGTCAGTGTTGCAGTTCTTGAAAAGTCTTTCTCTTATGCTTAAGGAAGAAAAGGTTTTCCTTCAGTTGCACGTGGTTCCCAAACTGCCACCAACAGCACACCCGCCCGGAAACAAACAGTCTGCTGTGTGTAGAACATCTCTCCCATGAAGAATTTCACAGTTCTTTCATACAACAAAACATGGGCCATCACATGGGGTTATTCATCTTTTTAAGGATAAGTTATTTTGGCCTGCACACAGAGGCTTTTCTTCGCCACAAGTCTCTAACAGCCTCTCACTACTTCTATATAGCCTGGCATAGGCACTCTTCACAAACTTCATAGGCACACGAGGATACTCCATCCCCCCATGTTCTTCAAATGGATTAAAGAGACAAACAGTTTGTGGTATTACAGTTTCTTACCACGGCATGCAAGAAGGTTTCTTTTAAGCTGCGCGCCAGAATTGCGGCACCGCCCTCTTTTCTCCTGTCGCCATTTCCAGCTCCGTCCCATGTGACTCACTTCTCTTTCTCTCTGACTCTGAAACCGCCATGTTGAAGGGTGTTCTTGTTCAGGCTTTACGGTGGGGAAAGCCTCGCTCCCTTTGTGCTGCTGGCTGCACGGTGTCCTTTTCAGTTCAGTATGAAGTGTGCTGGCTGCAGACAGGAGGCTCCGCCGGCTCCCGCTGGCTCCGCCGGCTCCGCATGGAGAGGAGAGGGACCCGCCTGTCCCCAGAAGCCGCGTTGGATGGGTTTAGCTGTGAGCAGTTCATGGCTGGTTTGAGCTGCCTGCGGCTCTGGGACAGTCCCCCCCAGCGACCCAGGGTCCGTGCCGTGGCGCTGAGAAAGGGGGAAAGGGGCAGTGGCCCCGGCCCGGCCCAGCGGGGCCGGGAGGCTCGGAGCCTCCCCCACCTTCCAGCAGGCGAGCTCCGACCAAAAAGGGCAAGTCCCGCCTTTCTGTGTGGTTTAAATATGTAAATTGTGAGAAGCGTAATTGGTCTTAAAGACTGTCCATCAACTCAGGGTCAACCCAACACATTCCACCCCTCGCTTCTTAAAATTTACATATCCAAAAGTTACTTAAAATAGCAAAACCAGAGCTAAAAGAAAACAAATTACATAAACCTCCACCCCTAGAATTTTTACCACTACTACAAAGCAAATTTCTTCTATTATTCTACTTAATGTTATAACTTTCTACTTGCTCTGCTTATTATTTTCTCCTAATTAATCTTCATCTCACAGCGCTCATTAATTGCCCGCATTCTCCACCATTGATGTAGCGGGTTGAGTTCGAAACCAGGCAGAAACACCAATTAAATGTAGTGGTTTTGATTCAAAATATCCATTATTTACTTATTTTTCTTCTGTGAGGTAAGAATTAGGAGAAAAGCAAAGCAGGCACAAACCTTAAACAGTTGCAGTACAATGAAAGAGCTTTATTACTAACAGAATTAAAAGTAAAGAGAAAACAACGAAACAAAATTAAAGTAAATTCCCCCCCCCCCCTTTTCCAGCACTTCTCTCCTTTTATCCAGCTCACACAAGGGATAACAGAACATGGGATGTTAGTCAGTGTTGCAGTTCTTGAAAAGTCTTTCTCTTATGCTTAAGGAAGAAAAGGTTTTCCTTCAGTTGCACGTGGTTCCCAAACTGCCACCAACAGCACACCCGCCCGGAAACAAACAGTCTGCTGTGTGTAGAACATCTCTCCCATGAAGAATTTCACAGTTCTTTCATACAACAAAACATGGGCCATCACATGGGGTTATTCATCTTTTTAAGGATAAGTTATTTTGGCCTGCACACAGAGGCTTTTCTTCGCCACAAGTCTCTAACAGCCTCTCACTACTTCTATATAGCCTGGCATAGGCACTCTTCACAAACTTCATAGGCACACGAGGATACTCCATCCCCCCATGTTCTTCAAATGGATTAAAGAGACAAACAGTTTGTGGTATTACAGTTTCTTACCACGGCATGCAAGAAGGTTTCTTTTAAGCTGCGCGCCAGAATTGCGGCACCGCCCTCTTTTCTCCTGTCGCCATTTCCAGCTCCGTCCCATGTGACTCACTTCTCTTTCTCTCTGACTCTGAAACCGCCATGTTGAAGGGTGTTCTTGTTCAGGCTTTACGGTGGGGAAAGCCTCGCTCCCTTTGTGCTGCTGGCTGCACGGTGTCCTTTTCAGTTCAGTATGAAGTGTGCTGGCTGCAGACAGGAGGCTCCGCCGGCTCCCGCTGGCTCCGCCGGCTCCGCATGGAGAGGAGAGGGACCCGCCTGTCCCCAGAAGCCGCGTTGGATGGGTTTAGCTGTGAGCAGTTCATGGCTGGTTTGAGCTGCCTGCGGCTCTGGGACAGTCCCCCCCAGCGACCCAGGGTCCGTGCCGTGGCGCTGAGAAAGGGGGAAAGGGGCAGTGGCCCCGGCCCGGCCCAGCGGGGCCGTGAGGCTCGGAGCCCCCCCCACCTTCCAGCAGGCGAGCTCCGACCAAAAAGGGCAAGTCCCGCCTTTCTGTGTGGTTTAAATATGTAAATTGTGAGAAGCGTAATTGGTCTTAAAGACTGTCCATCAACTCAGGGTCAACCCAACACACAAACTATGAGCTCATATTACACAGGAAGCACTAGCACTGAGATTTATTTGTCATCCTTAGAGGCCATGAGAAGGAACAAAAGACTTTCATCCCTCTTTTTTTGTTCCTTGGCTGTAGGGAGTAAGAGGGTACTGATATCTTGGGTCACTGCCATACAGGATAAAAATCCAATTAATGTAAATCTGCCAGATCGAGGGGAAGCAAGTAGTGTGGCTATCAAGAGCCCACAAATTTCTGGGTGGATCATCAGCAACATCTGGCAGCACAATTTCCCCATTAAAACAGAAGCTGGGTTTTGTTCCACCTCCAAATACTGGTCTACCCTTCTTTTTAGCCTGCTCTGGATAATTTTGCATAAGTTGTCAGTTGCAGCAGTAATGAAATTTTAGTCATTTGTTGAGTCAGCACAAAAGGCAGTGAATGCCATGACCACTGTTACATCTTCCAGGAAGCTTTGATTAAACTGCTGTGAAGCCAGACCTGGATCAATATGAATGATCTTCATTGACCTAATAATGTATTTAACATGTTTGGTGCACTTTTATCTGTTTCTGTTAGAATACACTGTTTACATTAGTGCAGGAGATTGATTTAAAGTTTCAGAGTTCTTTACAATGGTAAACATTAGAAATAACCTCATTAGTTTGCACATGATACTATATATAAATATGTAATCTACCATGCAAGGTCCTCAATGTACCTTGTGTAAATTAGCATAGCTACCATTTATACTTGTTGAGAATCTGGCCTAGAAACTGAAAATAATTATTCCATCAGTATTATTTTAAATGATCACAGCTTAACTTGACATAAAGCAAGGACCATATGATCTCTGTACCCAGTCAAAAGATGCTTACCACAACATCTTTTAGAAAGCTTTTCTATTATTTGTAGACTAAATTCTCCTACCAGCAGATGTATGTGGTGTCCTCTAGTTATATGAACATCTCTCTGTGGTCTGGCCTTTTGGATGCATTGTGTCCAGTCAGGTATTTCTTTAACCCACTGGCTTTGAAGACTATTTAGTAGACTTGAATAAACGAACAAATGTGGAAGCTGTACCAAACATATCACTTGGGGATGTCAAAGCACTTCACAAACATTGTTACAACTTAGTCCATGTGTAACCACCGAAGGACATATTTGCTTCAGTATGTCTCATGACAGCTTCTTAAAAAATATACTTAAGTGAATTTAACACTTGTGAAAGGTGCCAGATTGACAGGCCCTAGAGATAAAAGTTCCTGCATTACCAGCAGGCACAGCCAGGCTTCCCACACACACTGCCCCACCAATGTCCCCAACCCTACCTGGAGGGCACAGCAACCAACTGTCCTACAGCTTGCAAATCTGCCCATCTCATGCTCCTGGACTATGGGCCAAGAGTCAGTAGCTGCAAAGTGACCTAAGGGTGAAAAACCAAGTTCCATAATTACTGCACAGGTGCTGTTGCAGTTGATCATTTTCACACCAAGTTTTCAACTAATCTGGAAAAAAAAAGTAAAGTACATGTTTATCTGATTTAGAGTACAACAAAAACATGTGTGTGAGCCTCTAGTGAATCCTGTGGTTCTATCTGCCCATATAGGCACATTCAGGTGAGACTATATGAGTGAACAAGTATATACACATACTGTGAAGTGCATTCTTAAATGCCTCCTGAAAAATGGGTCTTTACTACTTCCTATGTTTGTAATAGTCTGTCTCCATTCATAACTCATCCCTGCTTGGCGTCACTACAGCCCATCCTCCCCAGAGATTCTGGACACAGCTGGCATACAAATTCAATAACCATCCACCCCATAAAGAGATTGGATCGTTACAGGGTTGAAGGATAGCACGCAGGGAAAACCAGCTCATGATCTTTGCATTCTGTCATGGTTTTAGAAAAAGCACAAGTTCTTCTCTGAGTGATTGTACTCGTAAAGTTCAGTCCTCCATTCTCTTTGAAATTATATTTAGACTCACTGTGAGCATTGGAAGGGCATGCTTAAGTGTTTCTTTATTTAGTGCAGAAGGCTAATGACATTTTAAACAAAAGTGCACATTTATAACCTTGTATAGGCTGATTCTCAATCTGTATATAGGACATGACTAAAAACAGAACATTGGAAAACACACGGCGATGAGTTTTCATGTTCTGCTATTTTCTAAGCTGTAGCCAGCAGCTTGAAAGAATTATTATGGAAGCCAAATCTTAATTCTTTCTACTGAGAAACAGCCCTAATATGCAGAGGAGCTCAGCAACAAGTGTTTATCTTTAAAAGAGTCACATTTATTTCTGCTACTTGCTGTTGATATGCATGATAAAATACCTCATTGGACTGGTACTGTGTGCACTTTGGAAGGTAACTTCTCTATATCCAGAGAGAGTTGGGTGGCTTACACCTTTTTTAGGGATGGCATTTGGGTCTGAAATTTTAATTGTTGTAAATATTCATCTATTTTATGATTATCATTGCCCTATTTTCTTTCCTTCTCATCATTTCTGGTGTATCTGTCACACTGTACAACTTTAGGAAGCATCCCTGCCAGCTAAGTCCATACTATAACTAAGATGAAGTTTAGGTTTCAAAATTTAGCAGGAAGCTCATGAGAGAATGTATACTTGGAAGAGGATGTTTTAAGATGGTAGTGTCCATGAACTCTGCTTGAATATGTTGCCTCACCCAGCCTCAGTTTTCCTGTGCAGGCTGTCTACTGTAAAAAAAAGACCATCTTCCCTTTTACAGGTTTGGTCTCTTTAGTACTGGTTTCATGTTTTTTTCAACCTAGTTTCAAATACTCAGTGTACCTGAGTCAGGTTTTCTTTTGGACTGTTTCTTTTTTTAATTTTTTTTCTGCTTGTATTTGTGTAGTACCCCAATTGCATTTTCTTTTCATTCATTTTATTCAGTAGTTCCTAATTTTACTTTTATCATGTTATAAATTTCACTTCCATCTGCTACTTTTTACCTGCCAGTACTATTAAGTCTTTTGTCATCAACCACCTCTTTAATATTTTTGACCTAGTAGCTTGCCTTTTGCTTTCAGAAAGACAAAAGGCTTTTCTTGTCTGCTAATGAGAGAGGAGGAGGGCAACACCAGCGACCTTCTCGTACAGAATGACAATGCTCCACTCCCATAAAGATGCAGAGGAAGAGAAAAAGATGTTTACCAGTTTTTCCTAAGATGCACAGTATACTTGGGCACCACTAAAAACACTATTTGGAAGCAAAGGCTTCCTAAAGTTTACCTATCCCCTTCTGAAGTTCCTTCACAGTTCATATAAAAAGAGTATAGATGTGAAGTATTGCTTTAATTTTGATTTTAAAAGGCTAGAAACTAGAATTCCTTATTAGGGAATGATAGGAGAGAGGTTCTTTCAGGACTAAGTTAAACAGAAGCCTTCAGAAGAATAGAAGGGGGTTGGTTCATTCCCATCTTCATGTAAATTGAATTACAGGGTTTAGTAAGTGAAACGGATCATAAGATAGACCCTGCAGAGGCCAGGAAGCACTAATTAACGCCCACAGTGAGTAACGTTTCTGAAGTTGGTCTTTAATCAAACTTTGCTCTGAAAACAAAACAAGGTATTGTGGCAGCTTGATAAAAGAGATGCATCACCAAGGCTGACAGGCCCACTATCAAACCGATACTAAAAATAACTGTTCTGTCTACTAATTTTCTTTCAGATGCTAAAAAAATGCATGAGCTACAGTCTAAAAAGACTTGTACAGTTACTCAGCCAAGTGACTCAGCTCTAGAAAAGTGAGGTTCCTGTAAATGTTAATGCTCTCCCTGATTATGAGGGAGCCCTTTTTCTTTCCCACACCCTCCTGTTGAAGCAGAGGAACAGCAGAGAGGATTGTGAGGCTGGGAGAGGAAGATGCGGCATCTGGATTCCTTCAGAGTTGGTCATTTTATGCCAGCAGTCCCTCTCCTCTTGCTGCTGGTGGTGCAGCATTCAGGCATCCTGACTAACTTACTGGTATAGATTAAGCCAATCACTCATTTTTCTTGTATCTCACATGAACAGTAAGGTCCATGACTGCTGCCTTTTGCGCTCACAACTTCTCCTCACTAAATCTGAGAGCAGGAGTTACCAGTATGGCATGCAGGGAAACACAGCTCATTTTCCTCATTTCCTTTCATCTGCTCAGCTGTAGGAAGAGTTGCTACAACTCCTGTGGGTACCCGTCAAGCCTAGAGCAACTTTCATTATGTTTTCACTGTAGCCTGCTTAAAAACATTACTAGAACTTCTAGGTTTGGGATAGATTCCAAAGGTACAAGAAGTCCACTGCACAAACAGGACTAGCAGTAAAATGTAACAGAGCACTAGTCTTCTCTTTATAGCAGATTTTTCTCTTGGCACAAAAAAGACATGGACCTGTTGAAGTAGGTCCATAGGAGGGCCACTAAAATGGACAGAGGAGTGGAACTTATCTCTCCAGTGAGGAAAGACTGAGATAGTTGGGGTTATTTAGCTTGGAGAAAGTTCTTGGGAGACTGTTTATTGGCCTTTCAGTATATACAGGGAGCTTATTAGAAAGATGGGAGAGACTTTTTAATAGGGCTTGTAGTGATGCCCCTTATCCAAGGAGTAATGGTTTTCAACTAAAAGAGGGTAGATTCAGACTAGATGTGAGGAAGTTTTTACAGTGAGGGCAGTGAGACACTGGAACAGGTTGCCCATAGAGGTGATTGATGCCTCATCCCTGGAAACTTTTAAGGTCAGGTTGAATGGGGCTCTGAAGCACCTGGTCTGGTTGAAGATGGCTCTGCTTATTGCAGGGGATGGGACTAAATGAGCTTTAAAGATCCCTTCTAACTCAAACTATTTTGTGATTCCGTGGTTTCTTTTGGTGAATGCTCTGCTGGGTTAAGTGTTGCTCTGTTTCTATGTCCAAAGTGACAGAATCCTATCAGTCTGGATCCTAATAACCATATCCTTCACAGAAGAGGTTGCAGTCATCTAAAATGGTATCCAGTATTAGGAACAAGCTGAAAGGGGATGGCTAACATTGGCCTTGGTGCTTTCAGTATAGGCTGTATGTTCATCTGTTATATGGTTACTTGAAAAAGGTGTTTTCATTGTTACATTGTTTAGTATGAGAAGAAAGAAGTCTGTCAGTATAGATGGGTTCATAAATTGCAAGACAACCTGAAATGTAATGTGAGGAATTCGTGGAGATAAGTTTTTATGAAAGAATTGTTTGCAGATACAGACATGCAGATCTGGCTGCTTTGGCAACTGACCAGGCATATGACTTGAGTTCCAAACACAACTACAATTCCCTCTGTAATTTCTTTTTTTTTTTTAATTTTGGGGTATGTATACTTACAAATAAGCCTGAAACAGTAAATTTGGGGGTTTTTTTGAAGTCTAAATTATACCAGTTACTTTTTCTGTTAACAAATGGTATTGTGTATTTACCATTCAACAGAAAAGCTCATTCATCAATTGTTGACATTGAAAGAAGGGAGAGAAATCTAGACATAGTTTAAAAAATCTCAACCACACAGATTATGTTTTGAAAGTTATGTAGCAAAGAACAAAAGTCATTTTATAGTCACAGTTCCAACGACTGGCTTAGGAAATCACAGATTTAAAGTGGTTTCGCAGCCTTATCCAAAATCCTACTGGTCATTTGTCTTATGTAACATTGGCTATAACAGACTTCCCCTGCAATTCAAAGCAGCTGCTTAACTTATGTTCAGATAAATAATGTCATCAAACAGAAACATAAGATGCCATATGAAAAGCCAAGTATTGGACTTCGAAAAATATTCATATTGTCATTTAAAATCTTCACAGCTGTAGCAAAAAAACCCAGCACAAAATCCTATTTTGCCAAGTGACTCCCTTTTATATTCCAACAGTATATTCTTGTTTACTGGGTTTGATTTTATTTTGGATAGAAAGGTATGAATTGCAATGAAGCAAGCAAACTGTGCAGGTTTTTTTTCAAAATCTTGTATCACACTACATCATTTTATATAAAGAAAAATGTTAGAAAAACCCTGGACTGTAAAAACAGACAACATTTGGAAACACAGTTTCCGTTCTTGCTGTGGTTGTACACCAGAGACAGTCAGCTGGATGTTTAAGAAAGGGAGAGGTGTCTCCAGTTCCTCGTGTTCCACCTTTTCATTGCACTGCCTGATCATTTAAGGCAGAGGCTTGTTCCAGGCAGCTTTAATTAAACTATGCTGTGAAACCATATATAGATCAATGGAAACGACCCATAACAAGCTAATCATGTATTTAACAGTGTTCAGTCCAGTTCAATCACCTTCTAACATTTCTGTGGCTTTACACTCATGTGACAAAGCCCTGAATGTGTATATGTATTTTTAATCCATCTCATTAGTGACCATATGCTTTGGCTTCAAGGGAGACAAGAACTGTCTGCAATCTGCCAGGGATTTAGGGACATCAATAATTTGTGAATAGTCATGTTGGTACTGGTCGAAGGGTTAAGTGTTCTGCACACCAGGGGCAGATCTTTTGGGACTGGAACTCTTAGTCAACTGTTAGGAACCTGATCCCCTGTGATGCATCTTTTCAAAGTACATGCAGCATGTCAGATCTCTGCTGCAGAAGCAATGGAGCTTTATTAGCTCAGGGATTTAAAAACCTGCTCTAAGCAATGTAACAATATCTTTTGGTTAAAAAGTGAAGGAAAGATAGTAGTTGTAATATGAAAGTGATTTTTTACGTACTGGGCTAAAAGTGATCTCCCTTTTTGCTACCATTTTCCTTTTTCATATGAGCTATTAGATTACTACTCCCTTGCAGATATACAGTGAAGCAAGAGTATGGCAACAATAACAAGGACCTGATTTTGAAAATGTAAGTGGATTCTGTGGCCTTACCTGATACTGCCTAAATCCTGCTGAGGCCAATGACAGCAAAGATGTAAAAATCACCCTCCTAATCATTTGGAATGACCCTTTAGGAGCTCTCAGGACATTTTTCTACCTAGTATGAAAAGCACCTTTAAAAACAAGGGCTTACAGTCTTAGTTTGTGCCACGTTATATGGAAGGGCTGCTAAGTCAACATAAGAGATCATCAAATTATTGATTTCAGTATCCTGTCTTAACAAAGGAATAGCAGAAATAGATGGTAATGCCAGAAGAAATTTCATATGGAACCTGCTCCCTGAACTTCTGTGGATCATTTGGGAGCAGGGGGATCCATCTTGCAGGATGAAGTTCACCTGTTTTGAGCAAATTTCATGTACTTATAATCATAGAATCATAGAATGGCTTTGGCTGGAAGGGATCTTAAAGATCATCCAGTTCCAAACCCCCCACCTTGGGCAGGGACATGTTTCACAAGACCAGATTGCCCTGAGCTCCATCCAACCTGGCCAGGAACACTTCCTGGGCTGGGGCATCCACAATTTCTCTGGGCAACCAGTTCCAATGCCTCACCACACTCACAGTAGAGAATTTCTTTCTAATATCTAACCTAAACCTACTCTTTTTCAATCTGAAGCCATTCCCCCTTGTCCTATCACTACATGCCCTTGTAAAAAGTCCCTCTCCATCTTTCCATCCTTTTAGGTACTGGAAGGCCACAATTACGTCACCCTGAAGCCTTCTCTTTTTCAGGCTGAACAAACCCATTTTTCTCAGCCTTTCCTTGTAGGAGAGGTGCTCCATCCCTCTGATCACCTTGATGACCCTCTTCTGGTCTTGCTCCAACAGACCAATGTCCTTCCTGTGCTGGGACCCCAGAGCTGGATGCAGCACTGCAGGTGGGGTCTCACCAGAGCAGAGCAGAGGGGCAGAATCCCCTCCCTCTCCCTGCTGCCCACGCTGCTCTGGATGCAGCCCAGGACACACTTGGCTCTCTGGGCTGCCAGTGCTCATGGCTGGGTCATGTCCAGCCTCTCACCCAGCAGCACCCCCAAGTCCTTCTGGGCAGGGCTGCTCTCCATCTGTTCATCCCCAGCCTGGGTTGATACGTGGGGTTGTCCTGACCCAGGTGCAGCACCAGCACTTGGTCTTGTTAAACCTCATGAGATTCCCATGGACCCACCTTGAGCTGTGTTGTAATGGCAACAAGGACATAGATTTTCAGCAGCAATGGTGTCTTCCAACTCTTTGTGTTTACACCACGCTGCGTGCATTGGTGTACAGCTGTCAGCTGTGTCAGCTTCCTAGAGGAACACCCCTTAATTTCTTTGAGATATTTCCCTGATGTTTCCCTGTTGACTTCTGTTACCTCAGGAGTCCCCTGGCTGGTCTCCATGA
The DNA here is from genome assembly GCF_009650955.1 of Corvus moneduloides. Taxonomy (NCBI): domain Eukaryota; kingdom Metazoa; phylum Chordata; class Aves; order Passeriformes; family Corvidae; genus Corvus; species Corvus moneduloides. Next base: position 30,146,322 of record NC_045481.1, on the reverse strand, counting down.
AACTGCAAGTGTGCTGCAACGTGGCTAGCACGTTGGACTGTCACAGGATATGAAAACATCCACAATGCACACCACTTGTTTGCTGTTTGATAATCAGCTGGTTTTGCTTGTACTTAAACATTCTGTATCAGGGCAGTTTAAATAACTTTAAGACTGACATCAGTCATCTATAGCTCCTATTAAAGCTCCAGTAAGCACACTCACTGTAACCCTCTGTCCTTTACTTGTTTTTGCTTTTAAAATCAACTTCTATAAGTATGGCACACAACTGAGCAAGCATTTCCGTGTATGATATAAAGGAAGAACATTTTTGAAATCTTTGTATTCAAACAAAGAGTTACATACTCAGAAAACACTCATGGCTGAGGCTCTTATTTATCTAAAAGCATATTTTGAATGAGTGAAAAAAATATAGTGTCTTTATTAATTTCCCATAATTAAAAATATACAATTAATATTGGAAGATTTGGACTAACTTATTATAGCAGGTAAAATATATAGCTGTCAAAATTTTATTTTTCTGTAATTGCACAGGTTGCCACAGATTTACTAATTGTGCATTTTCTTCTGTGAGACCTTAGAATACAATTTTACTGTTTTAGAAGACCTAGTCTCTGCTTTTCAGGGGAAGTTTGCATGAGCAGACTTTTATCCACAATTTTTAAGTGTTTAAAGATGCACATCTAAGTTGCACTGCTTTCATATCAAACGAATTGATTTGTAAGTACAGTAAAATATTTAGAGGCATATGTCCCATATTTTTATCCACATTTCATTTATGCAAGTAGGCACTGGCAATAGAAAAGGCACTGGTCTTCAGGAAAGATAGCTCTTCCTGGTTGGCAAGCAAGTCCACTAGGGCATGTCCAAATGTGAATATTTATGGCTATTTTGGCCACCTCAAAGCCACAAAAGAATGAGGTTCTATTTCCAGATAGCCCCATTTTCAAATTCTCCCTTTAAAAGGAATACCTGGACTTGTTCTGGTAGCTTTTAGCACTTCTAAGCCTGTGAAGAAATGTTGAAGTCTGAAATTGTATTTTCACAATTTTAATGGATGAAAAAAAGGAAAGGTAATTTTAATAGGATGGAATCAGTGATTTTGAGGTGGCTTACCTTTACCCCTTCCACTTAATGCCTTCTGAGTCAGCATAGCCGTAAAGTTTTCTGAAGTCAAATTTTAGAAGTAAAATGCTAGTTGATAGTTAATTAGGGGTCACTGCTGAATATCTGTATTACAGAGAATGAGTTCCTTTTTACACACCAGATGAAGAAGTCCTTTGACCTTTGAGGTGACTGTTGATCTTTGGCTCACCCTTGTCTGTCTTCACCTCCAATGTCAATGATACAAAGGAAGGCAGCAGAATTTCAGAAGACTAGTACTGTCTTTGCAATATTTTGTAGGCAGCATTGCCATTATTACATTAATTTATGCTGCTGCTGCCAGATAAAAAGAGAGGAGTTTTGGCTTCAGTGAATACAATTGCAAAATTCCTGTTTTATCCTGGATGAGGTAACACTTCGACTGAACTGCCTATTCGCAGTTTCACAGGCAGTGACGCCAAAAAAAAAAGCTCTGACAGTCTGCAAGTTCTGCCCTCTTTACACCCTTTCTAGCCAAGATTGCTTAGTGTTATAAAGAATTGCCATAATCCCAGAAGCTGCTGACAGAAATAAGTTATTGAAACAAGAACCTATGCAGGCTATACCTTATCATTAGGAAACTGTCTTTTCTGGGTCATTCAGCGGGTTTTTTGTAGTTTTCATTATGGTTCTTTGTGGCTTGATTTCCAGCATGTTCACTGACGCTGAGCACGACCAAAAATGTCATGATGCCAAGTTTAAATTTTCCATTCTTTACTTTTCTTCTGTATTCCAATTAGATCTTCTCAATTATTAATTCTGCTCCCATAATGGACTTTTAAATTTGCAAACTTCTGCAACACATACCAGTCCCTTTATAGCTTCTCATAGCCAGATTCTGTATTTTTAGCATCTTACTGTATCTGGAATCTTACTGTAATTCCAGATATTCAGTCATATATGTTGCCATTCCTGGACTTCCTCAATTATGTCTTCAAGATGGCACTCATCCATTGATTACAAATTGAAATCAAGTTCATAAAGTTTTTGAAAATGGTCCATGCACCACAATGGGACTTGAGAGAAGAGTTTCATTTGCAGACAACTATGTGCTGATCATCCAAATATCAAAAATGACAAAGAACTGAATTTCAACCGGCCTTTTGTTATTTTTACTACCTGCTCTAGTTCAGCTCTCTCTATCTGTAATCAACTCACTCACTTGAGGTTGAGAAATATACATTTAACTGTTTTGCTGAATTCTGGCCTTAGGTGACATCTAAAGTTAATCTCAAATTAATCAAAAAGGAGGTGGGAGATTTTCCTTCTATGTAAAGTGAAAACTTAAGAGTTGCATTTCACTTCCTTTTGATAGTTGCTACTCCACATCAATTTTCAGAAAAGTATTTAGAAATAATTTGTAAGAGGACACAATAAGACAAAGGGGGTTCATTAACTGTTTTGTTTCTATTCTAGGACTGCAAGAATACCTTGAAAAATATTTGGAAGAGAAGACCCCAGCTCTGATTTTAGTACCTGTGCTGGATTTACCTGGCAAAGATGTTATTCATATAACATGCTGGCTGAGCTAGCAGTTAAAAGGAGATGAGTTGATATCAAAATGCACATATATTCCATCCAGGAGAGAACAAAGAAAAGGGTCGATACTGACTCTGTTGGATACTTTCATGGAGAAATACTGTTTGATTTAAGCAGACATATTAGCTTGTTAATGATGCCTCATGATATGTGACAGAGTTAGGTTTGTATGAAGAATAAAGGTTTCTTTTAAAAATAGTGTACTTTTTTCTGGCTTACTTTTAGATGCCTGCAGGTTATAGCAGGTGACTTTTAGAAGATGCAGTTGGTCTGATCACATTGGTTCTTTGATATATTTAGGCCTGGTTACTATACACCAATTATAACTTCGGATCATTTGGATGGAGGTGAAACTAGAATATTACCTCCAATACTGTTTTAAGGATTGGATTCCTTTCAATTATATGTTGAATTTACTCACTTCGGGCCAACTCATGAAAACTCTATTTGCGGCCAGATTTTAACCATTTTCTAGCACTGGGGAAGAACTACTCAGAGTAGTATTTAGTATGCACATTTTACTGAAACAAATAATGGAAACGATGGCCAGACAGTAGGATTTGCCATCCTGCTTTCTGGCCCAGGGGTATTTTTGTGTTTTACATTGGGTAGACAGCTCTTATTAAAGAGCTACCAACATTCAGGTAGCTACCAGCTACCAGTATTCAGTGCTACCATAGACCGAAGGCTTCAGTGTTCTCCAGAAAATCATCAGGAGTTTTACCACTGCTTTCACTAACAACAGGCTCAGACACAGAAGTGAAGCTCTTGTCAATTTCATTGCCACAGATATTTTACTTATTACATAAGGTCAGTATAGAAAAGAAACCCTTTTGGACTTGGCTTGAAGCAGTAACACACTGCAGAAAAATCTTACTTTCAGACAAAGACTAGAAATTAAACCTTCAAGAATGGGTATCACATCTTTGCTTTGCCTATATTCCACATCTCTATATTCTTACTGCTTCTCTTCCAGAGTGTGAGCAATGGAGCTAGGAGACCAGCACTCCAGTTATCCTTCTCTCCCACCAGCATGTATGTGAGGTACCTGCACAGAAGTCAGCTGCATGGCAGGACATGTGAGGTGACTAAGAGGTGGACCTAGCACTCCAGTTTAGTTTTCCTACCCACTATCAGAAATGCACTTGGCAGCACCTGATATAAAACAAGTGACTAAAGATAAGAGGATCTTCCTGTTAGAACTTTTGCATGCCCAGCATACTATGCTGATCAATATTTGAAATTAGACTCTGTTAAATGTTATTGTTCCTTACTATTGCTTCCAATAATATAGCAGAGCTGCCATGTTCCTTAGTAAGAATTACTTTTTTCTCAGATCTTTAAATATTTTTGAAAGGGACAAAGCAAAGAGTTTTTTATGTAACGGTGTATAAATAAATGGTTGTATTAAATTTCTTAAGGAAAAAGGGATGAATCTGTTAACAATACATTAGTTGATTAGTATTCAGGATCATTTTTAGGTTAGACTTACACATATTTGATCCTCGCTCTTTCCCACGATCAGAAAAGGACTTGTTAATACCTGGATGTGCCTGGTTATTTGAATTCTACTCTTTTAGAAGGCAAAATCATTTTCTCCCTTCCCCCTGGAAATACCAGTATTTTATTTCTCTCAGTGTGGAGTGCCCATGGGCCAGAGACACAGTGGACTATAAGAGAAGATGTACTTTCAGAGAGATAAGGATGAAGCTTATTTTTTCATTGATGCATATGGAAACCAAAGAGATGGCATAAAGTTTCACTGTGTCTCCTGTAGCAGTCATTGTTTTCATCATGAATTTAAAAAAGATACTGAAACACATTGATCTTAGCTTTTGTACTGTACTAGATATTTTAAGGTGGCAGGATATTTGCTCCCAAAGAAACCAGCTTTTCCTGCAAGTCTTCCTACAAGATTCATGACTCAAACTAGCCTGCTTTTTTTTCCCCAGTAGAGCTGCATTGAGAAATGGTAACAGAATACATTGGTCTGAAAAACAGTGTGATCTTTTATTTTTCTCTCAAATGAAAGCAAACCTTTTCCCTTTTTTAGAGAGAGAGAAATAGAACTTCAACAGGTTTAAATTGTGAATACATAAAAAAAAATAGTTTGCTGACTTTTTCTCCTAGAGAGGCTTCAAACAGTTTCTGAGTGGTGTGAGTGACTAAAACTATAAGCTCAGTCTACGCTGTTTTAAGTATGAACACGGCCATTTGTGCAACATTGATATGCAAGGCAGGTGAGTAAAGTGGTGTGCCATAGAGAGGCCTTAGACTTTTATAATAGAGAGAAATAGCACCATTTTATCTGCCTTATTGCATCAGAATGACTGGGTCCTAGTCTGAATAAGATGTTTCAGCAGAGCTCTTTTTCACTTTCTTTGTAACAAAGTGGTAGCTGAAGAAGTGAGGTGGGGAGATGGGTACAGACATCCACACACACACCTATATACATACATATGGTTTAGTGAAAAGAGGGAAGGACATCAATACTCAAAATTCAGATGCAGGGGGGTTTTGCTGTGTTTATTTTTTGTTGTGGTGATTTTTTTCACAGCAAGATTGGTGGAGTGATTACCCCGGCAAGTTTTAATCTTGAGACTATAAATTCCCATATGTGCTAAGACACTGGTTTTGAGGACTTTGTATCCACATAAATTCTTCTGTTTCTCTGATTTTTACTAAGCCTGCAGGAAAATGTTTTGTATGCTTATTATGACACAAAAAGTTGGCTGATTCCAGCACTCAGAACACAGAAGGGCTATGTAATGGGTGGGAAAATGTCTTTAAAAATGTAACTCAAGGTTTTAATTTTTCATTTCTCTGCTTAACAAGTGCTATAATATGTCTTGCACATCTTCTCTGCTTCTTTTTTTCCAAAAAGTACTCTTTGTCTTGTTATAGGTCTCTGTGTCCATAAAATTTTGTCTCCTGCCTCCTTTTAAAAGTCTCTGTATATAAATTTCTTTAATTGCTTGAAAGTATGACCAAATGGCACTGTAAGACCAAAACTGATTTAGTAACTTTGTGCTGTACTCATTTCAAAACCCAGTGATGGCAACAGTACCAGTGAGCCTTTACAATGCACATGGCTAAGCTGCTATAAAGGCACCAGAGCTGATCTTCCTAAATAGATTTTGAAATGACATTGAGATATTTTAAGCAGAGATTATTTAATTTTTTTCCCTGTGAGTTTTACAGTTAGGTAATTCAGGAGCTGATTTGTTACACCGGATAGCATGGGTGCATCTTTCCTCTTAGCCTTCAGAAGTCTGATGAGCACTGGAAGCAGGATGTCTCCTGAGTATTAGGAAGGTAGTCTGAAGCTGCTCTTCTCCTTCAAGGACATCCTGTTCAATCCATTATCTCCTGTCTATGTGCAGAGCCTAGTCTATCAAAATACAGTGATTGAATAAAAATTTTATTTCAAATAAATGAATGTATTGGTTTAATACAAGATTTCTAGTGCATGGTGTAATAGTTCTCTAAATGAACACTGAAATCCTAAAATACAGAAACCTTTCATGTGTCCAAGTCAAATCTTTGTTATTTCTTTCAGGATGGGTTTGATGAAGCAAACCTAGTTTGTTCTATGTATTAAAGTAAAACTGTTCTGAGCTCTCTGAGTACTAACTGGCACTTATTATTTAAGTAACCTGCTTTTACTATTATAAATGTCTGGCATTGACAATACATATTAAGAATACTTGACAATTTACTAATTTATGATCTTTTTACTTGTACTTTAATATTTCTGGCAAGCCAGCCTGTGTTGATGTATTAGACAAACATTCAAAATACAGACTTGAGATCGTGAAAGCTTCTTTTTTTCAACTTTCATCTGAACACTGAATATTTTTGACCTACTTTAAATTTTAATTTTAAAAAACAGACTGGGTACCTGTGAATTGAACTCATATGTTACATGCAAGTGCCCTTTTACTGATGATTCATTGCTCACAATTTCTTGGATTTGATTTCTGTTGGATTAATTCATGATTAGGATTTGCCTGTGATTTCCTGCTTTTCTCATTTTTTAGAGCACTGCCTGCTTTTTTCCTACATTCCCAAACAGTCTGGTTGTTCTGAGGCTCTTCTAACAGGATATGTCACTGGCCCTAGGTCTCCTTGCCATTGCCTTGGCTCTCCATTTCACTTGCAATGTTTAAAAAACATTTGTTGGATATGTCTGTTCATCCTCCATCTCCTATTATATGGCTGTTTTGTGACTGTATCAATCTTAAATAATTTCAAAATACTGTTTGCACAATTTAATATGGTTGATGAGACTTACTGTCCACAGTACAACAGGATGGACTCAAAATAGGTTAGATTTCACATTTGCTTTTCCCAGCTTTCAGAAATTCTTCTCTGAATTATAAGGATTCCCAGTCCAGAATAAAATAATGGTTCAGAACAAAAGCTGAACTAAATGCCATGAACAAATTGACAGCTACCCCAGTCTAGTAGCCTGTTAGGGCATGTGTTCAAGTCAGGAGGCAAAGGTTAGGATCACACTACCCCTTTCCTGGGAAAGTTTAAGCATATCCATTAGATTTCTTGTGCCTTTATTCCCATATTTGTATGTTTTCTCACCCTTGTAAAGGTGTTGGCAAAGGGATGTTATGTTGTAGTCATACAACCTGCAATAACAAAAAGTTTAGACTGAGTGATCAGCACACATGAGTGTGAAAGTAATGTTGTAGTGGGAACCAGAACGAATGCGATCACAGACAGAAATTTGCATGAGCACAATCTGGAAAGCTTTTCTCCCAGCACACTGCCTGCAGCAGTCTCAGATCACAGAACTCTATAATACATCTAGTAACATTAATGATACATTTTACAGCATGATTCATCCCTGATGATCCTGAGATGCTTTACAAGTCCATCACATAAAATTTTCTTGGGCCATCACTGGGACAGCCACGCACGTGCTGGGGGCCTCCCCTGCACGGTGTGAGTGTAGGCAGGTCTCAGGTTATGCTGCTGGGAGAAGAGCTCCTCCACTCTCCACAGTCCCCAAGTAGTGCTATTTGCTTTGGCAGAAGAAGCAGTTTTCAACCTCAAAGCCCCATCCAGACCCATTTCAACCTCAAAGACCCATCGAGAGTCACTACTTTCTGTTACTCATGAGAAGACTTGTTCTACTTTAGATTTTGCCATGATAGAGGGGAAAAATCTCTCTTCTGTGCTGTCTTTATTGTCTTTCTGCAACTCTTGTTACTGGCAGCTGTCGACAGTACTGTCTTACCATAACATCCTTCATACATCGCATTATTACTATACCTTCACTTTACAAGAAAGACATTATTTTCCTGAGACAGAAGTTGTGCCATTGCATTAGGGGTGCAAGCTCATGCAAGCATTGCTTCCCCTTTGCTCATTCCCATGGGTTTTCTGGTAGCTGCCTTGACATTAGTTTATTTTGTTGCTTAGAAAAGACCAGGATCCCAGAAGGAAGAAATACATTTCTCAGATGTAAGAGTTATCTCGTTGCAACAAAGTTCAGTCCTACTCCCACACATACCCAACCGTTCTGCAGCAAGACCCAGATACATGCAAATGTAGAGCCTTTTGTAACTGAACCAAATTACCACAGCTCCAGAGCTGGATCTGCTAAGGTTCAAAGCAGGAGTTGTTAAAGGATATGAAATAATAGAAAGGAAACACAGACAAGAAGTTATTGCCAAAGGAATGGTATTACTAGGAACTGGTGGGGAAGTCAAGCTAAAAAGGCAAACAACAGGTCTAGGGACCTAAGGGGTTTATTCTTTATTTATGGGATGTCTTTGAAGGAAAAGACCCTGGACTGCCTTCTCACCATTACTAGTTCTAGCTTTAAAAGATTAATGAATGAAGAACAAAGAGGAATAAATAGAGTTGCCAGGAAAGAGATCCAGAAAGGAACTTTAAAATGCATCTCTCATCCCTTCAGCAAGGTATAAAATGGTAAATGCTTTGACTGCTCTAAGGTCTGGGTCTGAAGGTGAGGATGCCTGAAATGAAGGTAATATGCAAGAGAAGCTACCAGCTGTGCGCCATCCTGCTGTTAAGGGACATTTCTCCTGGGTACTGCCACAAGGAATGTGGTTAATGGGTCTTGACCGGAGAGCTGTAGCCCATAAATGTGCTTCTCATCTGTACTCCTCCTTGGTCAACGTGCTACAGTGTACCGAGATGTTGATTCAGGACTCGTCTTCATTCTTACGGATCTTGTTTAAAACTAACTGTTTAAATACTGAAAGTCTTGAGTATCTCGTACTGCAGCTCAGACTAGGCAAGCCAAATCTGATTCTCTTTATGGTATAGTCCCCAGTGCAGACAAAAAGCTTTCTCAGGTTGAGATCCTGCCACTCACGTAATTATTTAGAGAAAGACAGCTCCACTACTTCAACTCCAGTACTTCACAAGAGGAATGGAAACATTAGGAAAAGTTTTTTCTTTGATGTAGAATATGCTGCCACTTTTTTGTTATTAAAATAGGAGCTAACTTTAAATAAATAAAATTTTGCCTGGAGGCTTCTGAAAACTAATGTTGTGTTTTGACAGTGTCATTTTTCTGATTCCTGAAAGCATTATGTGAGTTAGCTCAGGACTTCAGCGTGATTTTTCTTCTATGCTACATACAGTGAATTAGTTTTTCAGCTCTGGATTTTATTTCATTTCTCTCTCACACACAGGCAGAGTCCTATCACTGTGCAACTTTCCTACTCTACAGGCACTCCCCAAAGTCGGGTTTTCCCCTTTTTAATGAACAGGTGGATCAACCCCCTGTAAAGGAAGCAAAAGAGAGTGTATGGCAAAGTGGAGGCGGCTACCACTATTTCTTTTTGGAAAAAGTGGATGAAAAGAAATCATCTTTGAAAACAAACTAAGAAAATTAAGAAATGTCACACAAAACCCCCACAAGACAGAATTTTTGTTTCAAAAACCCCACAATACCTTCAACATGCAAATTGAAGGTAATGCTTTCTTTAATTGGGTTCATAGCTTTATATCCCCCGAATTGCTGCTTTTCTATAAAGGATATTGATGTAAGGATAGCATAGGATTTTGAGAACATGCAGATAGTCTTTAAATAACAGCTGATTTGAGATCCCTGTCTTTGATGACAATTTATGGCCCTCTTCAAAAAAAAAAGTTAAAAGTCATTTAAGTGTATGCTCAACTAGAAAACTCAAGTAACGTGTGCTTAGTGAGAGAAAAAGGATTGCTAACAGCACAGTGTGTCTTACAGCATAAAATGCAACCCTAAAACTGCACATTGCTGAGCATTCTTAATGTGCTGTGAGCAATTCCATACACTGTATTTCAAACACTGAGTGCCCACCCTAATATGTACATATATCAGGCTACATTTTTTGCTACATGGTTTCAACAGACAAAAAGAGCTGGCCAAAGGACTTCAATTCCACTTTACAACTGTCAGAGTTTCAAATTTATTTTATTTTCAATTTGAATGAAAGTAAAACAGTTTAAACGGTTTAGGGGGTTGAATTCGGGGGGTTTTTTTGGCTATGGTTGTATTTCCCTTTCCTCCTTCCCCCCCCCCCCCCCCAAAAAAAAAAAAAAAAATAAGGGGACCTGGGTCAAAGTATTTCTTTTCTATGGAAAAGGTCAGATTTTCTGTTCAGATTATTTTTTTCCCTGGAATTACCCTAAAGTATTGGACCATGGAAATTTTTCTGTTGCAGAACTTGCTGCAATTTACATCTTTTAAAATGGTTGGAATGCCTAATTCTATTTAAAAGATTAATTGTTTTTCTATACTCAGACACCTTATTTCAAGTAAAAAAATCTGAACTTTCTCTGCTGTAAACAGAGTTCAGATGTGTGAGCAGAGTCCTCAGAAACAAGAACTCTTAAATTCTGATGTTGACAGTGAATTTTGCAACAGTTACAAGTTATATATTTATGATGTCTTCTGTCCTGTAAAATGAGGACAACAGTAATGGATATGGATTAGATTGTTGTGAAGATTCTCTTGTAGGCGGTGACAGCTGTACAGTGAGGTATCCTGTAAGTGGCACACATCATGGTAAAGGAGAACATTGCCAATGCTCTTCATGCCCAAGGTTCACGAGGTAATTTTGAGTCCTGGGTGAGTTGTGACAGAGACTTTTTTGAAAATACAACACTGAGAGCTTTTTAGTTGCTTGCCAGTCCATATAGCAGGCTGCAGGATGGGTGGGGATGCTTTTGCAGGTGCAGACTGGCCCAGGATCCCAGAGCATAGCCCAGGCTTGTCTCCTGTACAGCTGCAGAGTTGCTGTCCAGATTCTGCCTGGGTTTTTCCATCTCTGCACTACAGAGCAGTATGTAGCATGGGCATACATTTGTCTTTTGGGACTACTCCGTCATTGTCACGGTTTCCTCTGTATTCTCAAAACTAGAAAGCCGTGAGTTTAATACTACAGGGATTTTTAGAATATTACTCCTCCACAGAAGCTGGGGAGTTAAGAACTACAAACAGGGCAGGAAAATTGAGAAAACTACTTTTTCTCTTCTATCATCAGGCATTGTATGCCTCTGGTCTTCCTCTATTACCACTGTGTGTCTTTTTTCTCCTTTCTTTCCCCCTCTTTAGGTTCCTATTCCTCTTTTTTATGTTCTTCTTTCTCTCCCTGATACTGTCATATAATGTTCAGTGTATGTTCAACAAAAGGAAAGATCCATGTGAGCTCTTCTTTTGCATTCATGACTAAGGACCTTAGAAATTCAAGTTAAGATAAAGATCATAAGTGTATGTGAGACAACACACAGAAAAAAATGCTGAAACTTGCACCTGGTATGCAAGGTGCCATTGGCATCAGATATATTTAGAAATACAAGCTGTAAAGTTTCATAGATCCAAGGCAAGGTGAGAGCAAGCCTTACATTGTACTCAGGTGTCAGCTGCATCTCAACAATGTGACTCGGTAGTGAAATACCATCTGTTGCCTTTACCAAGCCCCACACACATCTTTCAAAATGACCAAAGTGACTGGGAACACAATTTGTATTTTGACTGAGTAGAATTTGTGCTCCCAAGTCATGTAAAGACCTTTGACAAAAAGTTTCTTAGGAAGGTAATATTTTATGATCTGGTAGCTTGAACCAAGATTTCCAAAGTTTAGAAGAGCACACTATATGAATAAACTATAAAGTCAATTTACTGCAAAAGGTGTTAGAAAAATCCTCACTATTCCTTGTCTCTTTTATCCATGTGATATGAGGCTTTAAAGGAGGTGCACCAAGAGCACCATGCCACTTAGTCTGAATGTTGATGCCCAACACCTCTCCTAAAAATCTGAGCCTTTGAATGGCTACTCAAAGAGGAACTGATTTCATCACTGGTGAAACACCAGAACAGGCTTCAGAGAGAGGTGGCTGTTGCCCCAAGTGTGTCAGTGTCTCAGAGGAATTTGGACATTGTCCTCAGGAACGCGCTTTGGCTTTGGTCAGCGCTGCAGTGGTCAGGCAGTCGGGCCGGCCTCGTAGGGCCCTCCCGACTGAAGCACCCGCTCCGCTGTCTGCTCTGCGCTGCTCTTCTGACTCCCTGGCCCACTTTCAGAGCACCAACCAGCCAGTACTCTGGACCTGTGTTTCAATGTAAGGGCACAGGTTTTTCCTAAGTACGTTACAGGTTACACGCTTTGCAATTTCAAAATCCCGGTTGGAAGCCTTTGTCACTGTTCCCAGGTAGAGGTATCCCTGTCGCCGGCTGCTGGTGCTGACCGCATTTTTTAAGCTCACAATCTCCCCCGAAAGAGAAAGGCGGTAAAGGCACGTCCGAGCACGCCGCACAGCAACCCTCGACAGACTCCGAAGGGGCACAGAAAAGGGGATTTCATCTCTCTGCTTCCCCTCCCTCATCCCCTACGCGGTCCCGCCCGAGCCGCGGCAGCCGCCGCCATTCCGCGGGCAATGCTGCCCCCGCCCGCTCCCGCCGCGCAACAGCACGGGGCCGCCCGCGGGCCGCCGCAGGGCCGGGCCGGGCCGGAGCAGCCATGGCGGCCCCACAGCGCGGCCCGGGGCTTGCCTCTCGCTCTGCAACTGGGCAGAAACGGGGCACAGTAATTACAATTAGCAATGAAGTAAGTATGGTTCCTGATTGATGCATGAAGTGTCATGGGCAGCAAACGCACACGCACAGACACGCACACACACACCCCTTACCATACCATTTGCTGCTTTGCAAACTTAAGGGTTTATTTTAGCCAATTTTGTGTTTCCCTTTCGGACCTAGAACTATAAATACAAGAATTACATTCACAGCAAATACTGAGAGATACAAGTATAATGTATCAACCAGGAGGGAGAGAATGAGGTTGCAGCATGAACCGGTGCCAAAGGGAGAGTTAAAATGCAGGAAGGGAAGAGAAGTCTGCTCTGCTTTAGACTTTTCAAACCCCTTCTGTTGGCTGCTTTCTCATGCTGCAGTTCTTCCATATGCTCCCTACACCCACCAACACACCCACCTACACACACTCACAATTTACCAACATACTTCATGTCTTTGCTTAATTAAATTCCACACCATCATTCAAATAGAATTAAATAAACAGCTGTTTTCTTTCCACCAAAACCTAATGTTTTCTGACTTGCCACTTGTGAAGCATTTGAAAGAAGCAGGCTGCAGGAGATGCTTTTATACTGGCATGTTGTGATGCTGCACAGAGGGCCAGGGCTGGACCTAGACACTCACCTGTGCTCTTAGAACCACTCCACTTATGAAGGGGACCCTTCCCAGGAGGAAGGACTTAGAAGCTATGCAAACAAGAGTAGACTGTCCTAGTGGTCACTTGAGATTCCAGAATAGGCTTTTGTTGAGTGTCTGGCCCTGATAAATCAAGTATTCAAAGCAGCACAGACAGGCAGAGCATTGCAGAACCACATCACAGGTATTTATTTCACAGCCTCCTTTCCTGTGGGAGAAGTACAGCTCCAAGAAGTCCAGACACCAAAGACTGTGGCTGGCATTTACCCTACCTGTGTCATCGTCTGTGTTAGCTCCAAACTGAATTCCCAGCTGAAATTTGAAAGCCCAGCACACAAACAAACAAACAGGAGGAAGGCAGGGCCTAGAAAGAGTCATCAGCAGGATCCTGTGTTGGCAGACATTCGTTTGTCAGCCACAGACCATTGCACATCTCTGGAGGTCAAAAGGGTTGAAATCAAGACAACCACCTCAAGTGGCCACCTCAATATGAGTACGACTCTGCTGTACCACTCCTTTCTGACTGTTCCAACATGGTTGTCCTAACAGCTCTAGCAGGAACTGCCCTCTCAGATCATCAGTTGTGTTGGTCAGCTGCAGGAGCAAGGTTGCTGCACTGAAGAGGTGGGAAGCAGATAAAAGAACACTATCTAACTCAGAGCTGACTTGTCATCTAGTAGAATCCAAAGACACAGATTATACATGTGGTTTATTCATAAAACACATTGTGAGACACAGATCGCATTCTTTAAATCAACTCTGTCAGTTTCCCAGGATATTGTGTAGGTACATGCCAAGAGAACAAGAGCGACTGAAGGACTCAGATGCCTTGCTCTCAGCTCAGTGCAATTCAGAAGTCACAGATAGGCATGAATACTCTCCTCATATCAAACACCCAAGCCAGCTTGGACCTGGTACAAAACCCAACCCAGAGAAAAAACAGCATTCTCCTCTCTTATTGTGCAATACAGTTCACTGGGACACAGGACAACCATAACCAAATGCATTTAAAATGCATGTAAAACCTGCAGAAGGGTTTTGAATCAGTATTAGCTGTTGGCATTGATCACTGACCTAATTAAGTGTTGGTTCATGATGTAAGTTTTCATCTGTCCTTCCAGTGTTGAGTGCTTTGCATCACTGCTGTTGTTGGGTACCAACTTCAACACCTAGAGAGGTGGAGCAGCAGTCGGTAGTACAGGATGGATACAAAACAGAAGATATTTCACTTCCATCTCATCACACATCAACTCAGAACTGCCCTCTGATAAAAGCAGCTGAAGCACAGCTTACTGTAGCTGTAAGAGTCTTTGGGCTCTCCTTCCTCTAAATATCTTTCTTTTGTTGCTCTGCAGACGTGCTAAGGAACACCAGGGCTCAGGGAAAATCTGTGATGCTGTTATAGGATATGTAAGCTAAAATTTTCTAAAACTGACACATGTTGATGTATCTCTTTCGGTTCTAAGTCAGGCCACATGTCAGTGAACTGTTAGGACTAGAATCCAAAGAAATACCTGATCCTGTTGTCTACCTTAAACATCAAAACCCCTACTCATCCTTACATTGCCACTTTCCAGTTCATGAGAGAAATTATTTGCCTCAGATGTGCTTGCCCAACTCTTTTTGTAGTTTATTTACAGAGCTATTGTCCTGATTCTCCATGTTGCTGGTGTCAAGCAGCTCTCCCAGAAGCCTTTGAGAAGGACAACAGAATATAACTTACAAGAACTAAACTAAATAGGAGAAATGAGCTATTTTAATCCTTTGTTCTAAGGACAAAGACATATGCCCCACTACAGCTGTGAAATTATGAACTCATCTGGGAAGAAAGCATTCCCATAACGTTTCTCAATTGCTCCAATGAGTACAAAGTAAGATAACGCAGGTCACATTGGTAGGAGTGTGTCATGCTGTTGATTAACAATTGACAATGACTGTTGAGCATGAGAAGAGCCTTCTAGCCATGGTTGGTATCGAAAGACTATTTCCTTTTTTTATTTTATCTTTTTTAATGGCTTTTTAAGTGTATTCTAACATCTGGTCTCCCTTTCAGGACTGGATCAGTGGCTAATTATACAAGAAACAAAAAGACCCCAAATGATTTCTCTTTCTCTGCTTGTTCTCTCAGTCGTTTCTGTTTCAGGCACAATCTCCTCAGTACAAAAAAGAAAAAATAGCCCTCCATACTTGTTCATGTTTCTGAGCTATTTTGTATCAAACTGTCAGTGTTATTCCTATTTTCTTATGAAAGCCTCCTTTTCCTTGAGAGTTACTGTGTTGACATTGGGCTAACCTTTTTTAATACTGATTTAATGTAAGAATTCATTCCCTGAAGTACATTAAAATTGCTATCAAAATATGGTTTCCTGATATTATTGAGATGTTTAGATGTATACATTTTGATCAAGTGGGGCCAAAGTGAATGCCAGAAAGCAGCATAGTTTGCATCAGCACAGAAAATAAGGGGTCCAAGACATCAGGCATATTGTCTAAGAGACTACACCTTGTATTTTTTTTAGGATACTGAATATTTAAAGCATATATTTCTGGAGGTAGGGGCTGAGCAGTTGGTTAGATAAATTCTGGCTCTCCAAAGCAATGGAGCATTCCACCTCTTTGAAGGGCAGAGAATAATGCACTGGCTCCAAAGCTGGAGGAGAGCAGTAGTGAAACCTACTGGTTTACTGGTTATGGATAACTTGAAGAAGGGAATGTACCAGGGAGAAAAAGAAAAATGAAGTTGTGGGAAGAAGAAAAACAGCGAAGGTAACTAAATTAAAAGGGAGCAACAAAAGAAAAAATGAAAATGCAGAAAACTTTTTTTACCTTGTCAAAGCCACTACTCTTCCTCACCTTACAGGTGGGGTCAGGCAATGAGTGTTGAGTGTGAGAGAATGCACCACAATGTGAAGTGAAAAGAGCCACATTTTAAAATCAGTATTTCACTCTTTCATTTTGTTCTGTTTTCTAGAGGTACCAGTTGTATTCACAATTTATGAGTACATAGGTCCACCATAGCTACTGTACTGGGTCTGAGAGATACTCAGAGTTACTCTCTTTGTAACTGTTAGAATTGTCAATTATAGCTGCTTTTTTGACTTTGTGGCTAAAACAGTGTTGGTAACATGCCAGTGTTTTGGCTACTGCTAAATCCTGCTTGCACAGCATCAAGGCTTTCTCTTTTTCCCAACTCTGCCCCCAGCAATTAGGCAGGGCATGGGCAGGAATCTGTGAGGGAACACGGGGAACAGCTGACCTGAAGTGGCCAAAGGGATGGTCCAATACCATATGGTGCCATGCTCAGCACAGAGCTGAGGTAAAAGGCAAAGAAGGGGAGATTGTTCCAAGGTGGCCACTATTTGGCATCAGTCGGTTTGTGGGAGTTGGTGAGTGATTGCCTTTGCATCACGTGACATCCTATCTTTTTTCTTCACCTATTAAATTGTTTTTGCTTTGACCCACGAGCTTTCTCACTTTCGTTGTTTCTGTTCTCTCTGCCATCCCACTGGGGAGAGGGGAGAAATGAGTGAGCAGCTGTGTGGGCTGGGGTCAACCCACCACAGCAACACAAACAGAATTTCATAAAGTCAGTCAAAATGTCTTGAAATTACTCAGATTCCTACTTTAGGCAACATATTCTGACAAGCAAACAAGCTGCAATATCTTCAGATCCTTCAGTTATCTTCTCAGCTTTGGTTCTATTATTCCACTCACATAAATCAGGCTGTCATAGCAGGCAGGGGAACTTTTGCATTGCTTTGGCTACAGGAGGACTCAAGGAAAAGAAACCTGTTACAACAGGTCTTCTGGGATGGACATTAATCTGTATTATTTGTGGAAGAAGCCGTGGAACATGGTGCCCCAGGCCTCTTTACTTGAGACACGAGGAAAGTACCTAGTGAAAACTAACAGCAGGAAGCACTCTGATTCAAGACTGATGACAATAAGGGGTAGAAGAGAAAAAGAAAAGGAGAAAAATTCTCAGCATTCCTTCCCTGTGTATTGGGAACCTGATTTTGGCAGCTCTGCAGGCTCAGAGCTCTGCTGTGTTCTTTCTTAATATTTTAATGAGCTGATCAAATGACAGTCCCAGCTGAGTACTCGTCTTTGTTGCTGTTGCTAAGCAAAACAATGGTAAAAAAAGCTCCTTTTTCATCTTCTAAATCATAAAAACAACCAAACCACTTGTTTGATATGTGCAGAAATTCATTCTACCTCTATGCCAGCTCAACCCACACACCTCAGTTCACTCTTTCATGTTTTTCATACATACTTGTTCAATTTCTCTAACGTATGCCATGACACACCCTGATTTGATTGTCCTGCACATCCCATATATCCTTCAGGCCACACAGGATTCATTCAGTTTGTCCTATTCATCTGGGCTCCAGCATAGCTCATGGTAATATAGATCAGTGCAGGTTTCTGTTCTCTGGATTGACTGAGTATCTTGCCTTGCCAGCTCAGGCAGTTTTAGAGTTCAGCATGGCGTAAGACATACTGGCATATTTTTGCATTCTTGCTCTCTTTCCTTCTGTGGTGACTTCCTGCTTTCCTAAAAAAGCTTCCTGTTTTCTTTTTAAATAAAGAAATGTTCCAGACTCCCTTCTCTTTGTTATCTATTTATCAAATAACTTTTTGCGTTTCTAATTCTTCCTTTTGTTTTCTTTTCTCTCTTACATTTTCTCTAGCCATCTGTCTACATTTTCCTTAACCATTGGAGTTTTCACTCATGGGTACTTAAAAAGAGTTCTAGTCTCACATACATTCTGGTGGGGCCTGATATCTACCCTGTTCTTCAATGACTTGTCTGCTCAAAACCTGCCTTGTGATAAAAAAGTTTTATCTAATGTGATATTAAGCCATTTTGTCTGTAATGTGTGTAAGGAAATGTCCTGGGTTGCAGTGTATTCTATTACCATCCTCATGAGCTGTTGAAATCAGGTGGAGCAGTGTTTCCTTGCCTCCTCCCCCCAGACTATCTTTCTGTTAATGGCCCATCAATGCCCTGCTGCATGACTCAGAGATAACTCCCTCCGGATTATCTTCTGTTAATGAGCCTAATCAACACTCTGCCTCATGACTCATCATCCCATTGTGAGATGCTCCACCCAGAGGGAGGAACCAAGCATTCCATCCTGGATATAATCTGGGATTCCAAACACCATAGACAACCTTTCTACTGGATTCACAGAGGACAGGAGCTACACAGCTACCACTGGACCTGCTGAGGAAGAGCAGATCCTTCTACAGGATCACTCCTTCAACAGAACCACATCCATCACTTGAGGAGGACTGCAACCACCATCTTATCAGACTGCTACCACCACCCTGACTAACAGGGTGCCAGGTTGTATCCTGACTCTGTCAGTTTAACCCAGTGTTTTCTGCCTTTATTTTTTTTTTTTTTTTTTAATTTCTCTATTAAATTGTTATTCTGACTTGGTGCCTCCCACTGGTTTGTTTTCAAACTAGTACCGGAAATTCCCACTGAAAGTGTCAGGGAATGGTAAATATTCCTTCCTGATTGATGCTAATCCTGAACCCTGACCTGTAAGACACAGTCAACAAGTGTGTTGGGGAACTAGAGATAACAGTTCCAGTTTGAATAGTAAGGCAGAGCAAAATTATCACGTGATTATTAGTCCTCCATAGGCCATTGGTAACAGATTTGCACAAAGAGAGGGGAAATTTCTACCCCTTGGTGATACTGGCTGACATAAGTGCTTTAATGGCTGACAAAAAAGATGCTGAAAAAAGAACAGTAAGTAGGAGAAAAAAATATTCAGTCATACTGAGTGTTTGGTTTTGATGGATCTTCCTTTGACTATGGAGTTCAACATTATAATTGTGCTACTCCCAGGTTTTTAATATAATGAGATTACTATAAAAACTCCACCATCAAAACAAACAAACTCTAACATAGCATCATTTTTCAAGTTCCAGTATAGCAGTTTGATATGTGTGAGACATATGTCTTCAGGAGAGAGAACTCATGAGCTCACTGTCAATGAGCACTTTAAAGGAAGACAGGCTGCTGAATTTTGAAAGTGTTTTCTATGCTCACCACAGTTACCTTTTTGTCTATGTGCTGGGCACAAATCCTGAGCAAGGTACAATGCTCTACCTCATTTTCTTCAGCCTTTTGCTCTCATCTCTGGAATCTACACCTTTCAAGTGCAGTTAGCCGATTACACACAGAAAAGGAATTTAATAAATCACATAGGCACACTGTAGAGGATTTTCATGCATTCCTTTCCTATGTAAATGGTCTGTAACTTTTTCATGAATCAGGCCCATAGACTCTTTATTTCACATTTCCATCCTCCTTTCCCTGTAGAATTGCAATTTAAATGATCCTTAAACTTTTGAAGACAATTAAAGGTTAGCTTTGCATATCAGTGACCTACCAGCAATTTCCCCTGTAAAGCTCTGATATATGTACAGTGTTTGATCTACACCTGCCTGATTTCAAGAAGGTAGAAGTGTTTCCATGCTGCTCTGAACTGTAGGTAGGGTTAAAAAATAGACTCAGAAGACACCACTAAATAGCCACCACTTGCTGAAAGCTTCACACAGCTCAAGGACGCCATTGTGGATTGCCATGATTTTTGATTTAATTTCAGTTTTGAACAACACATAAATTATTAAAAGGGTTTGGACTGCCTTGCTAGAAAGATTTAAAGGATGTTCAGAAAATACTTTTGGTTGGTTATGTGTTCTTTTTCTTACATCAAGCCATAACAGTATTTTGTTAGAAATTGTATAGCCTTTATTTCCAAAAGCAGGAATTGAGACTTACAACTGTGGCAGTCTGTGCAGCCCCCCTCAACCCAAAACTTGTGACTTCTATATTGCAGGAGCCCCATCAGACATGACCTGTGTGGGTTCTTAGAGGAAATGAAGGCTGCCTGACAGCTTGGAATGACCATGTGTGACTTGATCAAAGGTGGAGTAAGTTGTACCAAACTGTGGGGACTCAGCACGTAACTAGATTTCGAGTGAATTGTGAAATATTTGAACAAGATTCTTTTCCTTCCCTTTCAGCCCTTTCCAATTTCCTCCCTCTGGAAAAGCACTTTAATATGTAGAATATAAATTAACAAATCTCAAAAAAAGCTGATACAGATTTGAGAAAATATTGTTGCACAGCATGACTGGACAATTTTATTCCATTTGAGACAGATTCAAAAGATGAAAATTACTATAATATTGGAGGATGGAATAGCTCCAAACTCTTTCAGCTTTGTCTGGAACAGACACAGCTTAACTACTATTGTCTTACACAGTGACTAAATATAAATATTATAAAATATTTATAAATAATGAGAGCCAAATTGATCACATTGTGGAGTTTTACTGGAACATGTAATTCCTGTTATTAATCTGGCATTTATAAATTTTTTACTACTGATCACTTAAGACAGTCATCTGTCCATATATGTTGTCTTATTAAAAAAAATAATAATGAGGCGATGGAAACAGCTTTGTGATTTATTCAAACTCTCTGAGACTGTTTCTGCCAGCATGTATGCTGATAAATGTTAGGTTAACTGTTTCTCTGTTTGTTTAACATTCTCCTGAGGAGGGCTTGATATGATTTAAGCAGTCTCACATATTTAAAGTACAGCATTAATATCTAGGTTGTGGTGAGGAAGACAAGGAAGGGTCACAGGTGGCACAGACACTATTCTCACAGTGGATAGCCTTTGTCTTCCTTCGTAAATGTTTGTTCCCATCACAAAATACTACTGATCTTGAAAATCTCGTTTTAGGAAAATATATTCTGGAAATTACATTCTGCATTGCAAGACTAGCAGCCTAATGGGACTTTGTTTAGTTTAGTCTAATACTCTTTTCCACCTTTTTTTTTTGCCTAAGTTTGCATGCAGTTTGGTATACAGCAGCTTTTTCTTAAAAGAAAAAGAAAATTTTTACAACATCCTCAACACACACACAGAAGCACACATTCACACTTGCATCCTTTCAAGCTATTTTCTAGAATAGTCAGTAATACAGATGTGATGAATCAGACCTGAATTATGATTCCAGTTGCATCCCTGTTTTCCAGAGAGCATTTGGAATTGCTAAAGTAATTCAAAGTCTGAGATTGTTGCCTTATTGTCATGAATATTTGTTATGCCTTGTCTGCATTTGATGGGCATCTGATTAAAATGTAGAAAGCTGAATCCATATGACAGAAAGCCTCATTTTTCTCACTACAGACAGACTGAAAGTAAAGAGAAAGTACTAGAGAAAACCCACTAGATCAAGTAATCCCAGTAAGATTATGCAAAAGTGGTTGGGTTGTTGTTTTTTTTTTTAATCAACCATTATGGAAGAAACACTATCATTGAGCATCAACTATGGAAACCCCAGGCTGTTAGAACTTCATTAAATACTTGGTGAGAAGAGCTGATGGAGACTGCTCTGTGTCCAAGTTTTGATTCACCTGCAATTGCCAAAAAGACCATGCATCAGGCTTCAAGGGAAGTGCTCTCTACAGAAGGACTTAGAAAGTAGATTATCTAAAAGCTGTCAGCTTTCCTTTGGGTGAAATGATAAAGTTGACAACCAGATAGTTTTAGTTTTGGATGAGCTGGCTCTGAGGTTGCAGATGTTACAGAAAATGTAACCTATTCCCTTCTGAATTACCTTTCATTTAATGTAGTGCCTGGTGTGTATAAATGAGATTACTCCTAAGAGATATTAATTCCAAAAACTGGGTCTGCTGTTTATCCATAGATTCAAATAACTTTTGGTCTTTGAGCCCACAGGCTAACTAAAGCTTTCAAAAGGATGTCAGAGATTCAGCATTGCAAGGCTTTTATCACCAGACATATAGCTGCCCTTAGGGCAGTTTCCTGCAATTTCTAAAGTATCACCTGACTACAGAAAAAATCACCTGACTACAGAAGCCAAGATGTTTTTTTTCAGATAATATCCTGAAAAAATTGACAACTTTTGGTCCTTTAATACCTTCAATTTGGGATGCTAGTCACCATCAGCCTCTACTACCTGGATAACTACTGTCCAGTTGTCATTCTCTGGAGTTCAGAATGAAATATTAGGGCAAGTCCAAGTTTTGGCCTATTTTCAGAATCCCTAGAAGGGCCTTATTATTTCTCCTAAAATACTGATTCAACGACTGTTACACACAAACTAAAGTCCTGATGTCTTTAAGTTAAAAGCCACACTTCTAGAAAATTATTATTATATAACTGAGGGATCTGCCAAAGAAAAACCAGAAAATTTCTGTAATGTTGCCACTGTCGTGTTTTCATTAGACACAGTGAAACATTCCTAAAGTGCAAAAACTAAATCTGCTTTCATTGTAATATACTTAATTAGAATATTATGTTATGTCCAACTACACATTGCTTGTAAAGTCTCTTTGCCAAAAGTTCTTTTGAAGTAGAAAGGCAGAGATGACATAACAGAAATAATTGAGTACCTGATGATCCTGTTTACCAAAGCTCTCTGTTCCTCCAGTTTTCACTCTTCCTCACCTGAGCTGGGTGAAACCAACACTTGTCACTTGTAGATTTAACTGCTTTGGACATTTCTGAAAAGGGCATGTTATTGGGGGGTTTATGTCAGTCTTAATTAGCTATGTTTTCTGCTTTCAGATTTGCTGGTAAGTCTAATCATACCACTGTCAAGATACTGTTCTATTTAACAGGTGCCAAAATGTATTAGGCTGACAACTACTATTGTCACTGAATCCTTTCTGTGTTTTGAAGTAGACAGAGATAATTACTTATTATTATTTCTCAGAACTTTCACGAAGTGGAAGTCCAGATATAAGAAGATGTATTTGATCTGTGCTTTGCAACCTAGGTCTTACTGGCCAACATGCTGATTTCATACAGTCAGTAACACACTGGGATTCATGGTGACCAACCAGCTGCAGTGATGCAACCACATAAAATACTGGATCTCAGGAGACACAGAAAAAATTCAAGAGAGGAAAATTAGAAATGGATCCCCAAAGCCATTTCAGGGGTTGCAACCAGATCCAATGAACTATATTAAAAGTGGATCTAGTATAAAGGAATCCAAGGTCTGGACACTCTAAAATTTATCCTGCAATGGCTTAAGCAAGGTTCTCAGCTCCAACATAAACATTTGGGATAGCTTTTTCTCTGAGTCAGACGATGAAGAAAGTTTGCCAGTATGGAAACAAACCAGAAATGCCACACTGAGGGAGGAGAATTTATTTAGCTATTTTCTACCAACTCTGGCAAACAGACAACAAAAGAGCCCTTGATCTTCTTTGGGGATCTATGGACATTTGCCATACCCCTCAATTATACCTTGGAGTTTTTTGTACTTGTCATACTTAAGGAAAAAAGAATCAGCTGAAGAATGCATATTTAGATGGCATTAAATTATTCAATTGGATGCTAACACTTGACAGGATCTCTACAGTTTTAACTACTGAAATAGTAGTTTTCATCTTCTGTCCTTTCTGCATAAGTCACTTCTGAAAATAAGCAAACCACACCTTGTTGTTTGTTCTTGCTGCTCTGTCATCAGCTTCAGCTGGTGGCCTTTGTTTCTTGCATGGGAAGAGATAATAAGCAATAGATACCCTCCAGCTTCATTGCTGCTCCTTCTGGAATGCATGATGATTTATACTGACAATACTGTGCCATACAGAGATTTCAATACCACAGCCATTACTACAGTACCCACACTTCTGTCTGCAGTGCATTAAGCAACATATTCCAATATCTATATATAAGCTTCATCAGTGATGTAGAGCTGGACTGCCTTGTTTGTAGCCTGCTGGTTAGGTGAAATTTGTGAAGGCAATTCAGTTACTGATGTACATCCTTCTCATTGCTCACCCTTTTAAATAAGGATCTAAACGTGGACAGGTTGTCCTGGCAACCTGCTCAAAGGATCAAACAACTCCTCTCCCAGGTACAAACATATGAGGTGATAAGAGATGCTGTGCTGGTCATACATTGAATATATCTGCTGGTGACCATATTCTTTACTTCCTTTTGCAGTCAGCATCTGTAGTTTCTTCAGACAATTTATAACACATGCTTTCAATATAGGGCAGGGGGCTGTAGGAGTTTTTATGAGTGGGATCAGAGTGCAGTTATTAATTATTTTTGTAGTATTATAAACATACAGAGTTCTGTCTGTTCTTCCTGGGATAGCTAACAATGCAATTTAGACACAATGTAGCACAATGAAATGAATGAAAGGAACAATACATGGGGCAGTTAGAAGAGGGTAAGGACAGAGGTTATAGCATTATAGCTACATGGTTAGGCAGCAAAAGCTAGCATGTAAATTTCCCAAGGTAAATGTATGAGACTAGAAATAAAAAACAAAATAGAATTAAATGAAATAAATAAAATAAATCTATGTCTTTTATATCATGGAATTTAGTAATAATGATAACAGAGGTCTTTGTAGTACACCAAATGAGGTTACCCTTGCTATTAGAATGTCCAATTCAGAAGGAATAAAAGTTAACAACTGATCAAATCAAATTAAAATATAGAATCCCCAGCATACCCTTTCATCATATTTTAATGGCATGTAAAAAGCACGTACTTAGATAACCAAGTGAATCTGAGCAAATCTTTATGCACAGATGTCATGGACAAGGACTTACCTCAGCTTTTTACAATATTCTTTTGAAGAGTTGCAAATCTAAAACTAAATTCAAATGTATAATTACTTAGGGATTCTATATCCAGAGAGCAGACTCGGATCATTTGTGAGAGCAAAACCAGTCCAGCATACAAGAAATCTTTGAACTGTACATCCCATTTAAGGGTACACATAAGCATGTATATGAAGAACAATATCCAGCTGAAAAGTCAAATAAAAAGGGGCAGTAAAGCTAACCTTTTCTGGAAGCAATGCCTGAGGGAATCTAAGGGAATTGGCTTTGTGGAATTATGTGGAAGGTGGATTCAAAGTATACTATTATCACTCTAAAATATTCCTCTCTCGTGGAATTAAATTTTGTGAATTCATCTTTATTTCTCTGCAGAAAGAAAAACTATGTAAGTTACTCTCCTCTCCTAGCTTCAAAATCCTGGTGGTTGTTTCTGTCCTCGTTAGGGTGTCTCTGAGTTTTGCTATTAACCTCTAAAGGAGTAAGACTTGCTTGTAATACTGCTTCAGGGGCCTCTGAAATTCAGTTGCTAATCCACTTTTATATGTAAATTACATAAATCATTGATTTATATGAAACTGAGGGGAAGGAGAGGCTTGTGTTTTGCTAGGTAGAGAATCAAGACCTATGTAATAGTCAGCTGTAAGAGTTATAAAATTAAAAGAATACAAACCCCTTCAGAATATCAAGAGTATCCAGTTCATCATCATTCTGCAAACTGGTACCTTTACAGGTTTTGGTCTTTTTCTTTTCCATCCCCACTGTTCTTAATAATTCAGTACCGTCTTTCTTTAATCATATTATTAAAGGCAATAGACTGATGATTCATTTTGCTTTCTTTGCTCTCTCAGTGATGTCCATTAATGAAGACTTACTTTTCAGCACCATTGACTCAGTTATCTAAATTATTTATTTGGTTGAGCAGTTCAGTGTATCAAACTTTTTTTCTCAGTGTAGCAACTACTTATAGCTCAGATTAGAGTTTCATATTGATTTTCTCCTGGAAAATGTGTATGAAATGGATTGTGCTTTAAAATGCCAGAAGTGGTAAAAGCACGGCTAAAGAAGGTATAGCTAAAAAGATAACAATAATTCCTCTTGCTGCAGCAGTTTTTACATTTGTTCTTCTTTACATCTTGTATGAGTAAAAGACTTTTGAAAATTGTCATGGTGCTGAAATTCCCATAAAGAAGCTCATTTTCTGCTGGTTAGGGTATTGGCCTAAGGTATCAAAGTCAGATACACATTTTCTGCCTTTTGCACTCAGCACAGAGTATTGGTCCCCGGCCACTCTAAATCAGAAAAACCCCCAGATTTTCATCTCTTCCTCACCCAAAGCCTGTACACTAAATCATCACCTCCAGAAGACTTCGTGTAAATATTCAGATAATGAATACATATTAAGACTATTTATTTCACAGAAAATTTTTGAGATGCTTCACTTGTGTCAATGATGCCCATTACCTTGTTTGTCCTGACTCTAAGGAAACCTAGGTTGCTTGTTGGATATGTTGGTATTGCTCAACTTCATTTTCTCCCAGTTTTTCCCTCTCCTAAGACCATCAAATTCATAATGCCTCCTTCAGTTGCTTTCACAACTGATCCTACCATCCTTCCCTACTCCTATCACGTAATAAAAATATTTTTAAAGAATCAGTTGCTTTCAGTCTTTCATGTAATCCAGTAAGCAGAAGTATTTGTTTCTACACAAATTCCTGAAAAAAAAATAGTCTGATAAATTATCTCCATTGTGCTTCATATGACATTGCAAAAAGCTATTTTCTTTGTTATGACCCCATTCATAGACTTCTGCATAATGTTCATATCACTAATTCAAACTCTTCACAGATGAATATTGGCAAACCTGTCAGGCCCAAAAAAAGAAAAAAAAACATTTCTGTGAAATAATGTTACTTTGGAGGAACAATATTTTCTTCATCTAAATACAGTAGTTTGGGATGATGGAAAAAGCTTTTTTCTTTCAAAGTCCATGATCATCTGGTGGTTTAGATTCCTAGGAATATCTGTACAGTTCTGATAAATTATGTAGGATCTGTGTAAAGCAGTTATCAGAGACAAGGGTGGAAGCTTGATTGAGTACAAAAGAATACAAATTAGTAGAAACTATAAAAGAAAAACGGAAGGCAAAATTTACAATAACGTGATTAATATTTGGCAGATGGAAAGGAACTTTATTTTCTATTTAGTTTGTTATGGAAATGATACAGAAAAAGCTCTGGACGCAGAAGTATTGGAAATTCCTTGACTTGACACCTAGTACAACCACCTCTAGCTATGTCTGCAGAATGTGACTTTGGGAGAATTGACAGAGGCCATTGTATTTTCTCCAGATAGCAGGGATGTTTGTTCCTAGGCATGGTGTGACACCAGGCACCATGGTGTTTCAGCACTGCACAAGTAACACCAAATTTTATTTTGAAGCATTTTTTTGATCAAGAAAATATTTGATCTCTCAATTTTTCAGAAATCAAACAGAAGCACAGAGGAAGACTGAAAGTCATATTTTTCTCTGTAAGTAGACCATGAAACTATTTATATGTGGGAGATGAATGATATTTCCCATCAGGGAAACCCCAGGGTAACCCCACCCTTATAAGCAATTACATATGGTAGCAAGACCATCCTTTAAATGACTAATTTGTAATGAAAAAAAAAATATTAGCAAACAGACTGAGAAATGTCACTCAGATCCTTAACGTGTATCTTATTAAAAACTAGATTGGCAATGCTAAGTTTTCAGCGTATCCCATTATTGGTCCTTAATTCCAATAACGTAGAGCAGATTCCCTCCTCATTACTGTTGGGTTTTATTGTACAATAGAGGTAACAAATACATTCGTTTCCGTTTGACAGCACAGAAAACCGTACTTATTCTCAAACCCAGTCCAGACCATAAAACCCCAATCTTTCGTATCCTGAAACCTTCAGCACCATTCTGTACTGAAAAAATTAAGGCAGAAAGTGTTTTGAAAATGTTTGACTAATGAATTTAAGTAGCTTTTATTAAATATTTTCTGAACTTAAATGCCTACAGAATACTTGGAAAAAGAGTGTCATTTTTGAAATATCAATTCCATAACTTCTCAATTAGTGAAAGCACTCTAGATAAAATTCCAGGCACTTCTTAGAGTGGATTCCTTCCCAGCCACCTCTTCACAGCACAACAAGCTCCTCTCTACAAAAACTTTTGCCTGAGATGAAAGACTAGACATGATGCTGCTTTTCTGGACTCTTAAATGTTTCAGCAGAAAAAGCAAAGTATATGAAAAAAGTAACAAAATCTGAGGTAGGAAACACCTTGCAGACATTTACCAGTATCCTGAGTGCAGCCTCATGCCCCTGCTCCAAGGGATTTCTCTGTCTGTTCTCAAGTCGCCGCAGACACGGTGCAGCTGCATAATCGTGGTTTAGATTGTTGAGAAAAGAGTTGCATGAGAAAGAACTGTAAGAAGGGGGATGGTTGAACCCTCCCTGCTCAGAAGCTGGTTTCAATTCTCTGCTCTTTCGCTTGACCCCTGCCAAGGGTCCCTGCCCATTCCTGGCCATGTACCCCCATGATCCAGACTTGATCCTGACTCACTGACTTGTTTTCATAGCTTGGAATTGCACTTGTCTCACCACCACAGATTTGTCAGGCAACCCCTGGACTGTTGGCTGACCCTCACTTGGTCATCACCAAACTTGCTGTCCTCTGCTTCGAGTATTATGGGACTGGACCTTTGTTAGTGCAATCACAGCCCTGCACCTGCCTTTGGTCACCCTTGGCTCCTGGCGCCCTTTTCTTTAGAGAGTAGAGAGCATCCTGTTCTTGCTGCTCTCAGTATTTTCAAATGCCATTAGAAATCATAACACACACCCTCAAAAAAATGAGAGAAAAAAATAGAAGACAAATACAGCAATGGATAAAAATCCTTTGCAGGTCACCTTAGGCATTGCTTTTTTGGCAGAAACCAATTTGAGTATTTATAGCCAAGTTAAAACCCATTGAAAGCACAGGTCAAAATGGAAACACTGACCCTTGCCTACTGCAGGGCTAGTGATCATCACCCCTGTCTAAGTACTTGTAAGCTGCTTGCAATAAAAAAACCTCTTAGTTTCAGCCCTCCAAGTGTCAGCCCTCTGTACTGGTTAATATTATCGAGGGAATCCTTGCCTGACAGAAAGTAATTTAGGATCCATTAAATATGATTACTTGGCCTTGAAAATGATGGATATTGAACAGAATTATAGGATCGCTTTACAAAAGAAAGGTCTCTTTTACATCCTTTCTTGTGGGGCATTAAATAAAGTCTGAGAAAACTCCTAAGGGATTTCTGGCATTTATGGGTTACATTTATGAAAAGAAGGATTGATATTCATATTAAAAACCCTAAAACTTTAACAGGGTGATGTGGTAAGCACATGGACAGCTGAGACATGTCTAAAAAGTGAGTGACATGTTCACCAACTGTTTTCATTGCTTCAGTTATACTAGAGATATGAAAAGTGCCTTTAATTTCAGACTAATCTTTCATGAACTCTATTGGAATATTAATCCCAAGCGGTTTCCTAAGTTCCCCATACTTAGCACTATATCTCTGTTTTTAATGGAAGTATTTATGCCAGAGGTTTTCAAAATTCTTAGGTCACTGTTTTCATCAATGTCCTTTACTAGCCATATGTTGAAAGGGAATTTGTATAGAGTTGTATAGAGGCTTGATATGTTTATGCTGCTTTAACCTAACTGAAATCTATTCCTAAGAACATATTTTAGGTACATGTGAGGTTTAACCTCTTCATTTCTAAATCCTCTGCCTAAAGTTCAAAAATGCAATGAATATATATGGTTTGATCTTCCTCATAAGTAAAATTTTAAACTTTTAAAATAAAAGTTTTTAATTTTTATTTTTATTTTTCCATGAGAAGGTGGATTGGCTGACTACCCTATGAAGAAATTAGGAAATATGGTCCCCAAAATTAGACAAAAAAAGGTTTCTGGATGGCTCCCCCTGAAAATAAATTCTTCTCAAGAATCAAGGAGAAAAGAGGAAGAAAATAAAAAGAAGATAATAAGGAATAATTTGGTCTTCTGCTGTGATCTTCCTCATCTCATTGTTTCCCCATAAGAAGCTGCCCTAGAAACTACAGCATCCTGAAATCCCAATCCTCACTCTGATTATTCTCTACAGATAAGGGTTCACCTTACAAACAGAAATTTCAGACACTTTACACCTGAATCTTCCTCATTAACCATAAGGCAGCAAATTCATCATTAAGTCAAAAAGCACATTCATCATCTACTTCATAAACACAACCATAGTTTGGGCACAGCACAAGGCATGGCCCACTGACAAATCTTGGCTTGTGTGCTTTCTGTTTTGAGATTAGGAGGAGGTTTAATATATCTTTGATGTAAGCTTCAAGCCAGTATTGTCAATGAATTCCCTGACAAACTGATTTTTGATTGTAGTGTATATGTTGAGTGTATATTCAGACATTGCAAGACTGTGGATGTGTACTTTGAACCATTCACATACTCTGGCATTTAAATTTTAGTTATTTTTTAAAGTATTAGCATATCCTCTCAGTGACATTAAATCACCCCTCTGGTTTCTAAACCTGACTGTATGCAGTGCACACTGGAAGAAAGTCCAACCCCTTTCAGAGGCAGCCTTTCTGCTACTTCGTATTATGTGGGATCGCTTGTACCTGTGTAAACATGGCACAATATTTTATGGGACTGCAGTGCTTTAATTTATACTGACAACAGCTGCTACATGCGTAGAGCTGGGGAGATCTCGGGAAATCGCTGCTTCAACAGCAAAGTAGGTTAACTCTGAGCTGTTTTCTTTTAACTAGTGAAACAGCAACACTCAGCAGCTTCATGCCTCAGGCACACATCACATACAGACACATGGGTTTAAATTCCAGTTTTGCCAGCTGCAGAGCAGAGCAGTGAAGTGGGATTTTCCACATCCCCTATGAATGCCTTAGCTATTTGTTTGTTCAGGAAGAGGGACAGACTCACTTTCCAGTTTCAATCAGGAAAAACACATGCTTGAAATGAGATAACTTCAGCAAAAAGGGTTGCATTAAAACTGACAGATGGCTCAAAAATAATAGTTTTAGTGAATGAGTATTTTCTAATAAAAAGGTGGTTTCATCCAGAAGTTCTTGACCAGTTCCACTAATGTAAGCTTTGCACAAATTTTGGTGACTTTATAATATGTAAGAAAATGTAATTAAATTTATACAAAAACATTTCCTGATGGTAGCATTATAGTTTCACAATCCTCAGCATGCAAATGAATGCAGTACTTAACCTCCTCTCCCTTTTTGAAAGGAATTTATGATTGCATATCTGGGAATATTTAAAAACATACGCAGTTTCTTTTTGTTTATTTTTTCTTTTCAGTACATAAGTGGAACCCTGCTGGAGATAATGCTACCTGAAAAGTTCTATCAGCCAAGTATAGAAGGAGATGCAGAGGAAAAAAAAGGTATGTGGTTGTAAAGAAAGGAGCACTAGTCAGCCTTTGATCATGCTACTAAAAATCTTTATTAACTATATTCCAATGTATGGAAGTGCACATAAAAATATTTTTTTAATTATGCAAATCTAATTATTCCTTAGACAGCAATCTTAGGTAGCCAGACTAAGTCAGAAACACATTTTTATGGTGGCAACATAAATCCTGCCAAAACAGGAGCTCATAATGGAAGTGCTAAAACAACCTTAGCACTTCAAGTGCAAAGAGTATAATCAAATTTAAAAACTATTTTATCTCATCAATTAAGTGTATTGTCACAAGCTGGCTGTTCAACAGGAAAATAGATGATGACAGCATACAAGCAAAATAAATCAGGATCAATTGATGCTGTTTGTCATATGTATTTTGTAAGTTTTAAGAATAAAATACATAACACAGTTTTCAGTGTTGCCTTTTTTTATAAATGCTGCTGATTGATGCTGAAGTAACCCAGCAAGTTGTGTTGCAGTATACATTTTCTTGTACATCTTTCTCCTCTCAGTACAAGAAGTGAAGATAATGAGAAGTTGTAATACCCAGACTGGAGAGAACAACATTTCATTCTGTGAGAGAGTTTAGAAATGTGTCCTTTACTTTACTTGAGTGCATCAAAACAGTGTCCTAAGCGTTTTAGTTTCAGGCTCTTCCAGGGTTACATATACCTTTGAAATCTGCCAGGTTTTTTCTGAGGGTTAAATGTTTTGCAACACCAGCTCTCACCCTGCTGTGCCCATACATATGCACCTAAACATCTTTCCTTTGCATTTCTGTGATTATCCTGCACTACAGCTTTTTAAAAACAGTGCTGAACACCATGGTCATACATCACGATGCTCTGCTGTTACCACATGTATTTCTGGATTTATGATGTCATGCACTGTTGGAACCCTATCAGAAAATGATAACATTTCAGACCAGGAGTGAAACCAAATAGATTCTGTAACTTCTCTTGTTTCATTCTATCATTTTTCTTTCATTGTTTTTCTTTCTCCTAAACAGTGCCATTTTCAAGGTACTGGCAGGTGGCCTGGAGAAGACAGTGGAGATCTGTTATTCCCTGCAGTGATTAATACAGATAGACTCCTGAACAAATATCGGAAGTTGTGCTGTGACATTAAAACAAAGATTCTGAAGATATGAATGAAGACATGGCTTGGCAAATACTGA
Source organism: Corvus moneduloides (assembly GCF_009650955.1). Taxonomy (NCBI): domain Eukaryota; kingdom Metazoa; phylum Chordata; class Aves; order Passeriformes; family Corvidae; genus Corvus; species Corvus moneduloides. The sequence continues at coordinate 30,113,594 of NC_045481.1, read as the reverse complement.
GTGGAACTGAGAGGAATCTTATGGTCCACTCAGACAAAAACATAGGATGGTGCAGGACTGTGAAGAGCAGTAAAGCCATTGTGAATTGGCCAACTTCGACTATTGCTGATGAGCAGGTAATTACGGCATTCTTAGTTAATCAATCATTCATCTTGAAATTAAGATGTTTGCAACTACTGAGTGATCATCTTTTTCTCTAACTCATAAACCTGGGTAAAACATAAGAGGTTATGTTGGTTTGTGGTCATTGGGTTCCCAAAATGTGCTAAGGCAAGTAATGGGATACATCGAACCATTTTCCTTTCGCTCCAGTTGTCGGCATTCAGTAACAGAAATGAAACCTTCTCCTTGGACTGGTGTTTTGGTTTCTAATATTTCTATATATCGTACTGATTTCTGCCAGGGGACTTTTAGGTGCTGGGATTGTTTACTTTATCTATTCATCAGTGGAACTTCTACAGGTCATGAAGTCTTTTTAACTTTTTGAAGTTATTAAGTTGTTACTATACAAAAGATGTGTGGAAAATGTGTAGAAAAAAATGTTCCATGTAAACTCAGAATTTCTTATAGGATGGCAAATTTGTGCCATGCTTTTGCTGGATCAGAGACAGACCCTACAAAGTGAAGCACCTTCAGCTTTTGACTTACTGAAACAGGAGTTTGAATGGAAAGTTACCAAACTCAGACCACCAAGCCCAGGAAGTTGTTCATAACATTATTTGCTTTCTGACTAAGGGTCAAAGCAGAAGCTGGAAACTAAAGACTGCATCAGGATTTTCAGAGTAACTGTAGACTAGTGATCACACTGCTGGGCAGATGAGTATCAGAGTGAGTTTTGAAGGCAATGGTATCATTGATCCACACTTTTTGGCTGTGGAAATCTTTCAAAGGTTAACTCTGGGCAGCACAGTCAGTACAACTAGCAAGAAAGCATCTTCTGGCTAATTCAAGCATGTGCATTAGGTGAGGACAGGTCCTGGAACTTCATGCCTAAGCCTGGCAGCTTGCTTATGCTATCAGTCTGTGCAGTGGTATCAGATGACTGATGTCAAGCAAACAAATTAGTTTGGATTTTGTCCTAGGAAAGCCCCAACATACCCACTAGGGCAGGGATAGACAGGGATGGTGAACAGATGGAATTCAGATTGTCATAAATGGAAACACAACTACTTCCAGATTTTAAGAGGATCACATGGAGCTCTTAGGATTGACCAGACATACAAGATATATTGTTTCACGTAAGGGACCTCAAGAGTACTTGATCTACAAATAGCTGACAATGGCCATAACATATGGTAAAAGATGGATCTGTGGAAGTAAGGGATGGGACCCTGAAAAGTCAGCATTTCCTGTCTCTCAAATGCAAAGGGCAGTAGACAGATGTGGGCTGGCATTTAAAGGTGTTACACCCTCATGACAGTTCTGGAGTAGTCAAGGATACACAAGTAAATGTGTAGGCTGACATGAGTACCCATAATATATTTTAATAAGTAGAGGGCTTGGCAGCTGTGCAAAATTTACCAATTTTCTATAGTCTTCTTTTTGTTACTCATGTTAAGGTAATTTAAAGCTGAAGTCAGAAGGGTGAAGCACTGTGAGAGAGAAGATATCTTTTACCTTAATATCCAATCCTATAGATCTTATGGAAGTAAATATCTAGCCTTGGAAGCCAAAAGTGTATTTTTCTCCAAGCTAATAATTTTATCCTCCCTGCAATATGACTTTAGTTGACATTAAGCACATCTATTAAATTTCAACATATTTCTTGAGTTATCAGGTAATTTGATAATTTGACAATTTGATTTGTCAAGATTCTCTGCAGTGTAGATAAAATTAATTGTATTGACAGGCAGGAGTTTTTGGGCAAGTCAATACAAGGGACATTGGAGTTTAAGAATAGAAAGGATTTCATAGCTCATCAAATCCAATTTCCTGCTGCCACGGGTGGTCAAGTGTTTCATGTTCTACTGCTGTTATATTTCTGGAAAAATAAACATACAGATTTCCTAACTGTCTCACTTCAAGCCTTACAAGTTTTGCTGCTACTTCTCAGTTTTCTTCTCCTTTCACCTACCTAGTGATCCATATTGAAAATTGAGGCAAAATATTCAAAGGTATTTTGAACCATGCATAGTTTATCCTCCATTGCTCCTTTATCTTCAGTGAACAGGGATGTCATTTAATGTTCTCTTAAATTTATGTGGATGAAGAACCTTTTGTTATATATATTTTTAAGACTTATAATGTTTGATTTTCAGTAAATATTATTTCACCACTATACCTTGCATCACTGATGTTTAGCTTTCCTTGCTGACCACTATTTGGTTTAATTAATTCTTCTAATTTCTTGAAATTCACCCTTTCTTTTGAAATCAATAAACCTGAAGACCAACTTCTATTAATCCACCAGCTAATCAAAATGTTATCTGTATGTGATCACTTAAAAGGTTGTTTTTATGACCAGCTATTCTTTAGTGCACATACCACTGTAAAAATCAAATGTAAATCAGTTCTAAAATAGAATCAGCTCTATTTGATTCAGTAATTATTCAGTATTGTCTACCACATCTGAGGATAACTGGTTCTGAATATTCTTATTGACACTTTTTTCCCAGGGAGTGACACAGAAACTGATCTGTCCAGCAGTAATTTTGACTATTGTGTTCCTAGCTCATTTATTTCTCCTTAATTAAAGCTGTGGTCCCACAGATCTATAAGTCAGTTTAAATGGTAGGTCCTTTTATCTTTCAAACTTCCATCAGCTCCAACTACATTTAATTTTGTCCCTAATCCCATCTCCAATGATGGAAACCTCACAACATCTCCGGGCAACCTCTTCCAGTGTTTTACCATTGTCAAAAGCAAAAAAGTTGGGGATTTTTTCCTCATGTTTAGGTGAAATTTCCTGAGTTTCAGTCTGTGCCCCTTGCCTCCTGCCCTTGCACTGGCAACCAATGAGAGGAGTCCAGCTCCAGCTTCTTCTTTCCCTCTCTCCCTCCCTCCCATCATGTATTTAAACACATTGATAAATTCCCTGCTAAGTCTTCTCTTTCTGAGGCTAAACAATCACAGCTCTTTGGGCTTCTCCTCACAGAGCAGATGCTACTTAATCATCTTAGTGGCTTTTTGCTGGACTCATTCCAGTATGTCCAGCTCTCCCTTGTACTGAGGAGCCCAGCAGTGGGCACAGTACTGAGAACATGTTTTGTTTTCTCCAGATCTGTTTTTGTTTATGTTCATTTTACTAGTTCCACAAAAGGAATTAATTTCCATTTTATGAAAAGTCATTTTTAGCTCCGGCATGCATATGTATACCTTGGAATTATATTGCACAATTTAATGTTTCAGTGTTGTAAGGAATACTTTATCACTCAGAGGCCACCTAAACTAGCAAATGGCACTAGATGTGCAAAGTCAGAAAATTAAAACTCACATATTAGACACAGCATGTACGATTTTATATTGCATTTTAATTCTTCACTTCTATATCATCAGAAATTTCTTTTAAATTGAAACAAATGAATCTACAGGAAGGAGGTAAGAGACGGGGAACTTTCTATGGAGTATGTCAATCTGTAGATTAATTAATACATTGATTCCATTTGAGAGCCTGAATGTACCTGTCTTCCCACTGAGATACCCACTGTGCAATCAGTGGTAATTTAAAAATCAATTGCTCTTCTGTAGTAATTAGGTTTGTCCATTTAAACAGATATAATTGATAGAGCCTGCAACTAATTTCAAAGCAGGGATTCTTTAGGGATTCTAGAGATTAAGAGCTGTGAGCCAGCAATTTGTGGGTTTTTCACTCAACAAATGAACATCTACACACACTGGTTTGTGTATAAGTTTCAAGTACATTATATCAGATAAGAAAATTATTTTGAAATATACTGCTAAATAAAGCATAATATATTGCTAGACAAAGCCAAAAAGTTAATGAAAGTGATTGCATTTAGGTACAACTGTATCTTAAAGGTACTGAAATATAATTATTCTTACATGTCATAGAATTAAATGTGTTGCCTTTAAAATTTCATCATATTCTTTTGAAATTTCTCTTTCTTTTCCCTGTGTTTTATGTCTGGCTGAATAAAGTTTACTTTCCTCAAAAATTTCATTTAAAGTTGTTTTCTGTTTTGAGCATACAGAGAGAATTTATGGAGCTCTTGCCACATAGTGCTTAATCAAATAAAATATGATACTTGCACATGTAGAATAGATATTTCTGAGATTCATTAAACAACTATCTTCCCTCAAGGCAATTCATTGTTATGCACCAGAGGGCTTGAAGATGGGCTATTTAGGGAAAAAAAAAAAGGCAGAAAATAGGACAAGAGAAAAAGGAAGAGACCTAAGACTAACATGAAATGCATATTCACAGTTTTAAAAGCCTTTGCAATTTACTGCAGCCCTGAGGTGGCATTAATTGACACATTAGCAAGTTATATACTGTGTTATGTGTCTATTTAGCCTATAACACAATAAAAATAACACCAGGGGAATCGCTGTAACACATTGCATATACAGCTTGTGTTTAAAGTAAGGAACACCTTACAAAAGCAGACAAGAGCAGATTAATGATAATGTGTTGCAGTTAACTCACAGACTGTCCCTGCAACTCATGTAATTGAATTGCCAACTGTCAGCTTGCAGAGGCATCTTCACAATATTTTAAGGGAAAATCTTATACTTCCTAAAAACTAATGGGAATAGAAATTTATTTGAATGAGGTCTGGCTTTCCATATCAATATGGAATACAGCATATGCCCACAAAAAGACTAATCACTCATTTTCTGTTAAAATTCAGACTGAGATGCTAATACCTACTCCAGATAGTGTGCCTTCTACAAGAAGTGGAGCGATATGCATTTAGAATAATAAGGTAAAAGGATTACATAACTTATGTTCTTGTGTAAAATTTTCTTTTACAAATGAAGGAACAACTCAGCATTTCAGGATCTTGAAATTCAGCACTAGCCAGTGAAACTATTCTATTGCACAATTTTTATTTAAGGAAAGTTTAGGAGTTCTTTCATTGTTAATTTTTACATTTCATTTTCTTTGAAAAAAATTTTTTTAAAAAGGATCTTGCATGTAACACTATAGCTATTGCTAGAGCTAATTCTGTATAACCTCTCAAGTGCCAAGTTAGATAATAATCATCCAGCTTGTTTCAGTATGCTCCTGGTTTATTATCTGTTAAATGTAACCTCATCTAGATAAGTAAAACAAGGATAATATGTGCACCAAAGCACGCACATTCTTAATATTCTGCATATTCTTAGCATGTAGAAAAGTGCTACAAAATGTTAATAGTGTGCATGGGGAATGAATAACATCTGGGTGTGGAAGCATCAGAAAGAAAAACCAGCTGGAGAATAGTTACAAGAATGGTGTGTGTCCATAGCACCTCAATTAACAGGTCATCAAGATCCCTGCACGTATCTACCTACAGCTTTGAAGCACACAAGATGAGGGAAAGGGCAGCGAGTAAATCCCAATGACTTGCTGAAGTGGGAAAATAAGCATGCTCAGGTTACAAAAAGACATATCCACAAGTGAGATGTGGAAAGAAGGCATAAGTGAACGGCTGAAATCAGTTTCGATTTAAATTAAATCCACTTTCCACTCCTAGGAGGTCTTGCATTGTTGCTGCAATGTTGCAACATGATTTCCTACAAAGCCTGCCTATTATTCCTTTGGCGTCGTAAAAACATATAATTGACTCCATGTGTTTGCAGTGTTTTCTACAAAAACATAGTGAATGAATTCACCTGTATTGTTACAACTGAGCTAGGATTGAATATATAATCCAAAAATTATACTTTCTGTTAACTTCCAGAACTACACAAAAAGATTCTCAGCTGGTATTTATTGCAACAGCTTCATTAAAATCAAGAGAGCTACAACAATCTACACCAGCTGTGGGCCTGCTACACTAGTTTGCTACCAGGCACATGCAGAACTCAGCTGCTTGTGTACTTGCTTCAGACCAGTCCAGAGGTTTCATGAGCAGGCTGCTAAGGCTGGATAGACTTTAAAATTAAACAGATGCTTTAGAAAGAAATATATATATATTTAGATGATCTGCAGTTATTAAATGATGAATAATATTTCTGAATAGCTTTATGAGATGCATGTGGCAATTACTATGCACTTTTTATAGCTAGGGGATTGACATCTATAAGCCTAAGTGACTTCCCTGTGGTCATATAGTGTTACCAAGCTTTCAGCTCTAGGCTGTCCCAATCCCCATTTTAACCACAAGACTTGGCTCCCTTTCAGGGAGGTTAATACTTGACTATATGCTACTGAAGCAACAATTAACACTAGCTAAGCTGTTTGCTCGAGCATTTCAGCTTAAATGGAAATAAATTTTGTTCTGTAGTGTTAAAATTTGGCTTGTGTGTTGTAAACTAGGTCAGATGTTATTTATACCACTGGCAATGAGAATGATTTGATTTCTAACATTGCTAAGCTAAGAAGTAGTGATTGTTCTACAGACATTTTTTTCTAGGTATCAGAAAAGGACATTTCTAGGTATCTCAAGGACAGTTCTTCAGAGACACCAGGGCCTACAAAATTATCCTTAGGCTAGTAAATGCTGCCAACTTCTCTTTCATTGATGTATACAACATTCATGACTAAACAATTACTTTTTTATATATACAGCAGTTGTTTGGAGTTTCCTCAGAATAGATGATTTCTACTTGAATTCCCAGTAGGACTGGGAGAGAGGGCTTAACACCCAGAGCAGAAAGAATTAGTTACCACAGCCTTTTTAAAACTTTACTAATTTACATATTTGATTTTTTTGTTGGTTCTGCCCTCTTCTGTTCTTCCTGCTAAGAGTCAGATCCTAGCTTTATCTTTTGTACAGACATGGAGTCTCAGTAAAAGGACAACTGAAAAAAGATGAGTGAGCTGGCAGTCACGGTTTTCTAAGAAATGATTGCTGCACGTGCAAATAATTATTTGTTTAATTTCAGTCTGCATGAACAAAAGAAAATAAGCAAAGCTCTTAGGAAAATGCGTCTATATGAAAAAATAATCCTCTTATAAACTTTATGTCAGGGAATTACTTATTTTGTCTTCAGTGTTGCAATTTCACTCACAAAGATGGTCAAATCAATTATCCGATATTTAAAAAGGTGGGGTTTGGTGAGTTGTCCTTTTTTTTAAAGGAAAGAGGAAAGCACACAAGACTGGTCCTCTGTAATTCCTGGGATATGGCAGATACCTTAAAATAATAAATTTTTTAAAAATAGAAAAAAATCTGCAATCTGCCTTTATGTGCTTTCGATAAAGAGTTTAAGATTTGACTAATAGAGTCCATATTGAGCTGTATATGCAGGTGGCTAAGTCAAAAGTCTAGTGACTAGAAATTCTCTGTCCCAATGGGGACAACGTAACCAGCCTCATCCATGTCCTTGTGTTTTATTAACAGGCATTTACAATGAATCTCTTACACTTTGCTGTGCCATTTGCATGTTCTTTTATGAAGCAGAATCACAGAATCATAGAGTGATTTGGTTTGGCAGGGACCAAACCCAGATTATCAAACCCCTTGCTGTAGATAGGGACATCTTTCACTAGACCAGATTGCTTAAAGTCCATTCAACCTGGCCTTAAACACTTCCAGGGATGGGGCATCCACAGCTTCTGGGCAACTTGTTCCAGTGCTACCACTCGTATTTGTGCAATATTTATTCCTTATGTCCAATCTAAATCTACTCTCTTTCAGTTTAAAACTCTTGCTCCTTGTCCTGTCACTACGGACCTTGGAAAGTCCCACAAGCCTCCTTCAAGCACAGGAAGGCTGCAGTAAGGTCTCCCCAGAGCCTTCTCTTCTCCAGACTGAACAACCCCAACTCTCTGTGTGTCTTCATGGGAGAGGTACTCCTGCTCCTTGATGGTTTTTGTGCCCTCTTCTGGACTTGCTCAAGCAGGTCCTTGCTTGTCTTGTGCCAGGGACCCCTGAACTGAATGCAGGACCCAACTGTAGATGCTGTAAATGGTTTCTATCTTTTTCTGTATATCTTCAGTCCTTTGCTTGCCATTCCCCTGAGGTAACCTCAGCCAAGCTGCGGCCGCCAAGGGAGATGTGACTGCTGCAGGGCACCTGTCCGTCCTCCGGCGCACGCGCTCCTGCGCTTGTTCGATCCCTCTCTGCTGCAGAGGAGGCAAACCGGGCTCTTTTGTGTGCGCGTGTTATTGAAGGTGTTTTCAGAATTCCCGGCCAAGCGTCTCTTTTCCCATTCCCTTCCAGCTACCATTTCCTAGCCTTTTAGGCCAGTAGGTTTGGCTTTACGGTGCGCTTAACACACAACAGGAGTATAACCTTGCCATCGTGCTTTAGTTGCGACCCGGCAAACACCGGGATTTGGTTATTTGCTTTTAGGGTGCTGAAGTAGAAAATGCGTCTTATTTGTAGGGAACAATGTGCTACAACAACTAAAAATTCATCAGCAGAGCCGGGGGCATTTTCTGCCTGGGCATAAATGCAGCCAGGGCCACGTTCCCCGCCTCTCGTCCCGGCCCCGGCCCCGGCCCCGGCCCCGGCTCCGGCCCAGCAGCGGCGGCGGGCGGGGCCGGATTGCGCGGGGGAACGGAAAGCTCCGGACCGGGTTTCCCGTTGTCCCGGTGCCATCCGGGGGGAAGAGTTTAGGCGGCAGCAATCCCGGGAGAGATGAGGAAGGTGGAGGTGCGGTAGCTGCTTCTCCAGGTCGCTCCCTTCTTCGCGCCTGGTCCCCGCCCTTCCCCTGGGCCGAGCCCGGCCCCGGCGGCCGGGCTGTGGCGGGGGAGAGGCGCGGCGAGGCCGGGCGGCCGCGGGCCCAGCAGGGACCCGCTGTGCGCCGAGGGAGAGCCGCCCCGGGGGGTGTGTATATGTGTGTATATGTGTATGAGTGTATATATGTGTGTGTTTGTGCGCAGTCTGCTGTCCGTGAGGGCCGCCTCGCCACCTGATTTTAGGTTTCTAACTGCATTTACGTGTGTCGTGTTGGGGAAGTGTTGGTGTCAGTCCCAGAGGTCTCAGGCCCCTGAAGCAGAACGTAGGTTTGTTCTTAAACCAGCCGTGCTTCACCATCATACATCTTTCACTTCGGTTTGCTTCAGGAAGTGTATAGAAAAATTACAAGGAAAACAGAGGAGAATGAAGAGTGTTAGCTTTGAGGAGCCGTAATGCCTGATGTTGATTTCTGCATAACTGGCGAGTGAAGGTTCCATTTCTGGTGTGATTTGTTCCCCCATTGTAGCAATCTAAACTTTTCTCTCGGGAGAGCTGGTGAGGAAATCCAGCAGGCAACATGTTTGTCTTGGTATTCAGGTTCCTCTCTCTCTGGCATGCTATGTTTCATAAATAAGTAGCTAGATTTTCACTTTCTTACTGTGTCATTAGTGTTACCGGAGGCACCTTATGTTTCTTCACACATCTATTATTATAATTTGTTTCCTTATATAATTGTTTCTGGGAAATTATAAGCATTAGCATGCCTCAAGGATTTGAAGATACAATAATGCAGAAGAATCCTGCCTGGTAAATTTTGAAATATATTGACTTCTGAATTCCTAAATGACCTGTTTTGAATTACAATAACGAGTCACCAAAAAAACAAGCAGGAATATATTATCTTGTATAGGGTCAGCTGTATGGGTGTGGGAATTTGAGAAGTGTTTGTACAACCTTCTTTGGAGACCTTTGATGTAGGCAGAGCAATCCCCCTACATAACTTACTTGTATGCTCATTAAGAAACACTTTGCAGCTGTAAGGACAATAATACACTTGAATTCTTTCTACTGTAATTTGAAGCCAGTTTCATTCACAACAGTAAATGGTTTGGGGAACAGCTTATTTCTGTTTTCCTTAAAAGTGATTCTTCTGCTTTGTTTTGCAGGGGGTATGTGTGTTATTTTTTTAAATTGCATCTCCTCTTTTTTAACTTAAATATTCCCAGTTACTTTAATCTTTTTTTCTATATTTTGCATTTAAGCTCAGATCATTCTTGATTCTCTTCTCTGAATTAATTCATTCCAATCAGTTCATATGTTTGACTCGATTTGAAGGGAAATATTTAAAACTGGATAGACTACTCCAGCTGAGTTCTAAACAGTAGTAAGTAAGTAATAAGGATGATTTATGTCCTCTCAAAGCTTTACATCTGTTCACCCATCCTGGTATGGGTGGTAGCCTTTGGCATATTCACCTTCTGTTCCAACTTAGACTCTAGGTCTTTTCTGCACTATAACCTAGTAAGATATCCCCTTCCAGTTGATTATTCTGTCCTAAATTGAAGATCTTGCTTTTATCCTTATTAAAGTGCCCTTCCTGGTTGGTTGTTTGCTTTTTTGTTGGAGCTTTTTGTTTGTTTTGTTTTAAAAACCCAAAACACCACAGTGCAAACTTTTCTGATTAGTTAAGACCAGATTAGAATTCAGAATTTTCTTCCATCATGTTTTCATTTTGTTGCAGCTTGCTGCCATCTGTAATATTAAGGAAACAGTTACTTAGGAGGGTCCTCTCTAAACTTTCAATGGCCTACATAACTTCTTGATTATATTTTCTGCATGACCTTGCAGCCAAGATGAAAAGTAGTGTCAGTTTAATATTAAATTGGACCTTTGCCATAAACTAAATCCTTATCACATAGGGAGGAACATTTTCTAACTCTTAATTAGGACAAGCCTGTGTACTTTCAAGGCTAGCAGGAAGCAATATTCCAAGCTTGTCTTTTGCTGTTTGATCTTTAGCAGCAGCATGTTTATTCCTTAGCTGTCCAAAGCACAGAGCACCCTGAAATAGATGTGGGGAAGCCTGTCCTTAGTAAATAGGATTTGAAAATGTATTTGGGCCACACAGTAATGCCCATCTTGGCTCCTTTCTCCTTCCCTTGCATCCCCTTAGTTTAGCTTATCTGAGCCTTCAGTCCTTCACAGGGCAAGAAGATCACAGCAAGAAGCTCTACTCTGCTTTTGACACCTTGTACTACAGAGCATTTTCCTCATTCACCAGATAGAATTTTAAAAAATTTATAAGCTAAATACAAAATCCCTTGTGTAATATGCCACAGCTGTCTCTTACTTTGGACTTTTTTTCTTTGCATGTCACTGTAGTGTTTGAGCATTTTCCTGGTGTGTAAATTAGATCTGTATGACAGTATGTTAACGGAAATTCATCACTCTTTACAGTTCTTCCTCAGGAGGTTTTCTTTCCCTGCTAATGGAGGCTGCCTTGAGCTGCACAGAAACTCAGCACAGCAGAGAATCTTTTCTCCTTTTCTCAGCCTGCCTGTCTTTAGCTTCATGGTAGCACAAACTAGAAAGCATTTGGTGTCACACACTTACTCTCTCTAAACTCCCAGCTTTCGCATGATGTGACAAGAACTGGGAGGAAAAGGGGGTCTTCTAAAAGTGTTGTGTTTTCTTGCATCTTCAGAAGAAGACTGAAACTGAGTAACTGCTAAAATTCTACAGGAAAAGAGAACAGGAAAGGAAAAGTTTACTTTCTCAACTGCTTTATCTATCTTGAAGTGTTGCAGTGAGATTAAGGAACTCCTTAGTGTAGTGATAATCACATCTAAGGTGGACATCCATATGTTCCTTATTAAAGCCCACAGTTATATAGGAACATATCTGTTAGGGGTGGAACAATTCTACCTCAATGACCAGGTTTTCTTTCCATTAAGCTTAAGAAAAACCTTGATTCACCATATATTTTCAGCCTTTGTGCATGGTTCTTGAATCTCATTGTAACGTGCTTTAAATTGCAGTAGGCTTTTATTCTTTGCAATTACTTTGAATAGATTTCTGAAATTTTTTTAAAATAAGGACTAACTTTGTGTAGTGACAGGTTTTGGAGACACTGAAGAATTTAATTTTTTATTCTGCTGGTACATTGAATGAATATGCAACTTGTAATAACTTTGAGATGGACAAGACATTTCTACTAACTATAATTTGTGGTAGTTTGATGCTACAGCTCACAAGTGCTGTTACGCTCTTGCTTTAAAGTTTGCTCCCTTCATCTGTTTTCTTTTATATTGGTAATATTGTAGAGGTGTTTTTGTTCTGTTGTTTGTACTATGCTTGTGGACTGGAATACTTAATCTTAGATGCTGCAATTTAGGAATGAAGTGATCAATTGAAAGTAGTCCAGAGATTATTAAAAACACCAATCTTTTTTTTTTCTTTCTTTCTTTCTTGTGGAATTAAAAGCAATACTTAGAAAACCCCAGAATTTTCGTATTTTTGAAACAAAAGGGGAGAAAGCAGACTTTGAATACCTGAAGTTGTGACAGGGAACACTGACAGTAACTTTGTAGTAAAGAAAGGCTCAGCTGAGTGCAAGGAAAATCTTCATGAGAAGGTGACACACTGAAGCAGGAGCCCTGGTGAGGTTAAGGAACATCCTCACTGGAAGTTTTTAAGACCACTTTGGAGGCTGTCTAGATGTGGGTTGGCCTCACAGTGGAAGGCTCGGGCGAAATGTTTGGTTGGGGTAGTTTCTAGCAGTTCCTATGAATATTTTAATAACTTGTCATACAGTCAGGAGCTTGCAAATTATTTTTTTTTGTTTGTAAGTCATTGAGCTGAGACACAGTAGCTTTCCCAATTGTGTTCCATCAGTCGAAAATTCAAAGAAAATAATTTGTTTTGGTTTAGACTGAAACAATAATGATGATTAATTATGATAACTACCTTGGTATTCATGATGATGTCCCAGTATATGCATGGTTAGGTATCACAACTCTGATATTCTAGCTTTATAATGAGTTAGCGAACATAACCTCCATTTTTTTCATGTTCTAGGAGTTGTCTTTGTTATGGTTATAGTTTATGACTAGTGTGTTGCTCTTGCTGACTGGCTCCAGCATTTGCCATTTTGAGAGAAATCAAAATTGATTATACTGCTAGATACAGTTGATAAGATGCAGAAACGTGAATAGTAAATTTAACAATATCTTGAAGCTAAGTGTTTTTCTTCTTACTAACACTGCATTCATTTAACGTATTTCTGAAGCGCAAGAAATCTTAGTTCTTCTCTTTTCTCCCATCTTCATAAATATTATATTTGGGAGTTAGAATTACTGCTGTAGGGAAGACATTTATTACAATAAGTTCTTGAAGTTTTTTTTAATGAATATAATGTAGCTGAACTGTGTATTTGGAAGAACATGCATTTATAGCACAGATGACTTAAACTTGTTTTTCTTCTGGAAAGTAATCTAGTTTTTCTGCATCATATAACTAGTGATTACTCTGTTACAAGGAAAGTATTTTAAGCTAAATTAAATCAAGAGTATGCTAATCTAGATACTTTTGGTATCTTATGTAGAAAACAAGAGGCAAACTTAGGCAATTATTTATTAATATAGGCTAAATAATACTCTCTTTCTTATTTTAGGGACCTGTGGAATTTAAGAATCTCTCTCCTAAGAAAATTTGCTGCTTCTACAGCTTTCCATCTTAGTGTGCACTCAATTTCACTTGAAATACCTATCTGAAGAAATTAAGAGTAGGCGAGGTGTAATTGCCCTTTAAAAATGTTAAAAGTTCAGCATTGTGTAACAGCTGTCAAGATACCCAAGAAAAAGCCGTATATTTGTGACATGTGCTATAAACAGTTCGAAACTCCGTCAAAATTAGCTAGGCATTATCTCATACATACTGGTCAAAAGCCATTTGAATGTCATGTATGCAATAAAACATTTAGGCAGCTAGTCCACCTGGAGAGGCATCAGTTAACCCATAATCTGCCTTTTAAGTGTGTTGTTTGTTACAGAAACTTCAGAAATGTAATCACTTTCTTAAAGCATCAGCAGCTTCATAATGAAAATTATGAGAGTGATACAAAGGAAGCAGAAACCTATGTGAATTCTGAGGAAGACAGGGCTGCTTGTGGCACATTTCATTGTTCTGTGTGCTGGAAACCTTTTACAACTGAAGAGAGATGGATGCTGCATCAGTGTCTCAAGTCAGATCACCTACATGGTGCCAGAAGGAGAAAGAAGAAAACTCACACTTGTGGATCATGTAACAAGACATTTCCATCAAGATCCAAGCTAGAAAGACACTTCCTTATTCACACTGGCCAGAAACCTTTTAAGTGTTCTTCATGTGGCAAATCTTTCAGACAGTCAACACACTTGAAAATTCATCAGCTCACACACACAGAAGAAAGGCCTTTTCAGTGCTGTTTTTGTCAAAAGGGATTTAAAATACAGAGCAAACTCATGAAGCATAAACAGCTCCATGCCAGAAATAAGACTTTCCACAATATTGTATGCAAAGCAAAGGCTCTTAAATATCCCAGACCACACAACCTGTTGGAAGGAAAGAGGGATAGTTTTGAGAATGCTGACACACACAAGTCACAGGAGAATGACCCACATGATGTGCACTCAATTTATATTGTACCCTTTCAGTGCCCAGCATGTGAGCAGTGTTTTGAAACAGAGCATGTTCTAAAGTTGCACAAATGTTGTTATTCAAGAGACAGCAGAAGTTCAAATAATGGTACAACAGCATGCAGACACACAGTCAACAGGAAAAATAAGACCCTGATGAAACTGAAGCATACTGGAGGAAAGGCAACAGATTTTTCTCTGGGTGACAGAAAAAAAATAAAATCAGGTCACGTTAGAAGTCCTGACCTGATTGCACCTAGAGATCAGCGTTGTGATCAGCATGTGTCCACTAAACCGTCCAAGGATTGCCAGAGCAGGCATGACATGCACAAGTCAGTTTGTAATCAGATGAAAAGAACGTTTGCTGTGCCATTATCTTGGCAAGAGTACCCACAACCTCCTGACTTGGGCAGTAATTTAAAAGGTGTGCTTCCTGGTGAAAGCATGTTAAACGTCGATGATTCACTGGATAATAAAGATGATGCTTTTTATGGTTCATCAAATGATAGTTTCTTTGATAAACCGGAAGTACTTCACTGTGCTTTTACAGTTTCTGCTAAAAATATACGTAACAGACACAAAGTGTGTAAATGTGACAGATGTGAAAAAATTTTTCCATCTTCATCCAAACTTCAAAGACATTATCTTATACACACAGGACAAAAGCCCTTTGGCTGTAATGTTTGTGGGAAGACATTTAGACAGTCAGCTCACTTAAAAAGACATCAGCTCACCCATACTGAAAAGAGACCCTGTAAAAGCCCCGTTTGCCAGGTAGAATTTGAAAACCTGAACAAACTTTTCAATCATCAGGGAGATAACACTGCATTTAAGTCTTCTCAGCCTGTGGGTTATTCAGGTTACTCTCAAACACCTTCACAGGCATCTGGCTTTCAAGAATTTGAGCTGATTCAGTCAAACCAAGCAGCTGAAATCAAAGTTGAAATCGAGTCAGGGGACTTTGCTCTTGACACCAGCAGTAGAAACCCACAGCCATATTTGTGCAGTAAATTGTTGGAAACGGAGCAAAGCTGTTACAGCTATTGGCATGATTTTTCTGAAGGTACTGAAAAAAGTGAAGTTGTTAACAAATTGTATCAATGCAGTATCTGCTTTAAAACTTTCAAATCTCCTTCTAAGCTTGAAAGACATCACCTAATGCATGCTGGACAGAAGCCATTTGAATGTTTAGTTTGTGGAAGAAAATTCAGACAGGCCCCACATTTGAAAAGACACCACCTTACTCACTTTAAAGAGAGCTTAAAGTTTAGTTCCACTGAGGAACAAGCAGAGAATGTATTAGTTTTATCAAAACTGGATAATGTCCTATGAAACCATATTTTTAAATTTTTTGGTTGCGTAATTATAAAAGACTTCCCTTAGGCCAAACAATTAACCGAAGGGGATCATATTTCCTGTTACAGAGATGACGTGGTGAAGTTAATTTACTGTCTTCAGAACTGTCTACTTGATACAATTTTTGAGATACTACTGTTGAGCTGTTTTTTTAAAAATGCAGCAAGCCCACAAATACACTCTTTGCATTCGCTTTGGCTAAATTAGTTTATAAATATGCATTTGTATTGTATCAATAATGTTGCAGCAATCTGCAGAGTTCCACGAATAAGATAGTTTAAAAGTTTTACCTTTTCCCATATAGTATTTTGTGTTCAGTGATAACTATCAGAAAAGTAAAGACAAAAAGGTAATTTTGAGAATAAGGAAAAAGTCCTTTTAGTTTCTTCTGGCTCCCCATATGTTGCAAGCAAAGGACACTTGCTGTATTTATCCTGTACTTTAAAAAAAAAAAGGTTATTTTTAGATAAAAGACACAAAAAAAAGAAGAGAGCAGAAAAAGGGGAGAAAGTTTAATGAGAAGAATGTTGATGTGACATTATAGAACATTCTATTTTCTATAGGATAGGGAAAAATAACTTCTTTGTAATGTGCTTGGAGAGCTATACATGAGGAATTAGATCATTTCCCTTTTTATATAAAATACATGGAGACAATGCTAGAATATTGGATTTATAATCAATTAATCCATGTTACCACTTCATTAACTCCACTTCCTTGTAAATCCCTTGCCTTCTCTAGCATTTTTGGCCAATTCATACTTCACTGAGCTATTTTTGTGTAAGAAAAGAAGACAAGAAGTTAGCATTAACATTACAAATGGGTAACTATCTGTTCAGTCTCCTTTCCTTCTAGCATACATAGTGAACCAGTAAAAGAAATGTTCTCTAAGATGTGATAATAACTCAGATGAGCAGTTTTGTCAGGAAGTCGTGTTCTCATTACATTAAAGAGACTGAAAATTACTTTCAGCTGAAATTAAGTAATTCTGATTTTGTATTAATAGAATCTGTAGTTACACTTCCTGGTAAGTAGACAGTTTTGCCCATTGTGCCAATGGGGCTGGCCAGAAATGTAAGTGCAGTGCAGCTTCATACATTACGAACAAGAATGAAGTTTGTTTCTTCTTTTTTTCCTCTGAAGAAACTACCTTTTAGGATACTTCCTTTGTTATGCAACTTTTGAATAGTTGAAACCGGAAGTTCTTAATCTTATTTCTAAATTAACATATCTGTAAGATACATGACATTGTTTTCAGTATTTAAATAGATCCATATTTATTTAAGTAAAATGAGGGTTGATTTTTTTTATTTTTGAAGTGGCATGAACTTTGTAGTACTTGGTGAATATGAAGTGAAGGGCAAAATTATTTTCATACATGTTATTCTTTTCCATTTTCAGCAAGAATAAAACCAGCAAAAATACTTGGAAACAAGTCTGTAGTTACTATGCTTTTTGTATGACAGACAAATTCAGTACATTAATAATGACTTTAGTTATATATTGAGATTTTTTTCTCCCTGTGTGGATTGTTTCATATTGAAAGACAAAATGCTGTATAAAATGTTTTGAAAGCATATTGTAGAGCTCTTTTAAAATACCTGTAATAAACTATTTTATTTATATTGTACTTTCATTGTGTGTTTTATGTGAAAACCAGAGTTTTGAAACTATATAACATCCATTATGTAGAAAAGGCTGTGAATCAAAATAACTAACTTTAAATGTTAGAACAATACGTTTGGTTTCAGATTTTGTTATAAAATATAAATATGTTTAAAGATAATAACATCTTTCTTAAGGAGTTAGTAATTTAAAAATGCAATGAAGTTTTGTTTAGAGAACAAAATTTTCATGTTTTGAAAATACCAATTTTAGTAAAGTGAAGGGAATATAATACAAAAAGATATTTTTGAGGGATGAATAGACATTTGCAGGAAGTGTTACTGTCTGATTAATTTGGAAAGTAATGAAGTCTTTGGGCTTGGATTTCAGAGCCACAGTGTCTATCTGGCTCTCCATCCGATCATAAAAAGTTTTGTGTCAGTATAAATTCATGATTTTAGGGGAATTGTTATATAAGCTAGCTAGAAAGGGGTTAAATGGTTTCTAAGAGTCAGGAGAGAAAAAAACCTGAGGTTGAAATCCTGTGTCTTGCAGTTAACTGTAAAATTCTTCAAGTATCTTTGAGAATTTGAGTTAGAACAGTTTTCTCTGTATTCACAATAACTTTTTTTGTTGTTCATTAGTATGTCAGTCATTTTCCATAATGCTTCAAGGCAAGTTCAAGCCATCAATCTTTTAAGTATCTTTGGTGGCAGAAACATTGCCTGTGGTTTTGTTAGAATGAACTGATGGCTAATACTTATAATCTGATAGTACTGAAGTAGTGGGGTTTTTTGAGACTGTGCAGAACCAAAGCATATTCTGCAGAGGAAAGCAGTGGGTCCTCTTGTGTTAACAATGAGCTCCTGCTGAGGAGAACTTCTCCAATAGCATGGGTTTAGCACTGAGGTTGTTCTATGTGGAATAGAAGAAGGGTCAAATATTTTAAAACAAGCAGAAAAAGGTAAAAGGGATTTTTTTGAGGACAAATTATGCAACTGCAGTACTAACTGATCACATCATCCATTTTCTGTCTAGAAGATGTGGCTATGGATACCTTTAAAATATTTGTGCTGCACTATCATTGCAGCGTGTCACAAATGAGTGTTTTAGGTGGCTCAAAGAATCACTGGCAAAGGTATTGTCAAAAGCAGGTTTAATGTAAAAGTGAAAGCACAACAAAGTCTGTTGGCAACGTTCACTCTACTACTTATTAGATGGTTAAAGCACACAGACAAAAATCAAACTAAAATCTAAAATACATCAATCTATAACTAAAATCAACCTAAAATGATCTCTGTGGAGGCTGGTGATGGAAAAGGGGTAAGGGTGGGAAAGGGTAAGGATAAAAGAAATGAGGGGGACCCTCCCACTGAGTCACAAGGTTCAGAGGAGAGACCCTTGCCAAGCTTAGCCCCAGATTTGACCAACAGTTTAGGCCTAAAGTAACAGCACTTAGCAGCACTTAATTTAAACAATTTACCAAAGATTCTATAGAATTTATATAGCACTACAGTAACTCACAAATTTAACATACTTAAGAATCCAAGAGTAGCATTCATAGTATATTTGCTGTAGTATATTCACACTCGCACACACACAGAGACCTAAAGGAGTATGTTCAAGGTACATACTGGTGAAAAACTTCCTTCAAGTTCAGTGAAGTTCTCATGCCAGATGCCATTGCATCTTCTCAATGGGCAAAGAGCTGAGCCTTGAGGAGTGGGGGTATCAGCCCAGGCTCTGGCAGCAAGCAGTGTGCAGCGCAGTCCTCAGAGTATAGCAAGCCTGAGAGCTCAGCAGCTGAGAGCCATCCCACTCCAAGGGCGAGTGCTGGTTGAAGCCCACTGTGGTTCAGGAGAGCTCCAAGGGTCTTACTTAGGACTGCTGTTTATAGGGTTGCTAGAGAGTTGACTTCAGTCATAGTTATTTTCCATCCTGGATGCAATTCAGCTCAGTAACTTTCTTTGAAAGTTTGGTAACAAAAAATTGTTCCACTTGCATTGCTATGCAGGCAAGAAAAATAAGGTTCCAAGGCTGTTCATTAAAAAAACAGGAGCTTGTTAGACAACGTAAGTTCCTGGGAAGAGGCAGTGTTTCTGATAAGCTCAAGAGGAGCTCAGCCCCTGTGCTGCTCGCCAAGGCCAAGGCCCGAGGAGCATTTCTGAGATCATAGTGTGGCCTGAGGTGTGTGTGGGTGGCAGCTGTACCCCTACACAAGGTTTGCAGAAAGTCAAAACATACATATATAAATATTCCTTTATATGGCCACAGAAAAAATCAGAAGGGAAAAAAAGCAATAATAAACCACAGAAAAACTGTTTAATCACTGTAACTACTTTTCACTGTATGCTGGGTTTCTCACTCAGCTGTGGTCTGCTCTCACACACCCAGAGCCAACAAGAAAAATTAGTGAGGCAAATGGGAGAGAGAAAAAAGAAACTTAATTGGAGTTAATGACACCTTAGGCTTCAAACTGAGATGCTGGATCTAATGTTTAGTTTTCCTGGCTGCCTCCTAGTATAAATGTAAAACTCCAAAAGTCATAATCTCTCAATAGTAGCTCATTTGAGCAACACTTACCTAAGTACAGTTGGATGACTCTTAAATCAATAAAGACTATGGATTCGGTCCATCTTGTAATGATGTTGAAAATTCCCAGACCTCCTAAATAACTAAAGTGGTGATGGTTCATATTCCTAACACAAGGTTTTGTGGATCTTTAAAGTGTAAGTTTTAACTTAATAGCCTGGTTTTATGGTCTGATGGCTGTGGATGAGATGTGTCTGAGAGGCAGTTATCATAAGGAAAATTGAAATTACAGAAGTGACTTTTCTGTGCTCTCCCATAATGTTCTTTCTCCAGGTTAAGAAAATAAGTTGTATTTTTTCATATAATGACTAGTTCTGTCAAGAAGCTTTTAAACTGCATTTTTTTTAGCATCTGTTAAAAAAGTGAATCTTCAAAGTCCATGCAAGTGAAGGAGAAATCAGTCTTATGACAACAAAATCACTCATAAATTAATTGATATCTCCTTGTTCAGAAACTATTGTTTTAACATGAAAGTGTCATTATGTCTATGCTGAGTTATCGTGGGTCTCTGAATGCTGTTTTACTTCTGTTCTCTGCCATTCCAGTTCCTGACTTGCTCCCATGATATCCTACTGTGTGGCTTGACTGTTACACACTTGACATGATTGGATATGTGGCTGAAATTTTTCCTCTTCACTGGAGTCCTTCCAGTGTCCCTGGTGCCAATCGGTATGGATCTGTGAAACCCCATCTGTGACTTCTAGTCCAAGAGTCATGGAGCTGGTTGTTGCTCATGTGCTGTCATGGCATGTGAAGTAGTGCCTGAGGATGTGAGTGCAGGAAGATGTGAGAAGCTGACTGGAGATGATGTAGACCATGGCCTGTCATTCTCCACTCGAAGTCATTTGGGTGTGTAGGGTACTACGAACACATGGATATGGTGACTGTCCAGCTTTGCCTGTGGCATTGGAATGTACCTTGCTGACATAGTGAAGAAGGGGAAACAGAATTATGTGGCCACTGCTATGTAAAATAGTAAAAGACTGTTCCTAAACTAAAGAAGCCAGCAATGCATGGTGTCTCCCCTTTGTACTGCTAATGCACTGCACTCAAATCCTATTGGCATGAAGAAGAACACTATCTGGATGCAAAGTGGCATTATTTTATCTGTGCATTTTTTTGAGTTTTAATCCCTAGTATGTGTTTACAGAAGTAGCTTGCTGAACTACAGAAAATCAGATGATTTCCTCAATTTCTATTATTTTGTTCTAAGATGATCCTGAAAACACAGTAGAGAGTTTCCTGTTAGTGACAATACAGTCCTACTAAATGAAGTAGAAATCTGCTAAACTATCTAGACACCTCAAGTGTAGCAGCCAATTTGAGGATAATTTTTAATATTAAAACATGTTAAGATTTTTTCATGACACTGAGAGCAACCTTGGATTAGTATCTTGGAAACCTTGTTTGCTGTAGTGTACTAGATCTTGTATTTTATACTTTGGGTCTAAAAAATAGCAGGTACTTGGGTGGTGAGAATAGCTCCAGAGGAGTTCCCTCTGATATTGAATAATGTGTCTGATGCTAATGCAATTAGCAGAAGAAAAATGTCTGTTTGCTAATAAGCTAAAGTGATTTGTTGAGTAATATTGTCATTTATATTACAGTAGAAGGGTTTTTTCAGTAAAAGGAATTATTAAAAGTCAAAACATTATTTTTTGGTATTACACTGATGTGAAGTTGCTGGTTTTAGTAGGTGTTCTGTTTTATTGTCATTTTATACTCCTTTAAAACCCTGACATGCTAATGGAAATGTCTAGCAAAAACCTAGAAAATCTAGAGAAAAGCAAGGATGAAAGCTTTAGGAGACTGGAGCTAGCTCTCAGCATCTTAGAATTCTTGACTTGAGTTTATTGCTGCATATTAGATACGTTACAGTTTCGTCTGCATTCTGTATTTTTTTCTTTATTGTGAGAAAAGAGATGTGATCAAAAATGTACTTTTACAATGATGCTGCAATAGACCCAAATTTCTATAGCACTTCTCATGCCAACACTTGCAGAAAGGAAATTATTTGCCTTAAAATATCATTTCAGTGATGAAATTCCTCCATGAAACAGATTTATTTCATATTCATTTTTTCCACATAGAAACTTCATCACATAAAAGCCTCTCGTGGGATTTTTAGCAAATATTGCTAGAGCCTTTCTGACCACTGGTCTCAACTTCTTATCACTGTTCTGCCTCAGCTGGCAGAAACCTAGCTAAAAGTCTCTGAAGAGAATTAGAATAGTCCAGAGTCTGGTCTAACTTGAGCTGTTACCCAAATGTGAGCCCAGCAACAGAAAGCTAAGAATGACACAAAGTCTCCTATTTCACCATCTCCTTCACTAGAGGCACTGCTTGCTATTCTGGGATATAAAAGCAGCTGGGTTGCTGAATTAACCATATTTTCCTCTAGTCATGAGCTCAGAATATCCATTGAAGTTACTGTAACTTTTGCACAAAAATCAAGGGCAGTACATTGGCCAGAATGTGTGCTAAATAAATATTTACACACAAATCAGAATGCTACTGATGGCTTCTTTACACTTTAAAATTCTAAATATTTTAAGAAGCATCTGTTACTAAACCAAGGCATCATTTTTGAAAGTACCCATATTTACTGAGTGGAAGTACACATATTTAATGAGATGAACACAGTGACAAAAGTCTTGGACTAAAAGAATGCACATAAACAAAATAGTAAAACCAACGTGACATGATTGAATTAAAGCTGTAATGAACAGACTGAACATTTAGTTTATATGAATATTAACTGCTATGAAGGATGAGTTATAACCACAGCAATATCCCCCTGTCATTGTGCCTAAGCTTTTTACATGTTAAAGGATTGCTCTAATCTTTTTTGAGAAGCTTTTCCAAATTTTATTTACCTGAAAGCGGGTTTAAATCAATATATTTCTTCTATAATTTCAAGAGGTAAGAGACACGGAGATTTCAGATCTTCTTTGCTTAATGTACATATTATTCTATTTATATGGCATTCATCCCCTCATCCCTTTCAAAAACTTATTTCATGTAACTTTGCAAGAAATATTTCAAAATATTGCATATTCATAGTCACTTTCTTCCTTTGGTTAGAAGAAAACCTGTGTATGCAAGTTGGTATATATACATGATGACACTTGTAATTCTCATACGTGGAGATTTCGGTTTCAAAGCTTTTCAGAGGGATGCCTCTTGAAAAATCGCATGTGTATGTGCAGAAGTCAATAAACTAAGACAAAAGCTGATTTTAAAGTGATGTGTTCTCCAAAGCTTTACAGGCTTGCTTCACAGAAAGCCTACCCAACATATGGCTTAGTGTCACTCAGGCTGAGATTCATCTGCCTTACATTAAGGTGTGCAGCGTGCAGGTAGGTGTTTCCCCGAAGCTAAGGGTGCACATGTAGTATAATGTAATGATATTAGGCCAGGTAAAACATTGCCATACAGCAGTGAGATGCACCCCAGATATTTTGACCTCTATCCTGAGAAGTATAGTTCTATTAAAAACACCTGAACCACCTCAATATGTGTAAGTTGCGCACAAAGAAAGCACATTTCAGCCATCAAAACTTAGCTGGCTTTGACTTTCTGCATACAGAACATGGCTGTCAGAACAATCATGGCTCGCTTTGGAAAAGGGAATGTAGATTTCCCTTGGCCTCTAAGTTATGTAATGCAAGGGCCAAGAAACACTAAGGGTATCCAGTACATGCACAAAGGAGAAAAAACTACTGTTGAAAGGGGAAGTACAGACACAGTCAATGATTTGGGAAGGAAGAAGTATCTCTTATCTCTCAGGTCCCAGTGTCTCTATCAAGAAGCAATTGAGGCCAAAGACTCAACAGCATTGGTCATGCACTGGAACTTTATGTCTAGCTTGAAATTGTACAGATGGAGCAGCAGTAAAACAACCCCTGGATGGGAGAGCATGGAGCAGTACAATGCTGTCTGTCAGTGAGCTGCTTTTCTGTTTTATGAGAGTAGTGTTAGCATGCCCTCAGCTATGAGGGAACAGAGTCTCCACCCTGGAAAGCAGGTTTTGATATCTTCAATTCCATCTTATGTCAGGGAAACGTTTGTTCTGCTCCCCTGGCCACCAGGACAGGTGACAGTAGAGCCACCCTAACACCCCAGATCAAAGAGCCAGGAATAGTCACTGCAGCGACCAGGCTGAGGCACATGGGGAAACATCTGTCCCAGCACAATGCTTGCTTGGAGGAGAAAAGTCAGTTGTCCAACAGACAAGATGCCTATTCATAAGTTTGGAAGAATTTGATGACTAGCATGGGTAAGATAATGCCATTTTGCACCCTGAGTTCAGTGCTGGTATTTTTTACCTGCTTTGGAACAAAACTTTCCCACCAGAGTTTACAAAGGTGCAAGATGATATCCATACAGAGTCTGCATCTCAGTGCAGGGGTTATTTATGTCTAAAAAGCTGAAGGCTAAATCTCTGTGTGAAAGAGAAGCAGTCAAAAGTGAGCAGTCAAAATTTTTTTATTAGAAGTATGGCACTGCTGAACCTAGTTTTCACTGGTCATGTCTACCTGATGACCCTAAAATAGTGACAAACAAAATCAATCAATGTTGGAAATCTTTATCTATGAATTGTCTGGAGTTTTCATTTCTACGAATTAGTATTTTCTGTGACTCTACACAGAAATAATCTAAAAGGTAGAAAATAGACAACATAGAATCAACCCCTGCTGATTATCACTAGGTACTTCCTGTTCTAGTGGAACTGGGCTCAGGAGAGTATAATTGAAATAAAAGCAATGGCCAGCTTACTGATGACCTTGGCTTACACAGTTTACAAAGAAAAGGAGAAAAGCATATTTTTCCTGGTTACAACAATACAGAAGGGAAAGCATCCAAAACAAGAGGAACTAATTAAGCAAGAAAGCAGCATAGAATATAAATTGACCAGGACTGTATGCAGCCTAGAAATGAATAATAGTCTTGAAAACTGCATCTACTCAAATATGTGGCTTTTAAATAATACATGTCTTCATGAATGAATTAACAGGTTTTTGAAAGGAGTATTTGATTTTCTTGACATGTTAAACCAATGAGTATAGAAAGATGGAGAACTTCAGAGAAGGCTGCCGGGATGATGGGGTACAGGGTTTTATTTCTCCTCAATTACAAAGGAGTTTGGAGTGGAAAGTGTCAGATGTGCCTCCACCCTGGGGGAAACTGAGCATATAGGCATTCAAGAGACCAGTCTTAATAGACAGTTGTGAGCTGGGGTGAGATTCACAGATGGCGACAAAGGTACAACACTGGGTGTCATTATGCTTGGTCTCACCACAATTCTTTAAAGGTTCCCCTTCTCTTGAGGATGAAAGTAATGTATTTTTCCAAAACACTAATTTATACTTTTGCTACTCATTTGTAGTCCTACTGTCCCAGCACTCTCTAAATAAACAATACCCTGTACAGAGAAAAAATTAAGATATTATTTATAGGAAGGGGATCTTTATCACTTTATTTGACATTTTCACTGAGGGATGTGATCATATTGCCTAACATTAGGCATCTAATATTAGTTTCTGGTATCAGAAACTCCTTCAGAGAATGAGAGCACTTAGATTAGTTCTGATTTGCCCTTTGGAAGGACCTCTGTTGCCACATTGACCGTAGTGAGATTTAAGACAACTAACCTCCTCACTGGGACACACAAATGCCAAAAGTTAGCTAATGGGGAGTCTTCCTTGAGGTTTCATAGCTTTGATAACATATGGAAATTTGTGGGTTTTGACACAGGCCTGTTGATGCATCATAAGCAGGTGGTTTAGGTTAGCCTTGCAAGGCTGTTCTAGAAAACTTCCAAATTTTTTTACAAAAAATTCGCATTTGCCTCTCCTAATCGTCCCATTGTAACACAAATCAAACTTCTGGCTTCCATCTGAAAGCCAGTTTCAGCAGCTTTCCTATTTTCCGCCTATATTTATAGGTAATGAACTTACATTCCTTTGTCCTTTTTTTATCACTATTTTATGGCTTCAATTTCAATCCTTTTTATTTACAAAATTTGCTACTGGTACTTTTGTAACTTTTTCATTTTACTAGTTTTCATCTTTCTGGATCTTCTAAAGTAAAGGCATGCAGTAGGCATATTTATTTGAATGCAGCCATTGTCTGATCCTATTCAAGGTACTGTCATTACTTTTCCCATTCCCATTGTACATTCTAATTCAACTTCAAAAAGAATATTTAGTTTAACCTCTGCTTGAAGAAATGAAATGGAGATCACCTTGATATCAAAACAAAGGAGGTCATCTTCAAACAGACTTCAATGGGACCTGCCTGGAAGTTTAAAGTACTCAAGTGGCAGGTGCTGGATAATGAGCCCAGAAACAAAGCACAGTAACTTCCCCAGGGAGTCTGTTAATTTCCTCCTTAATTAATCTGTTTAGCAAATAGAAAGTTAATTGCAAACCATTCTAAAGCATTACCAAACTGTTGACTTCCTTGAGCATACAATTTTTCCATTGTACCTTTGCCTTTCCTCCACACATTTCAAGAGATTCACAGAGTATTCTGAGTTGGAAGCAACCCATAAGGATCATCTAGTCTAACTCTTAAGTAAATGGCCTTAATTACGGGCCTGTGGATCGGACAGAGCACTCACCCACGCTCGGGTCTCGGTGGCAACTGTTTGATGTTACAGAGAGCGTGTTTTTTTCCACGTTAGATGGACAGAAAGCTCTACCCTGAGTGATACATAAAACAGAAGGAGTCCTCCTAAGCGGATTTACTGGGCGTTGGAAGGCTGAATGTGGCAGCTACCCCTGCGCTGACAGCCTCCGTCACTTCTTCCCTCAGCCTTTCAACACTGACTCCCGAAGTCCCGCCGGCGGCAGCGGCGCTGCGGGGAGGGCGCTGCAGCGGCACGGAGGGAGCAGCAGATGGCGCGGCCGCCGCCCGCCCGCCCCGCGGCCGCTCCGCCCCTCCCGGCCCCGGAAGCGCTCCCGGCTCCGCTGCTCCCGGCCCGGAGATCCCTCCCTCGGCCTGTGCCGGGCTGGGAGCGCCGGGGGACAGCGGCCTGTGCCGGGCGGCTCCAGCGGCGGCACCATGGCGGCGGCCACGGCGGCGTCCTCGGCCCCGCCGAAGAAGATCGTGGCACCCACCGTGTCGCAGATCAACGCGGAGTACGTGACACAGGTAGGGCTGGCGGGGCCCCCGGGCCGCCTCTCCCGCGGCCGCAGCCGGGGCTCGAAGGGCTATTCCGGCCGCCTCAGGGTTTAAATAGCCTTTTTAGGCCGTGGGTGATGGGGAAGGGGTCTTGTTTGATCGTAATTGAAGAGAGATGTACGCCTCTGTCATGTACGAGAGGGTGTCCCCCCCCCCCCCCCCCCCCCGCGCTTTTACAAAGCGAGATCAACAAAGCAGCGCTACAAAACGCATCAGTGCAATACACTCTGCACTGCTAGGAGGCATGTTTTAACATGTGAAAAGCTACCGAGAGTTCCATGTTGCTGAAAGTTTTAAGTGATTTTCTACAAGTCGTCTTTTTTTTCGTTTTGGTTTCTTTTTTTTTCCCCTTGGAAATCTGCTTTCCTTCCCTTTCTAGAGCATAAAGAAGCTTGAATAAAGTTGCAGAGGAAGCGCTTGTCATCATTGCTCAGGAGTTTTGGTGAAGAGATGGCTACAGCAAAGAGCCTTAAACTGCTACACTTTCATATATAGCCTGTAGTTACTTGTCAGATTTCTCAAAGAAGCATAATCACTTGCCTTTGGAATTTACAGTTCCTGAAAGATGGTTTATTTTTGATGGATTTGTTAGATGTAACTTAAGAATAG
This sequence comes from Corvus moneduloides, assembly GCF_009650955.1. NCBI lineage: Eukaryota > Metazoa > Chordata > Aves > Passeriformes > Corvidae > Corvus > Corvus moneduloides. The sequence goes on along the minus strand of NC_045481.1, from coordinate 30,085,834 downwards.
AAAATGTTTGTTATATGCAATCTATGCATCTGAAATTTTTCCAGATAATCACATTTCTCTTGAAAGAGGTTTAGGCATAAAAGCCTTAAATGGTTGATAAGCATAGCTGTTAGAAAACATAATTTTGTTACTTGTAGTTAGCATAAGGTGAAATTAAGCAAGATACTAGTAAAATAAAGTTTGGGGATAGAATGTGCTGTAGAGATATTGTATCATTAACATGAAAATGTATGTATTTAACCTTTCTTTTTTCTTTTTTTTTTTCCTTGTGCAGTTAGCAAATAAATACTGGGCTCCACATGTGAAGAAAACATTGTCTTTTGATGTAAAGGTAATTGGTTCTACTGAAATTTTGTTGGGATGTAAAAGAATGAGAATCAACTGTTCCCTGATGTTCCAATGTCCAGTGTTGCTTATTTTATATGAGAGTATAGGAGACTGCTTGAAAGGTCAACAGTTGCTTGAGACACTGTAATTTATTATGTATGTGTAGTTTATAAATGTAGGCACTGTCAGGAAGGTGTGCTATAGCATGCAGTTATTTTGTGTGCTGTTTGTCCAGTTTATTTTGGCCAAGAATTTACAAGGGCAAAAGACTTTTGAGCATCTCCTTTGAGGTTAAAAGATGCTTGACAGGGTTCTACTTTTAGAAATCAAACAAGGATGAAAGTTGCAGGTATTACTGAACTGTGTTCTTTCTAAAAGCTTCTTTGGTGACTTCCATCAGACAACTTTATTGCCATTCTGGTGGATATGTGCATTTTGAATGTTTAAAATTTGGCATGGTGTGTTTGGTTTTGTGTACTGCGGGGTACTTAAGTGTTGAGTTTCTTCTCCTTGTGAATGTTTGCCTGAATCTCCCTGTTTAGCCTCCCTTTACTCAGTCTTTTTGTAGTATTTGTAATGGAATTTGTCTGTGATTGTTAGAACTAGGATGTACATAAACAGCTGAACTACATCTTTATGTCATGTGATGTCATAGAGTGCCTATTGCAACTGATAGTGAAGATTCTTTCCATTTTGTTGGAAAAACTTGTTAAAATTATTTAAATAGCAGTAAGCAGAGAGTAACTAACTCAGATAAGATGTCTTAATGCATTTTGAATCACTTTAGCGGGTATATGAAATTCTCCTAAAATTTTTTTGCTTAGGTCATTGAAGATGTATATACAAAAGAAATTGTCAGGTCAAAGTAAGTACACCAGTTCCTTTCTCTTATTTACCACCATTCCAACATTATCCATATTGGAGTTGTTTCTAATGTTTGATAGAATGCTTTAAAACTCATCTATATGTTGAAAGCAGATGAAAATTACTCAAGTGCATTTAAGTAATTTAATCATTATGGTATTTCAAAGTCTGAATGTGGTAACAAGAGAATTCCTAAACCCATAAACCTTAAACGTGATGGTTGGACTTGGTATTTTTCAGTCCCTTTACCTGCTAGTCTGTTGTCTTTTATGTTGGTTTTGTCGTGGTGGTTATAGAAGGCTGATCCTTTCTTTTGTCACTAAGGAATGCAAAGGAAAAAAAAAACTGTTGAGGAGTGCACTGCCTCTAGCTTCCTTCTCTGTTCTGGTTGCTGTTACCAGGTTCATGAAGGGAAAGCCTAGTTTCAATGAATTGAATTGTACTGTTAGATGGGGGAGGTGAATCCAAGATGCACTGCATTCTGCACCTTTGTGCACAGAAAAGAGTTGTAACTGTAGCTGGAGCTTTTTGGGGAAGATCAAGGGCTGCAGAGAATTCTCTGTATGAAGGCAATTAAGAATTTGTCATACAGAATCAAAGCAAACTTCTTTTTTCAGTCAGTCAGAAAAAATACCATTATGAACAGATTAAGTAGTAGTTTTCCAGGAGACACTCTCAGCTTCTAGCAGTTTGTATCTTCAAGGCTATTGGAAGTGGTGTCTTCATATTTAAAAGACCTACATGAATTTCTTTAAAATGTGAATTTAATTGCTTAATGAACATCTATGAGCCTTAGCTTCCACAGTGTTAGAGCAGTTGCTTCTACATTCAATTGCTATTGCATGGAAATGTCAGGACAGAAACAATTCCTGAGTGTTTCTACAAGTTTCCTTATGTAATGAAATAGGGGAAAATATAGCTATTTTCCATGCAGCTGTGTGTGGGAGGCTTTCTTTCCTGTGTTAATTGATTACTTTTTCCTTTTTAGGTTTGCGATTAGAAAGATAATGCTTCTTGAATTCAGGTAAGCTGATGGGAGGGGAATTTGGAGTTACTTGTTCATAGGAACCTGTAAAGATGAGAAGCAAATGCAGGGCAGTAAGACAGTTTGAAGGTAGTGTACTCATTCATACTTCATAAGGCCTTGAATTGTGTACTGAGGAAAAATAAGTGAGGAGAGCTTCATTTAAAGAGGAAATAATTCCATAAATGTAAGTTACGTCTCAGAGTGTCTTGTTTTATGATTCTCAATTTCTAGTCTAAGTGGAGCACTGAGAAAGAGAGTATGAATGAAAGAAGCGATGAACTTGGATCTGTAATTTGGAATGTGCCATTAAGCCTTAAATCAAACTCACTGAAATCAGAGAAGTTTTTGGATTAAGTCTCTTACTATGAGTCTAAAAATGAATTGTGCTGCAGCAGCGTCGTTAACATTTTCTTGTCTTGAAAAGAAATGGAAATCTGTTTAAACAGTTTAAAACTACAGACTTTCCTGGGAGAACTTTTAGAGTATGTCTGAAATGATGTAAATAAGTATTTGCAATATGCACGTATTTAAAAACACAGTATTTTATGTTCTGTTTGGCCGTTTTATCTCTCAAACCTGAAGAACAAATACAATGAGATGTTTTTTGCTTGAGATAGATTCTTTGTTTCAAAAAGGCTCAAGTCCATAAGTTAGTACCAGTAACTACAAAAGGACAAACTTCCCTTGGTTTTCTGCTTCTCAATTAGAAAAGGTGCAGAAGAGAAAATGTAAATTATGGTTTAGGGTTTGACGCTAACAGTGGCATGCAATGGACTTCTGGAATTTATATGTCAGCAGTAGCACGGAGTTAGAGGTTCCTGTCCTTTCTGTGAAGATTCTTAATGTCATCAGCCTCTCATGTAACTGTAGTACTTCCTGGTCTATAGCCACATCTGCTGCCATTTGTCCTGTAACTAATTTTCTCTCCTTTCTTTGCTGTTCCCTACCCTTTCCCCACTTTGTCTGTTAAGCTCTTCTGTGTTTACCGTTGTGAGATTTTCCTGTCCTTCATTCTTGCTCATGAATGTTTATCTCACTTGGGGAATCATAGTATTTTTATTAAAACATATTAAAGTCTACTAGAATTCTAGGTGAAATGTTCTGTGGAGTTCTGTGGGTTTTTGGGGGATGTTTCCTCTTCCATTGCCAAATCCAAGCACCACCATCTCTGGCACTTGCCTTTTCTGAAACTATTGAATTACCTTACTGTACACACACAAGAGTTAGCTGGAAAAAATAAATAGGTAAAACTGAGCTGTCTCATGAGGGTCTAAATGAGTGTTAGAGCAGGCATTTAGAGGAAGGAATGGATGAGCAGCTTGTTTAGGAGGAAACAAAACTTTCTGGTGGCAGTTGATAAAATAGCACAGGGTGCGAGACTGGATTTAGGGATTGCCTGCTCAGATGTAGCTGTCTTGCACAGGAAATTAAAGGAGAGAGACAGTCCAAATAGCCTCTCATCTCTTAAGATCTAGTATCAAGAGTTTCATCTGTGAGTAATGGACAATACTAAAGAAGAAGAAATGCTCATTGCAAGGGAGTTGCAATGTTCCAGTGTCCAGCAATCTTTTTCACCTTGAAAATATTTAACCACACCCTTAATATTCAAAGCTTTATTTTAGTTGCACAGTATGCACTGTTTTTATTGCCTTTATATGATTAGAAGCATGAAAGATGATGTCTAGATGATTCCTAAATTTTCACAAGAAAGGTTATTTAGTAATACAGATACAGTTTTACAGTAGTTTTCCTTTGCATCTTATGCTTGGAAATGCTGAATATGACATTCTTTAGACAACTGAAATTTTTTCTTTTTTATTCTTTTGGAAAATCAACATGAATTTGTGTTACGAAATGATATGGACCTGTGGCTGCTTCTTGCACTTGAAAACCTGCTGGTGAATTTGTCTTCCTGATAAAAAAACTCATTTGCCTCTTGTAGCAGTTACTGAGTCTAACAAGTTTTGCTTCAGTGACCTAGAGGAGAGGTAACTTGAGGAACTACTCACAAACTATGAAGATGGCTTTCAGGAGAAGGAGGGAAAAAAAAAAACCTTGTGGATAACTGCTCTTTTAAATGAGTGACAGATTATGTGGGTGGCTGCAACTAATGAAACACTCTTTATCTCTTCACAGTCAGTACCTTGAAAATTACCTATGGATGAATTATTCTCCAGAGGTGTCCAGTAAGGCATATTTAATGTCAATCTGCTGTATGGTGAATGAGAAGTTCAGAGAGAATGTCCCTGCGTGGGAGGTAACTGATTCAATTGCAGCTAGAATTGACTTTGATCTGCAAGTTGCAGCTTTTACAGTATGCTCACTTACAGTGACAGGAGGTAGAAGAGCTTGTAGTGTTAAAAGGAAATGGTGCCTCCACTGGAATATCTCATATGGTGTTTTAAACTTCGTGTTCTTTTTTGGAGAAAGGAATGGACAGGTGAAAAATTTCTTGATTCCTTCTGGTGTGGAAGTCCTTGGTTGTGCTCTGAGATGCTGAACATTATCACCAGCATTTGCTTTTTTTGGCATTGGACAGAAGTTGGGTATTTACAGAGGAGTCCTTGCTCTGATATTGAAAGAAAAAAAGGATTTATGTATCTGTACATAGAAAAGGGCACCACTGGAAGTCTAACGTATTACCCAATAATATCTTGCTTAAAGCATGGGAACATAGTTTTCTACCTTTTTTGCTTTATACTAAAATAATGTCTTCCTCTTCTTTTGTGTATATTGTTTGGTTGATTTTTTTGTTTGGGGCTTTTTTTTTTTGTAGGAATAGGTTTAGAAATTACTTGATGTTTCTACAAACAATCCAGGTTTCACAGGCTGCCTCAACACCATGGGCCTAGTTGTACATTGTATGCAGGCATTATTTCAGAAGCACACTTACTTCAATACGTGTGCCATTACTTGAGTGCTGGCAAAGCACAAAGGATTAATAACTTGCTCGTATGTGCTTTTCTTCTGTCATCTGTACTAGATACAAAATGACAGGTGCACGTTATGTTCCATGCAGCTTAGTTAAATTTGGTTTTGGTACATGACTGCCCTTGTAAAGGAACTGTTTTATCTTGGTGATTATTTAGTTTATCTTTTTCCTGCTGAGGTAGCTGAATGGAAGTTCCAGGACTATAATTGATCTCTGGTGGCTTTTACCGGTTCACTTTTTGCAGATCACCTAGAGCTGCCATAGTTTTGGCCAAAACCTACCTCTTATCTTCTGCCTGGGACATTTTACAGTACTTCTGTGCAATCACTTGTTGAACATTCTCACAAGATTTCACTCGTGCTTCTTGGTCAGTTTGTCCTGCACATCACGTGTTAGACTATGCAGAAGGTATAAGGGGAGGATCCTTTGTCAGGATGATATCATTAGTCTGTTTTGCTTGTGCTGCCTGGTCAGAATAAATGAAAATGAGAAAAAGTAATCCCTTCTTTTATAGATTTAAATGGATTTAGAGAACTTAAGCTATGTTATGTAAATGAAGATTGAAATTATTTGTATCAACCAGACTCAAAATTACCTTCCTCTTCTATTCCTAGACATTCAAAAAAAGGCCAGAACACTTTCCTTTCTTTTTCAAATGCATACTGGAGGCATCGCTGGTTGAAAATGAGAGTGAGTACTCTCTGCATGAACAGACAGTCCTGCTGCTTTTCCTTGATCACTGCTTCAATAGTTTGGTATGTTAAAAGCAGCTGTAATATTTCCAGTGTGTTTATGCTGTTCTGTGTTCATAGCAGTTTAGTTTGAGCAATTTCTTCTTACAAGGCAGATGAAGCAAAATTCCAATTTAAGGAAAAGACAGTACTGGAGGGCTTTAACTCTCTGTTTTGACTCTTGCTTTAGCTTTCTCATCAAGTTTGCTGTTCTCTGACTCAAGGTCATAGATGAGACTTGAAACTGGAGGATTGGCAGTTAGACAATTTAAAGACAGGATTTAATATACATTTTTGTATTGTATTAAAATTTGTTTTATATTAAAAATGATACTTTAAAATTTATGTATTTATGTTTGAAAAGGTGCTTTACATTTAAAAGCAGATTAGTTACTACTGTGCTCTTTTTAGTCTGCCTAGGAAATAGCACAAAAATTATTTCCATTACCTATTGAGAAACATGGTGGGGCTTTTATCACTTTTGAAACCAGGTTTAAATACAATTTTTATCTGCAGTTCTCCTGAGTTAATTTTAAGAAAGCGTTGGACCAATTTGTGTTCTCAATCTATAGTTAAAACAGAGTTAAAGATCCTAAATAGCAAGCAGGAAGAATAATTTACAATTACCTGTTATATGATGCAGTGCTCTCTAACCTCTCTTGCTATTGAGCTTTTTCTTACTTACATTGCACATGGGATGTATTATTGGGTCAGCACAAATAAAAAAATTATCTTTCAGACAAAACAACTTAGAAAGTGTATTACTTGATTTTGGGATTAGGAGTGATTATGGGAGCCAGTAATCATCTTGAGCTTTATGTGTATAGTTTATTGAGATAGTGTTTTTCTGTAGTGGCCATGGTACAATGCATCTTCATTTTAAATAGTTTGATAGTGACTACAGAATCGTTCTTGTGGAGCACATTTCTAATACAACAAGGTAGGGAAGCCGGTGGAAATGTGCCTGTAAAAGCACACTTTTTAGAAGCTGTCCTTCTCTGTGAAAGGCAGATTGGAATAATCACAGTAGTGTTCTAGGGGAAGAGCACTGAAGTTTGAAGTTTCAGAATGCTGAGAATGGAGTATTTGTCCATGAAGACAAGTATACTTAAGATGTTAATTGAAATTTTTCATTAGTTCAGGAAAGAAGGAAACCTTGTGGATCCAAATCACAGGCAGAACTGGGGAGAGCACATTTGAACTGACATGGAGAAAATTATTTGTTTCAGAGAATGGGAAGAGTGTAGAAAAAGTGAGAGAAACTTGATAAATTAAGGGCTATGAGAGAGAAAGAATAGATTAAAAACAAGAAGAGAAAGCATGGTAGGAAAGCTGAGTTCAAGAATAAGAAATGACTGAAGAAGGAACATCAGTTCTCAGCAGCTTTTGTGCTAAAAATACTTGAATGGATGGGACCCCTGGTGAAGTATTAAGAACTGACAGACTCTATGAAAAGAACCTAAAACACAAAGGTGTTAGTCTGTAGTACAGTTTCCTGTTAGGAAATTGTGAAATCTAATAGAACCATATAAATATTTTTGTCAGATGGTGATGTAAATTGATGTATTTTGTAAGACAGGCATATCAGAAAACATAAGAATGTTTTAAAAATTTTTTTCATCTGTAACTTTCTAACAGGAAGTGGATTTGATCAGAGGTCAGGTGCAGCAGCTCATTTCCTTACCAATGTGGATGGCTCTACAACCTGTAAGCATAACACTGTTAACTGGCGGAGCAGTTTTCTAGGCATTATCCAAGTCGCGTAAAGTAAATTCTTATGGAATACTGTTAAGGAACTCTTACAGCATTGCTCTAGTATTTATTGCATTGAAAAATTACATTTTGGTGTGCTTTGTTAAATTCTTTCTTGTTTGTCGCAAATTTCCATATGTTTTGTGTAATTTTTCATAAAAATGAGCTTTGTTGTTTATAATTTCTTCAAGCTGTAATTTGTAGACAAGGCCAGGAGGTCACAGAGAGGCAGTGGAGTTGACATTTAGTCATGGCTGGACTCTCTAGCATTATTACATTTTTGTTTTACAGTGATACTTACTGAGAATAGCCAGACTGCTCTTTATTTCAGTTTGTTATATATTTTTTCTTTTTTAATAAAAAGACTGGACTGTATTTTTATCTCATGGAAACAAGGCTTCTTGGTGACTGAATAACATTTTAACATTTCAGAATCGACTGGAACAAGAGTTGAAAAAGACACCAAAACTAAGAAAATTCTGGAATCTAATTAAGAAAAATGATGCAAAAATGGATGAAGAGTCAAGAATGCAGTATGTTACAGAAACCTTTTTTCCTTAATGCATTCATTGTGTTTCAGCTAAAATAAATTGTTTCAATTAAAAAAGTGGTTTTTAGCAATCCTGTGGCAAGTAAGGATTAATCATATATGGGCCTCCTGGAAGCTGTTTAGTTTTTCAGTAGTCTTTATGAAAAGTACTATTTAGAACTTTATATTTTATTTGATCAGTGAATTTGTGGTATCAAACCTTAGAGCTACAATATTCATGTAGCTGCTCACTTTTTTTCATGACCATTAACAAATGTATAGGTATACAGCTTATGCAAGTATTTCAAGAAATCTGTGTCTATCTCACCAAATTAAATGTTCCAATGCCTTTGTGTTGCATTGTGGTAAGGTGTAGGAGGAGACATACTTCTCTTTGACACAGTAGGAAGCATGGGTTGTTAATCAGTTTCTGTGCCTAATAATTTTAATCTGTCTGCCTGAGTGCAGAGAGAAAAGTTATAATCTAAACAATTTAGGTGTGTTTCAAAGCAACCTACTACCATTATATAAATTTTGAAGCAGCTAACTTTGTATTAGTGAAAGCTACAATATACTTCTAGTCTGCATTTAGGGTGTATTAATTCTATTGTCATGTGTCCAATTTTAGAGCATATCGAGAAAGAAGATTTCTTTCACAGCTCATTCAGAAATTCATTTCTGTTCTAAAGTCAATACCTGTCTCAGGTAACTGTGATTCTTATGTTACTTTGTTATCTGGTAATCTGTTGCTGAAGCAGCTAGTCCTCGGGATATTAGCCTGAGGCTGAGGACCTTACTCAGTTGGGGCTTGTAGTGAAATCTGTGCTTGTCTGCATGGATCTCACATCAAAATTAATATTCAAATCTGTATATACTTTGAAGATGAAACAGCAAAAAACTACTTTAAACTTCCTTCTGTTCAGTATGTACTTAGTAAAAACAGTATTTCTGAGAACTGATATCTTTATTGTGTGCTTAGAGCCTTAAAGCATTAAAGCATTTCATACATACTTAGATGCCATGTTAAATAGGTGGTATAAATGCATATCATAAGGCTCTGTCTGTTCATACCGTTGATTTACAGTAAGAACAAAAGCCTAAGTGAAGTAAAATTCTGTAAAATTTGATTGTTCTTGACTCATTGTGACAAGCAAAATTGTCTGCTTGCCTGATTTAGAAAGGAAAAAAGTGCTTGTAGAGGAAGATGTTAGCCTTTTAACAGAAAAGGGTTATTATGCTCTAAGCACAGCACAGTTTGGGTGAAATCAGTTCCCGGAGTTTTGTTTTTGCTGTTAAACTCTTAGCAAACTTCAGCTCTTATCTGAGCTGTAAGGGTAAATTTTGTGTAATGTGGCTTCCTCAGAAAGGATACCTATCCTATGTTTTCTAATTATGCTAGACCTGTTTTTGGGAATGTGTGAATTACTTGGGCCACATTTACTTCAACAGTTCTTTGGGGGCTGTAAGAATTAGATAGTTGTTAAAGGAGACTTAGTGTGTGTTTTGACATGCTTGTAAAGGCCCCTTAGTAGTCACCACTTTGACCTTTGAATATGGTCAAAGCCTTTTGCACACATCTTGTTTACAGCTTTTAAAAATATATTTTTCAGTACATGGCATTAGAAGTTCTTAATAAGCATAGTGGGCCAATGATACTTTATGGAAGTGAGCATTTTTGCCTGTTACATTCAAGGTTTTTCAGCGTTGATAAAGTCACTCCTGAGATTCTGATTCTATTAATACTTCTATTTCTATTTTGAATATAAGAAAGGATTGTTTTAGAAAGAGAAGAATTTTAACAAGATTAAAATTAATACCGTTATATTTGTAGCATTTAATTTTTAAAGAATTTTGCTAGTGTAAATGTATTGTGATGAGAATCAATTTTAGATTTTTAATTTTTTTTATCTAGGTCCTATTTCTATGGACAAAGTTCATTATTGTGAGAGGTTTATTGAACTCATGCTAGACCTTGAGGTAAGTTATTAAATTGATTCAGCCAGTTTCCAGGTGTACTTTTCTAGGGTTTAAGTGCATAAAGTAATTATTACAGTCTTATTCCAAATAGGAGGTGGTTATGTCACAGCTGTGCACATGGTTGTTTAATAGTGATTTTCCATCTGTAAATAGGAGGTTGTAGCATTGCATCCATATTGGGAACTGGCCAGCAATGTTGATAAGCCACATGAATTCTTAGACAAAGCTAGGATCCTAAAGTGCTCAGTGAAGGGGATTTAATTGGAATAGTGGTAATAATACTGGGAATTTCTGAAAATGTGTGATGATTTAATCTGGTAGGAATAATTCAGAATTATTCTTCCCAGTGCATAACAGATCACTTAAAGTGTCTTTTGTGTTACTGGGTTAAATCCCAGAAAGCAGCACTAGTTCTGAAATGCAAGCTATTGCCTTTTGACTAGAGTTCATTGTTTTGAAGTACCAGGTCTGGTGAGCTGCAGTTTGTTACAGAGTAATGAGGAGTGGAGCAAGGTTTTGTGAAATTTTTCAGCAGATACCAGGGAAGTGAGACAATTTTAAGCACCCCAGTATCAGTATTAAATGTAAAAGACATTCATTTACAATTTCTTTTGTGAGTAATTATTTATTTAGAGTAACTTCAGATTCAGAAGGCATTCTGAAATAAGACAGAGTTTTCTGAAAGAGTATCACAGGGAACTTTAAAATGGCTTTGTGGTGAATTTCTGCAGGCTAACTCTGTTAAATTGCTTAAGTAGTCTGTGCTTATAGTTGAAATAGAATGAATAAATTAGAGCTTGCTGTCTTATGCATGTAATATACTCTGATAAGAGAAAATAGGTTGGAAGGTGAACTAAAGTCTGACTTAGTCAGAATGTTCAGAAGCAGCACGTTTAATATTGGTTCTCTCTAGGTACTACAGAAGGGTTAGAATTCAGACAGGTTATAAGTCTGTTTAAGTGACTGGAACAAGCAAATGAGAAATTAGCTGTAAATCCAAGTATTTTTGCCTATGTAGCATGTACTGTGTTAGTGGGCCCTTCTTGTGTTGAACCCTTTTTCAGAATATTACTGTTTCATATTAAAGTGCCATCAGAACTGGTAATTTGGTAATTTGAAAGTAATGATTGAATGGAGAGTTCTTACAGTTTTATGAGTTTGTTTTTGTAATTATTGTGCAGAACAATCAACATTTTCTACTTTTATTTTCTCATCTTAGTTCTGAGCATCATGCTGATGCATTTTGGCTTTCTAAATTCCATCTGTAGAGAACAACTAATTTTTCTCTTAAATTGTTGTGGTCTATTACTGTATGCTGTTCAACAGTTGCTACGTACAGCAGTTTAAGCTATTTACATTCAGAAGAAAAGATCTCTGTTTTGTTGTTATTGAAGATTTGAAAAATACTTGAGTATTTTATTTGTATTTAGAAGAAACATTTGGCAATTGTGAGGAAGACAAGCTTAAAATTCATTAAATTAGTGTAGAAAACAGACATTTAAAACAATGCAGAAGGAGTTTGACATATCATTTGTAGCACACAATCATTATGTAGACACTTAGTAGTAGAATAACTAGTTTATTTAATTTCCTTTTTTCCTGGCAGGGTAAATTCTCACTAATGGCAAGTTCATGCCATGTTCCCAGTTACGTAAAGGACTGTGTTCATAGCAGCTTACCTGCATAAACCCAGTGTCTTGGCATACCTAAATGCTGCTTTAATACCTCTGTTAGGGTATTAGATATGCAAATAACTGCTGCAATCTATTTTAATATGCCTTCTTGAAATGGAAAATTCTGAGAAGCCAGGATTTCTTGCCTTTTTGAAGAGTTGCTTGTATTAACGTGAGGTTATTTACCACAGGCTTTGCTTCCCACACGGCGCTGGTTTAATACAGTGTTGGATGACTCCCATCTTGTCGTTCACTGTTACCTGTCTAGTCTCGCTAAAAGAGAGAAAGAGGGTCATCTCTTCTGCCAGGTGAGATACAAAGTTTTTGAAAAGAACTTTCTTGTTCCCTTTGTTTCTGAATGCTGCAGTTGTTCTGCTTTTTATTTGTTTGTTAAAGATAGGCTTTTTCTTTGGATGCAAACTACATGTTTATTTAATATTTCACACAGTAGTTCTTTCTTACCTGTACCTGTGTGACTGCTCTTACATTTCGTGGAATCATAGGATGGCTTAGGTTGGAATGGACCTTAAAGATCATCCATTTCCAGGCCCCCTGCCATGGACAGGGACACCTTCTACTAGACCAGCTTACTCAGAGTTCTGTCCAGCCTGGTCATGTACACCTCCAGGGATGGGCCATCCACAGTCTCTGTGGGCAACCAGTTCCACTGCCTCACCACCCTCACAGTAAGAAATTTCATCCTGCTATCTAATCTAAACCTGCCCTCCTTCAGTTTAAGCCCATTTTCTCTGGTCCTATCACTACATGTCCTGTGAATAGTCCTTATCCATCCTTCTTGTAGCTCCCTTTAGGTACTGTAAAGGCTGTTGTAAGGTCTCCCTGGAGCCTTCTCTTCTCCAGGCTGAACAGTCTTAACTCTCAGCCAGTTGTTACAGAAGAGGTGCTCTAGCCTTATAGTAAGCTCCTCTGGAGATTTTCCAACAAGTCCACGGGTTTTTTTGTGTTGGAAACCCCAGGGCTGGACATGGTACTCCAGATGGGGTCTCACAAAAGCAGAGTAATATTTCTGCTTCTGTTTCTGAGAAGTTCTTAAAAGTACAAGCTAGAAAGCAGTGCGGCTTCTGGCATGCTTTACCACACACATAGCAGAAGTTGTCACCACTGCATTCTTCTCTTGTTCGTTTTGACTTCACACTGTTCTGCAGTGCAGCTGTTTCTCACTCCTGTCCTTCAGGTTACTCACTCATAGCTAGTATATTGTTTTCTTACAGCAGGATCTGAAGATCTGTCCCCTTTCCTGCATGTCAGCTGCTTTTCCTGTTGCTTGGTGTCCCCCATTTCTGGCATTTGTTCATTTTCTCTGAGGGTCAGTATTGATGGAACACAAAGCCAGCAGCGCATCTGAATAATTTTCTTCCTCCAAGTTAAATAATCCCATTGAAAGGTAGGATGAATTTCAGAGCTGCCATCAGAGAGGGCAGAAGGCTGCAGGACCTCTCCCTTTTGGTAGCAGCAAGCCATAAGTTGGGTTCAGTGACAGCCTCTGGCTAAGATCACCTTACTGTGATTCATTTCAGTTTCAAGTACTGGTATATCAAGAAACCATATTGCTTGTGGACTATACTGCAATTTTGCTGGCTTGCAGATGAAATACCTGACAAATTCTTTTGTGCATCAGCCATGTATAAAATGTAGATACCACTACTTAGTCCATTTCTTCTAGGACTTTGAGGAGTTTTTGTTTGTGCATTTGTCCTCTTAAATTGTGGTTTTGTTTGTGTTTGGGTGTCTCTTATTGTTAATCTACTAATTTAGATTGATGATGTCTCAGCTTTTAGATATGCTCAAATTCTACACTGGCTTTGAAATCAATGATCAGACTGGAAATGCTTTGACAGAGAATGAGATGACCACAATTCACTATGACAGAATTACTTCTCTACAGGTAAGTAGAGGATAAAGTGCTTAGGAGAGACAGACGGATTGGTTTTGCTGTTCTAGTCTAATTTGCATCTGGAATACGCATGAGGTTGTTTCCTAAATGAAACCCCTTATTTTCCCTGTTGAGTTACAGAAAAAGCTTTAGCTTGACTGCCTGTACCACACTGAAGACATGTAGCACCTCAGTGTGGCAGATGTGACTATGAGGAAATAATATGCTCTAGCAAAACATCAGCATTTTGGACCTTGTGTTACCAAAAATAATGGTTCCTGTTAAGTCTGTTAAGAAGGGAAAGCAGGATGCTGTAGGACCCTGTGGTGATGCAGTAGGTGGCAGCATTTCCTCAAGATCACTGTGCACATGTGCCAGCAGTGGTCCCTTGTACGAAAGAGACAAAGTAAATTCACACATGCTTGTTAGAATTGTTCCCATCAGTTTTAACAGAACAGTTCAAGGAAGCATGGTTAAGTTAAACTTGTTCCTTGCCTTTCTTAGTTGCTGCAAAGCTACATATCTGCTCCCTTATGTTTTATTTTAATGACAACAAATGCTGGTAGAAGGGTGTATAAAAAAGATACTGTGTCAGAAGTCCAGGATACCAAATAGATGGTGTTAAGAAAAATGGAGATTTAATCTGGCTTGTATTTCTGTTCTGGTAGGGTTCATGGAATAGTGCATGTTATAAATCAGAAGAAGCTATGCTTTTTTCTAAATATTTAAACTGTTATTAAATTGTTTCATTAATGTGCTTACATCCAGTTTTCATGCATGGGTCTTTTGTAGAGAGCAGCATTTGCACATTTCCCAGAGTTATATGACTTTGCACTCTCAAATGTAGCTGCAGTAGATACCCGTGATGCACTGGTGAAGTTATTTGGACCTCTTAGGTAAGTTACCAAATTGAAATTGAAATTCTTGGTTCTCAGTATGATTAAATTTAACAAATTTCCAGCCCTTTTTCTTCCTGACTTCTCATGTGCGTTCTCACGTGGCTTACCAGTTCCTTCTGACTTGTCACAGTGCCTTTACATATGCTAAAATAGGGAGACAGGGAGAGTTTGGGTTCACTAGAAGTGACAGATAACTTTATTTTTCTTTTATTCTTATGAATGTAAGAAAGTATTAATTTTCTGTAAAATAAGTTAGCTGCTTACAGCAGTTGTAGCAGTAATTAACTTGTAGTAGTTAACCTCTAATTTATTTATTTTTTTTTACTCTGTTCTGTAGAAGAACTACAATAGAAATCATGAAAGCATGCCACTGTACTAACTGTACTATATTGTAGATGCTGTGAGTAAAGGATAGCAGTATGGTATTTTGACAGTGTGTGCTTTGTTGTTTGGTTCTGTGTCAGGTCTTGAAACAATAAAAAATATTCATCCCTTGCCATGTTTGTTGTAGGTGTGAGGTTCAGCTTACACCTTATGCACAAACTTCACTTAAAAGACCGACCCGTAATTGTTTGTCTCTGGTCAAAAGAGACAGCTGGAATTTTCTTTAAGGAAAAAGAAGCTGCCGTGCGTGCTGTCTCTCTCTGGTTTCAGTGTGACAGGGGCTTTTCTTTGTCCTTTCGCTGTGCAGCTCCAACGTTCTCCACCAGGTGGCGTCGTACCTGTGCCTGCTGCCGCCCCTGGCCGAGGGCGAGGACACGAGCCACGACAAGGAGTTCCTGCTGGAATTGCTGGTAAAGACAGGCTTCGTGCTGCTTGTGCTTCTTCTGTTGGAAGCTCAAGGCATAGCTACATCCAGCGACTACACTGCAGTAAAGTAGCCATTTAGGATGTTTTGCTGAACTACCTATGAACCACATCCATGTTATAGCAGTAATTGGCATATACTAAGATGGGGTTTAAAACCATATAAATTATTTGAAAATGCCTATTCGTAATTGTAGTTTCCTTGAGAAACTAATGTGTGGGTTTTTTGGTGTAATTGTAAAGGTCAATAAGGAGAGTCTTGGCAATGGTTTTGAGTTCTGAAAAAGTTTTTGTTCTTAATTCAGGAACCTTTTTTGTCTCATTTAAAAACAAAAAAATTGCTAAAGTAGATCTAGATATTCAGTACCTACTTGGGCCTCAAACCAATTTGAAATATTGTTTGATGCATGCCGTGTTTTTTTGGATATTCAAGGTATACCAATATTACTGTAGCCTTTTAATCTGATGTCAGTATTAGAATAGCATAGCTGTTTTTTAAAATCTCTTTCATAAGCATGTTTTGTGGTTGTTGATTTCTTAAAAAGCTGTTCATGTAGTTTTCTAAGGTTAAGAGGCCTATGGATGCCATGGAGAGATACTTGTTCAGATAACATATCATAGTATTGGATAGATTTTTTTTGTGTCCCAAAGAGGAAACTAAAGACTGTTACTGAATGAGCAGTGTTAGTTAGATACCGACCATATGTTTAATGGAAAGTAAAATAAGTTTTATTTGAAGTTGATTGTCTGCTGAGCCTTGACTGAAAATTTTCAGTTCTGTTGTGCCATTTTTGGTCTGCTGAATAGCCAGATGATTGTTTGATTCTAGTACTCTGACCAGTGGTTGGACTATGTGTTTGTTCATCTTCTGATGTCACTGTGTGCGTTTAGTTATATTAAAATTTTTAATTAAAAAATATTGATGGAGAAAATGCAAGTGCCCACCAGTAGTCTTATGAATTAATGTCTATGTTTCAAAAACATCTCTGTTGTTCCTTTTTGACTTAGAGAAGTTTGGAATGCTTCCTTTCTTTAGGTTTCCCGTCATGAGCGACGAATATCTCAAATTCAGCAACTCAACCAGATGCCTCTGTATCCCACAGAGAAGATTATTTGGGATGAAAACATTGTACCAACTGAATATTACTCTGGAGAAGGTATGATTAGTAGTTCAGCAAATGTTGAACAGAACAGTAAATGCTGCGATAAAAAAAGGAGTTCTGTTGTATTATGTTTATTCTGTCCAAGAAACTTACACACGGTACTTTGGCATCTTTCAGTATCTTAGAGTGAGATCAAGGGGCCTTTTTCAGTTATGAATCAGGAACTCTTGAGATTAAATTGTTGGCAAATACATAGTGGATTTAAAGAAAAATCCAAAAATCTATTTTTACACAAAGGTGTTTATTTGCTTCTGGATAGCAGATGTGCTGTACTACCAGGTGAGGCACAGGTAAGGTGAAAAAGGTTGGAAACAGCAGAAGAAAAGCTGTTGTCCATGCTTTGCGCTGAATTACGTTCAAGAAAGCCTTTCTAAATAGGAGAGGGGGGAAGGGTGGTAATGGGAGGAAATTAACACTACTTTTCTAACTTCAGTTTCAGGGTAAAAGTACATGCAGTCACTGAAAGGTGGCTACTTTGAGAACCTAATGTGCTCATGATCAAGGAAGCAAACTGCTGGTATTGCAAACAGGAAACATGTAATTTTAAGGTTTGCAATAAACAGCATGTGTATTTTTGTCTAGCTACTGTTAAAAACTGTTGTTTTAATATAGATCATGAGAAATTTTATTAGAAATGTGAAAAATTTAATTTGGAATGTGGAAATTTCAAATAGCAACGCTTATCTACAAAGATTAGTATAAAGTTTGTTTTGGGTTTCAGCAGTGAGTATTCCATACCCTTCTCCATGTAGTTTTGATTTAGAGGGGTTTTTTTGTGTAGGTATAAGCTGTAAGTTCAGCTGCTTAGCGTAAATCAGTCATTTTGGATAAATTCTCTGTGAAACAAGTATTAATGAAAGAGATGACCACTTTAGATAGGCAGGGCTAGAGGCAACAAAGGATCTTTTTCTGAACAAGATATGATACAAAGGTCATCTAGAGATCTGTCCAAGAAGAGGAAAAGGTATTTTTCTTTAGTGTGATGCAATTAGTTAAAAGCTGATTCAAATTCTTGTAAAGGCCTGCTGATGATGTTTAATCCTTAAAAAAAAGGCAACAAAGAAGAGACTGTACTTCCCCAAAAAAACCCCAAACCAAAATAAGGTAAAAAAACCCTAAACCAGGGAGATTGCTGTAATTTCTAGGAAATTAATATATAAACCAAGTCTTTTTTTTTAATTTTCTTTTTTGTTTCAGTGAACAGCACATAGGTTGTTCTAATGCTCTGAAACATTCAGGTTCTTAAATGCAGGTCAAGGCAGCTTTACTGTCGTTCATCCTGGATTGGGAGGCTGACTTCTGTGTGCTGTGTGGTTATGTTTGATTAGCCAAATATATTAATGGCAATATATGGGTTACAGTGGGGGAGGGAAGGGGGGGCAGGAGGAGAAAGTAGCTCATCACACCTGTTTTATGACTTTTTAATAATGCATTAAAGAAATTCTGTTCTTGATGAAATGTAATTTTGTTAAGTAACACTGGTTGCTAGTGGAAACATTTCCGCCTGTGTTGAATGCTTTTGCAGTTAGGATATTGATGGTGCTGTTGTGAAGTATTTCTTTTGCTGTCAGACTGTTACAAGTATTTTTTTCTATTTTGCTTCTCTTAGTTTAGTTTACACCTTTTCTTTTTAATCTCCATGTATTCTCCTGCCGTGGTTTCAAACAAGACAGTGTTGGTTTTGTGGTCTTTAAGGGGTTTTTTTGTGTTCTTAAAAGTAGCTAAATTAGCTTGGTCTAAAACTTATGTAAGAGTAATTTAACCCAAGAAGGATAGGAGTATTGTTTCTATTTTCTTTTAGAAAATGAGGGAAGAAGAACATCTCTCTGATAAATACTGTGCAGCCTTAAAGAGGTGTTGCTTCACACCCTGCCCTTTGTGCATATGTGCATATGACTAGCTTTACAGGACAAGGGTTTCTTATTTGGTGTTGGGAAATGTGTTAAAGTATTTTATCGCCATCAGGCTTTCCAGAATAGAAATTACTGTGTTCTGCTGCCTTTCTTCACTGCTGGTGTATTAGTGCATGTGAAAGTCAATGTGTAGTACCTATACCAGAGAAAGGTTTCAACAGTAATATTGCAAGTTTCAAAAGCAAGATGATTTCACAGATCTTAAACATAGGTGTCAAACTGGAATAGTAGTCTAGTAATGTTATAATTTACAGGAATTTTAATTATGGAAAATTTGCATCTAAGACTATCCTAAAATAGTGGAAGAGGCTTTAGGACCTGTCTAGGAGTTCTAATACTCCTTATGTAGTAAGATCTAATCTTCCTATGTTTTTCATTCTCATTTAAAAAACAAACCAGTAACAGAAACTTTAGAGTTGTGTATTAAAATTTGATTTCTTGACTTAAACCTTTTTTCTACATTAATGGTTTTCATGGCATCTAATAAACATAAAGCATGGGAATTGGGAAATTGTTGGATGCTGCATGTTTTTTATTAGTTTATGAGCCTTTTTCATCATTATGTAATGCTAACTTAATTGTTGCATTTCCAAAGACCATTACTTTGCTCTGCATTTGATTTTAATAAACTCAATTTTGTTATAGTCTGAATACACTCATGGATTTAATATTTAAGAAGTTCACCATATTACTGCTAGAAGGATGAAAATCCCTTCAATCTTGTGCAGGTTCCTTTAGATAGAACCTGAAAAATACATGCTTTTTAGAGGTACATATTGATAAAAGGGGTAGTTTTTAGAATCTCCAAGGACAGCAGCCGTGGCAGTTGTACAGTAAAGTGTGTACGTATGTATGAATTCCTAGAAACAGTATATTAATTCTTTTTTTTTGTTGTTTATCCCTCAAATACCTCTTCCTTTCTACCCTTAAATGCTTAGGCTGTCTGGCACTCCCCAAGCTGAATCTGCAGTTTCTGACTCTCCATGACTACCTGCTGAGGAACTTCAATCTTTTCCGCTTGGAGTCTACCTATGAGATCAGACAGGACATCGAAGATAGTGTCAGTCGGATGAAACCATGGTAATGCTTACTAACTGGTGCAAACCAGTCAGTTCACTTCTAATCAAAGTGTATTTGAGAACCAAAAACTGATACTGTGTGTATACTAAGTACATAGTACCAAATGTGTTTAAAATTGTTACGTAGATACCCTGCTTCATACTTACTCCTTCCTTCCATAAGGTGTTGCCATCCCAAGGGGTGATATTTTAAGGGCTTGTGGATATGTATCCCTGTAGGTATGTTAAAGGCAGTATTTTGGGTGCTAACAAACAGCCTTTGTTGTGTTAAGATGGATGAGTTAGCTCTCCATGAGTACTAAGCCTTGGCTGACGTTACAAAGTATGTAAACGTCACTAGCTTTGGTTTGTGAGAGATGTTGCTGAGTATTCTTGAATTTGCCATCTGCCACATTTTAATCCTCTTTAAAGGGTTTATTTGGTGTGATATCTTTTATACTCAGTAGTTGCTTTTTGTTATCTTTCCTTTTTCTTCTGTCTCTGTGAGGTTTTTTTTATAATGCTAGCATAAGTTGCCTTTGTTTTTTGAAATATAAGTCAGTTCATGTTATGCTTTGATTCTAAAATGCAGGATTACGTGAATCTAATTCACTAGCACATATAGTTAAGAATTCTACTTTTGGCTTAAAAATTACTGTGTGATAAATTTTTTCACAGTTTAAAAAATAATTGAATCTGTTATCAGATAATGACTAACAAAACTTTGGGGTTTATTTCTTAGGTTATCAGAATATGGAGGTGTGGTCTTTGGTGGATGGGCTAGGATGGCACAACCCATTGTCTCCTTCACAGTGGTGGAGGTGGCCAAGCCCAACATTGGTGAAAACTGGCCCATGCGAGTAAGAGCAGATGTTACAATTAATTTGAATGTCCGAGATAACATCAAAGATGAATGGGAAGGTACTTAACATTCTTTGAAATAAAGTGCTCAAAATAGGTGCTCATAAAATACATCTGGGTGTAATCTTATTTGTAAGAAAAGGGGTTTTTAATCCAAGATACAGATTTGTCAATCCTAATATACTGCTCAGAAGTCAGTTCCTCAAATTCCAGGTTTAATACGTTTATATTTTCCTAAAGTGAAGATTGAAATTACTAAAGTACTTAGATATTCATTGGGAACAGAATGTTTATTCCTTCAGACTGATGTCATTCGGTGACCAAGTGTAAAATTCTGTCCTTTACAGGGTCTGTGGAAAGTTAACTTAGCATTTTAAATAATGTGTATGCTAAAAATGTCATATTGAAAAGTATGGGGAATGTGATATCTGTCTCATACACAAGTGGAGAGGAGAGGTTTTTATTTAATTTAAACCAGTGCACTTTAGTAGTTTTCAGTATGTTTGAACGTTACGAAGTGCTGACTGTACCAAATGCTGTTTCTTATAAGTATCCACAGGCAACACTTCTCTTGCTTGGGGATTTGAACTTTAGTTGACCGTGTTGGCAAGTGACATAGAAGCATGCACTTGTATTATCAGGAAATGTCACTCCTTTCTCTTTTGTTAGAGAAACCTGATAAATGTGCTGGAGCTGCGTAGTGTGATTACAGGTCACGTAGCACAGATGCTAAAGCTGTGAGCTTTAGCAGATACAAGTTTGGGACTGTAGATTTCTGTTAAAGTAGAAAATCTAGAAGGATAGCAGAGAATTCACTATACTGAAGGTATCTATATAGTGGTGCACCTAGCTGTTTAAATACTAAAGCAGTCTGCGATTTTTAAAAAAAATGTTTTAAGTCAACACTGAGATGAAGAACTCATGACTGATCGCCTGACATAACGGGATCTTGGTGAAGCTGCCTTCTGTTGGATAATATCTGGTGCATAATGAGAAAGTAATTGTCTCATGAAAAATACAGCATATTTTCTGAATTTTGAAGGTGTCTTAGATCTCTGAGAATCTGGAGGTATAGTGGGGAAAAAGTTTATTGTTCAGAATTATGTTAGTGAACTGGAGAAGCAGCATTTTAAAAGTAGGATGTAGTTCAACAGGGATGATTATTAAGCAAGAACAAGTCACTGTACAAATGCATTTTGGGGGAATAACTTACCAGGCAGTACCTCTGCAGAGTGGAAAGATCAGAGGTCATCATTGCTCACAAGTGAATGTGACTCCCCAACATTGTGTTAGTGCTGAGGGAAAAAGGAAAAACCTCAAGTTACATTGGAATTTATAAACTGGAATGTAACGCAGTAAACAAGTAACTTGGTTAAGTGACCTTTTACCCTATTAAACAGATAACTTGGTTTAAGGTTTTGTGCCCAGTTCTAGGCACTGCGCTTAACTTGTTGTAAAAAAAAGAAAAAAAATTAGTTGGAGGTTTGTCCGGAAGAAGTCAATGAGAATGAGAGATTAATGCCAGACTTCTTTAGAGATGAGTGAAAATAACTAGGTTGTGTAACTGGAGTAGGATTATTGGGAGAATAATAACCTTGAAATAAATATGTTTGTTCTTAAGAAAAAAGTATTCAGTTTCTACTTTTTAAATTTGGTATTATATCACAATGGCCTATGGTTTTGTATTCTCTTAAGTTCAAGGCATATTTTGAAACAAAACAAATCATACTCTATCCAAGTGGGGTTTTATTTAAAAGAAATTTTAGTGCATTCTGTTGTATATATGTTACGGAATTGATGAGGAAAATGCCTTTCAGTCAAATCACTGACTGTTCCTTTTGGGGCTCAGGTCTGCGGAAGCATGATGTCTGCTTTTTGATCACGGTGCGTCCCATGCAACCCTATGGCACCAAGTTTGACCGACGACAGCCTTTTGTTGAGCAGACTGGGCTGGTGTATGTCAGAGGCTGTGAAATTCAGGGCATGCTGGATGAGAAAGGGCGTGTTATTGAAGAAGGTATGATACACCAAAACTTGTTCAAAAGATTTATCTTTTCTTTCCCTCTCTGTTTTTTATTTTTAACAGCCTAACTGATAATTTTCCTCTCTTTTAAGGAATGCTCATTGAATTAGATACATACTTGGAGAATACCAAACCAGTTCCATAACCAGCCTGAGAATGGTTAACTAGTTTCCTCTGGTAAAATCTCATGTAGCTGTATTAATTAAATAAATCCAGTACGTTGTGTTAAGGAATAAAATAGATTATATTCAAAAACTATTAGAATAGTGCAATGAAGATGTTTCTCTTGCTACGCAAAAATTAGTTTCATTGTATAAACTAATTTCATTTGAGGAACAATTATGGATCACTTATTTGAATGATAATTTGCTTTTGGCACTGAGTCAAATACTAATCCTGCCGTTTCATTACGGACAGGTCCTGAACCCAAACCAAGACTTAAAGGTGATTGCAGAACATACAGAGTATTTCTGGACCCAAACCAGTATCAGCAGGACATGACCAATACAATACAAAATGGAGCAGAAGATGTTTATGAGACATTTAATATAATAATGAGAAGAAAACCGAAAGAAAACAATTTCAAGGTAAGATACTTGCTCCTTGACTCTTAGGTAAGAGTAAGTCTGAATATGCTGTCACTACTGAGACTTTTTTATTTTAGATGCAGTTAGTTAGGCTTTTTAGGTGGCAGAGTTTAGGCTTTCCCTTCAGGAACCTAGAGCTTGTCATCTGGTGATAACTTTCCCCTGCAGATAACTCTTAAACTGAAAACCAGAACACTGCTACTTTGTTTGAGTACACAATAAAACATTAGTTTATAACTTCAGTCTTCTAACAGGAAGCCTACAGATTTGGACTTTTGGGATAAGGGAGTATGTGGAGCATTTTTGTTACCTTATGTAATAGCAAACTGTAAGAAAAGGAATAAACCAGTTAAAATGTGAAAATCAGAGGAATCTATTAGCTTTTGGGAGGGTCACTGGATCAATTTCTTGTTGGGCATGGGAGTGTGTCAGATTGAGAGCAGCCCAGCTGGGAAGCTCTTGGAGGTTCTGGTGGATGACAAGCTTGACGTGAGCCAACAGTGTGCACTCACAGCCCAGAAATCAGCTGCATCCTGGTCTGCATCAAAAGCGGGGTGCCCAAGAGGTCACAGGAGATGCTTCTTCCCCTCTCACTCTGCTCTGGTAAGACCTCACGTGGAGTTCTGCATCCAGCTCTGTGCTCCCCTACACAAGAAAGACCTGTTGGAGCAAGTCCAGAAGAGGGACATAAAGATGATCAGAGGGATGGAGCACCTCTCTTATGAGGAAAGCCTGAGAGAGTTAGAGTTGTTTAGCCTGGAGAAGAGAAGGCTCTAGGGAGATCTGACTGCACCCTTTCAATAAGGGGCCTTATAAGAAGGATGAGGACAAACTTTCTACTGGTAATAGTACAAGGGGTAATGTTTATAAGCTAAAAGATGGTAGATGCAGACTCAATATAAGAAAGAAATATTTTATGATGAGGATGGTGAAATGCTGAAACAGGTTGCCCAGAGAGGTGGTAGATGCCCCACCCCTGGAAATTTTCAAGGTCAGGTTGGACAGGGCTCTGAGAAACCTGGTCTGGTTGAAGATGGCCCTGCTCATTGCAGGGTGGGTGGACTATATGGGCTTTAAAGGTTCCGTTCAGCCAAAACCATTATATGATTCAGCTTTAGCAATGCTGAGCAGAAAAGAAGGAGCCACTTCCCTTGACCTGCTGGGGAATTCCTGCTGTAGCACAAGCACTACTGTTGGCCCTTTTCACTGTGAGGGTGCATAATTTTGTACACCTAAAAATATTTCTTATTCAGTTTCTTTGCTCTTTAGACCTCTGAATCTTTAATTTTCCTTGAGTTTTCCATTATGAAAATGCAACATGAATGAAAAACTAGATTTCTTTTGCTGCCTTAAAATCATGCACTGCATAATTGAAGTGATTTTCATTTTAAAGGATTCTGTAGCAAGTTCTGTGTAAATGGATAAAAAGGTAGGCAGGAAGACTTGAATGTTTTTTCTTTCTGTATCTGGGAAGATACCCCTTGTGTGTGGAGCAGTAGCTTACAGCCTGCATAGACCATTGTGGTGCCATCCACCTGTGGGTTGGTATACTCAAAGTACTTCATAGAGAGTCCCTTATAAATACATTAAAAAGAACCGCCACGGATTGTTTATGTTGTGTGTCTGTGGCAGGTTCCTTTCACACTGTAAATACAAATGCCCTCTGCCAAAGCCTCCTGATGAACAAGCATGTAGACATGTTTTCTCATTCACTGCACTTCTGTGTAGCAAGAGGGAAAGTCCTGCAGTCAGTGCTTAAGTTTGCTCGGCATTGCTGTTAAATGTTAGTGTAGCTTTCAAATTTGTACTGTGTTCTTGCAGTTAATTTACAGGTAAATCCCAATGCAAACTATTCTATGTTGGCATTTTGTAAAGTCTCATTCATTCATTTTCCAAGACAATCTAAGGTATTTCCATATTTATCACATTGCTACCAGTTTAGGTGCATGCATTCCATGTTATTCTCAAACCTTTCTACTTCAGCTGGATGAAAGAAAACAAGATGATGCTGTGATTAGTGCAGACAGTGTATGGAGCAGATAGGAGGCAGCTTGAAGTTTAAAGCTGAGCTTGTAGGAGAGAAGACAAGAGAACTCTTGTGCAGTCCTTGTAAATTAAGCAGATGAGACTGCAGAGAAAGTGCAAATGCATTGTGTTTGCTGGAGGTGTCACCATCGTGTCACTACAATTGGTCAGCAGTGTTAGCTCTTACAAGAGCGAATCTTACTATTTTTATGTGCATAGAAATTACTTTTTGAAAAGCTGAAGCAAAGTTTTTGTGATGTAGAAGCAGCACATTAGCTGTTAGGAACATATTTTTTGCTTCCTCTTAGAAACTGATCACTAGATTTAGAAATACTATCTGAAAAAGTGACGTTGTCTGATTTCTTTGTGCTTTTCTTAGCACAAACATATTATGCTGTGCTTAATACACGTTTAAGCCAGAAGTACTTGTTCTAGATTTGCAACAAAAATACAAAAATTCATAGTTAATGTGGGACTCGTCCATCCATGCATCTCTGCAGTAATTGCAGGACCTTCAGGCTTCAGAAGTGCTAAGATGCCTTCAACTTCATAGCTTTACAGGGCTGTCACAGAATCCACAGCATGACTGCAATTGGAAGGAACAGATTCAGAGAGGTTAGAGGGACCTTTGGAGATGATTCAGTCCAAGGTCTGTTTAAAGCAGAGTCAGCTAGAGCAAGTTGCTCAAGATCTTGTCACTTTGTACAATTGGAATTGGATATGTCCAGTGACGGACACTACATAACCAGTCTAGACAATCTGTTACTGTGTTGTATTGCTGCTGCAGTAAAAACATTTTGATGTATTTAGGTGGAATTTCCTGTATCTCAATTTGTGTCCATTGCCCTTGTCCTTTCACAAGGCACTACTGAGTCTCATTCTGCTGACCTTACTTCCTCCCATTAGTTTTTTTTTATACAAATGGATACAGTTCTCCACTGCCCCTTGAGATTTGTATTCCTGAGGCTAAGCAATCCCAGCTCTCTCAGCCTCTCATACAACAGATTCTCCAATCCCTTAATCATTTTAGTGGTTCTTTGCTGGACTCATTCCAGTATGTCTGCCTCTTGTCCTGAGGAGCCCAGCACTGGACACAGCACTCCAGATGTGGTCTCACCCATGTGAGTAGTGGGGAAGAACCAGGACCTTAATAGAGGTTGACAAAGCATGGATGATGATCACATTAACTGCTTCCTTGAATGATACCACACAAGCTGGAAAAGGACAGAGAATCCTACCCTTTGGAGATGGATATGTAAATAGAGGTTATCAGAATAAAATTCTGTACTTTGATTTGACTGACTTTCTTTTACAAGATTGGTGTTTGGAAGTTCTGTATTGTATTCTAGTGTGGACTGCTGAGGTACTGTGCCATCCATTCGTATCCATGTTTGGTGGCATGGTAGGTCAGAGGATCTGGAAATCAGTGCAGGTCTGGTATCCTGTGTGTTCCTGCTGCTGCTGAAGAGCAGATACATGCTGTCCAAATGCCAAGTTTCAAGTGATGGTTGTTGAAGACTTGCCACTAAAGTAGCCTTTTAACCGGAAGGCTAAAGTTCATCTGCCTCTTGGTTAAAAAGCACACCCTCTGTGCAAGTCTAGGGTCTGGAGCATTGATGTTTTCACAAGAGGGGAAAGGAGAGAAGACTGACATAACTACAGATTATTAGATAAATTAATTTGTGGGTGAAGAGCAAATGCTTGATGGGAAGCTTAAGCTGACTGCAGGGATGAAATTTATAGGCATGTAAGAGGAAACCTTAAACCGCATTAGGGTCTTTGTATTTTTCCCCTGCTGTGAGTGTTCTGGAATGAAAACTTTACTGATGATTATATGGTCATCTTTACTAGCTCTTAGTTTAAGAATTCTGTGCTTTGGTACTGGTGTTTTGTTGCATATGTGCACTGTCTATATATTGACTCAATCTAACCAAACACTGTCAATTAAAGAGTTACATTCTATCATCTTAAAACAGATTTGATTGATCTTCAGTATGATTTTTACTTGGGAACTAGTCAGTCTCTTCAATCCTATTTTTCTGTTTTTTCTTACTTACAGGCCCTTCTGGAGACTATAAGGAATTTGATGAACACAGATTGTGTGGTTCCTGATTGGCTGCATGACATCATTCTTGGATATGGAGACCCAAGTAGTGCACACTATTCAAAAATGCCAAATCAGATTGCAACTCTGGATTTTAATGACACTTTCCTGTCCATTGATCACTTAAAAGCTAGCTTTCCTGGATACAATGTTAAAGTCACTGTTGACAATCCAGATCTGCATGTACCCCCCTTCAGGTGATGTCAATATTTCCAGTACTTCTGGTTTGGTATTCTTGCTGAAATGTGTTTTCAGGTGGACTTATGTTCAGGGGTTGAAGGGAGACGCTCTTTCTTTAAAGAAAAGATGGAGATATGTTAAGATTTAGATAGTTACATGATAGAGTTAACTGCACTACAGCTTTTGTTCTATTCTGTACAAAAATGCTTGTTTGTGGATCAGCCTATGGAATATATGGAAAAAACAAAAGTATGAGATAAATCAAGATGCATGGTATTCACTTCTGCATTATGGTATGCAGCCTCCTCAACATCAGCCTAGAGAATTTTAATTATATAGTTTCCTTACATGTCTCATTAAAACAAGCTAAGAACAGCAATTTCAACATCAGTTAAAATTTGAGCTATTGGAAATACCATTCAATCAACACAAAGGATTAGGTCTGAAATCCCCTACTGCTTATTTTTAGAAATGATTTCTGAAATAGGATGCCTACCTATGTGGCAGCTAAATGAGATTTACTTGTTTTGTTTCAGTGGTGCTGTTGTCCAGCATTTTTAAACTTGACAATTCTGTCCCTCCTGGTGCACTTCCTTGAACTTTGGCAGCTGAGATTCACAGTAGTATTGGAGAACAATACAATTCAGCTGGAGGAACTACATCTTTTCGTTGTGAAGGAATAAATCAGTGGAGGGAAAATGTGGCTTTCCCCTGCACCAGTCAGCTTTTATCATGGCTAAATGGAATCTTGAAAAGCAGGGAGGTAATCTCCCAATCTTTTTTTGGAAACACTGCATGGAGAATTTGTGTAGAGGAGGCACTAACACTATATAATGATATAAAAATAGGCTGAAGTTATCAGGAAAAGATGTCACACACAATTTTCCTCGATGAACTATTGTTCAGTTTTAGTTCATATATTAAGAGAGATACTGCTCTTTATGAAGAGCTATTGCTCTTCCTACTGCTACATTTGTCCTGTAAGGGATTATTACTGTTACAGGTATCTGCATTTTTGTCTTGAGATATTCAGATAGGCATTGGGATTCCTTCACCTGTGATTTGTTTCTGAATTAGGAAAGTTTGTTAATATATACAGAAGGCTATAAAAAATTGAAATGGGAGGATAAAAACTTCATCTGTTGGAACAGTTTAGAACACTGACATAGCTTATGTTCTATGATAACTTTTCTCCTGTCACTTACACTCCTTCCATTCTCACTTACGAACTTCTTGTTTTCAGCATTTTCCAGCTGGCTCTCAGCACTGCTCCTGGCTTTTCCAGCTATGAAAAGAGGGCTTCTTACATACTTTTTGTTTAATCACCTTCATCAATTTATTTGTAATTTCTTTTCTTTATTCTCATTACAACTTTGTCATTTGCAGCACTTGTTTTCCTATTGTGTGATGGTTTGTCTTAATGGTTAGAAAAAATCTTTCTCTATTACCTTCTAAGACAGTCTTATGTTGTAGTGAACATGTTGAACTGTAACCTTAAATTATGTGTTACAGGATAACTTTCCCAATGAAGGGAGGTAAAGGAACGAAAAGAAAAGAGGATGGAAATGAAGAAGACCCCGAAGAAGCTAAAACGCTGATTGTAGAGCCTCATGTTATTCCAAACAGGGGCCCATATCCATATAATCAACCAAAACGGTAAAAAATGGATGGGAACTTTCTTTAAAATGATAACACGTGCATAGCAGTTCATTTTCAGAAATGAGGCTGGTTTCTTCTATATTTGAATCAAAATATTCTATTATCCTCTATCTGTTAAGAAAGCCCTTTGAGGAAAAGTGAGAAACACTGTCTTTTAGGGTTTTTTGTCTCAGGAATTTGAACATTAGGAAAGTCATACCTAAATAATTTTACAGCATTCTCTGCAAATAATAACTAAAGACAAACATTTTTTTTGATGGGATGAATTTGTTGTCACATGGACAACATGATTTACTATCTCGCTTAGAAATTACAAGACTGTTGTATCTATAAAAAAGATCGTTGTAATGCTGATTTAATTTATGTGAAAGTTTGCAAGTATGTAGTTTAGGAAAAATACAAACAGTTAATTGAAATAAAACTCGTTAAAACAATTGCTTTTATCAAAACTGTTGACAAAATCTATCAATTATTTGATGTTTTGCTTTGTTACAGCAATACTATTCAATTTACCCATACTCAGATTGAAGCCATCCGTGCGGGAATGCAGCCTGGACTAACTATGGTAAGAATGTTTTTAAGGATTCTATACTCTTATATATTAATTCTGGCTTTAGGTACATTCAGTGACATACTAGTAATGCCCCTTTCTGTACCTTGCTGAGGTAATTTCTATTAATAGTTTAAAGATATGAAAAATTAACATTCAAAGGTTCAACATCCTCCCATCCTCACAAAATCATATGGCAACACATATCTCTGCATCCTGTGTTTCAGTGGCTGAAGGCTTTCCACAGCAACTGAATTTGCTTTTGCAGTGATTGCAGAGTCTTTAAATAAAGCAAGAATGATTTCATAGCAGTTTGTAATTTTATGTGTAAGTGCTTATGAAAGCTGCTATTCTCTGCTTCTTAATCCTGAACAATTTATTTTGAGATGCTTTATAATACTTGGATACCTTTAAAATGTCTGAGGTGTCAGTTTTGGAGTGTTTGTGGAATTGAGCCCATGAAAATGTTAACTGTTATTATATGACTTTATCATCAGTTGTAGATTTCTGAGTAAATAGAAGTAATGAACTCTCTTCTTTTTTTCCTGTCCTTTTTGTCTGTCTCACCTTATTCTTTTTCAGCTGTGTGTCTTGATTCTCTTTTCACTGTGTCCCCCATGCTTAGCCTATTCTGAGGCTAAACTACCTTTTTTTCTCTGAGGAGGTCTATTTTCATATTAGTACATCATGTGCTGGATTACCATATTCCTTTTAGTCAGGAATCTGCCTAAACAGTCCAAAGGAGTCTTTTATGATATGTTTTATTTGGTTTGAAAGTTCACCAAAGCCAGGAAGCAATGTTAAATGTTAGTGTCTTGTGAGATTGTTCTAGGCTTTTTCTTCCCCAGCAGACTCTATTTTTTTTAATTGTGCAGTATTCTGATAAACTGTGTATTGATTTTTATTTGGTTTTAATTTTTTTGTGTGTGTGTTTGATTTTAGGTAGTGGGTCCACCTGGTACTGGAAAAACTGATGTAGCTGTCCAGATAATATCCAATCTTTATCATAATTTCCCAGAACAACGAACTCTTATAGTTACCCACTCTAATCAGGTAAAGTGTCAATCATGTGTGAATTTTCTTGTAATTACAATCTAGACGAACAGTAAGTATTGAGATCAGTAGTTTGGGAATTGCATTTGTCTCTTAACAATGGAAACTTGAGTTGGATTGTGTGCAGTTTTGCCAGTTTCTTAATACAAAATTAAATTTTTGAATTTCAGGTATGTAGTTCTAAACTATTTTTCAGAAGTTTTCAATGTGTTTAATTGGTTGGAGGTAGAAATTACGAAGTATTTTGAAAAAGTCTCTGCTCAGTTCTTACAGTTGCACATTCACTGCATGCATGCCAGATTTTTGCTAATTGGCTTTCTCAGACACTGGTTGCTCTGTGCTTCATGCTCCTAAGGGAAGGCCTCTTCAGCTGAGTATTTCCTTCCCATTCGTAAGAGATGGAGATGTTACTTCTCAAGCACGTATAAAATAATAATAATAATAATAATAATAATAATAATAATAATAGTGTTAAAAGTCTTTAAGAGTCTTACTCGTTATTTTCCCACTCTACTCTGCACTGGTGCAGCCTCACCTTGAGTCCTGTGTGCAGTTTTGAGAGCCGCAATATACAAAAGACATAAAGCTATTTGAGAGTGTCAAAAGGAAGGCAATAAAGATGGTGCAGGGCCTTGAGAGGAAGCCATATGAGGAGTAGCTGAGGTCACTTGGTCTGTTCAGCCTGGAGAAGAGAAGACTGAAGAGAAGACCTTATTGCAGTTACAGCTTCCTTGTGAGGCGAAGAGGAGGGGCAGGCACTGATCTCTGTGGTGACCAGTGACAGGACCCGAGGGAATGTCATGAAGTTGTGTCAGGGGAGGCTTAGGTTGGATATTAGGGAAAGGTTTTTCCCCCAGAGGGTGGTTGGGCACTGGAACAGGCTCCCCAGGGCAGTGGTCACAGCACCAGCCTGACAGAGCTCAAGAAGCACTTGGACAATGCTTTCAGGCACAGGGTGTGACCCTTAGGTTGTCCTGTGCAGGGCCAGGAGTTGGACTTGATGATGCTTGTGGGTCCCTTCAAACTCGGCATATTCTATGATTTTGTGAAATCTGCATCTGGTTTGGAATGATTTGTTTGGAAACCAGGGTCAGCTATTACCTGGTCTCCCTAATTAACCTGTCCTGTCTCAGTTATGAGTTACTTTAACTGAACATACCACTGGAAAACATTTCATCTTTTTTCATCAAAGCAAGGTCAAAGAATGGTGGAGGGGTATTGCTTTGGTGAAGAATTAAAGCCTGGAACAATATAGGCCAGTCTGCAATTGGTTGCAGGAGAGTGACAGAGTAAAGTTGGTAGAAAAGGTTGAGAACATGTCCATTGATGAGAAAAAGAAGGAAATCCTTTGAGGCTGATAGAAGGCTCTTCTTACCAGACAATAGTTTCGTGAGGACGTTAACTTGAAATTGTACTCTGGGAAATAAAATGTATCTCAGCAGGGTACATTACCCATGCCTTGATGCTGCACTTCAAGATGTTTACATGACTTGCAGCTGGAAGTGGGGCTTGCTTTTATTCTTAGTCTCAGAACTTGATGATTCAATGCTTGTTCCTTTGAAATACACTGAATTAGGCAGTTGATAGTAAACCATTAGAGAGCTGAAGAGTTTAAGGCAGAAGATGTAGCACACCTAGGAGTTTAGTTATGCAAAATTTAGTTACCCAAATGGAATAGTCACAGCACCTGACAGTCAGTACTTGATCATGCTTTTCTAATGTACAGTAAAAGTTAAATTGTTTAATGTCATCATACAAAAATCAGTGTTTGTGAGACAATTTTGTAAACTGATAGCTTTATCAAGTAAGTTAACTCTGTGATAGAATTAAATTTTAAAATTGTAAAATCAAATGTAATTGTTACATAAAGTATGCAAATAAAAGGGTGTTAGTAGGCTAATTTCCCTGTTGTCAAGATGAGGAGTTTCAGTATTAACTTTGTTTTGTTAAAACAAAATTGACTTTTTTTTTTGTTTTGATTTCCATTTATACTAAAATAGGCATAATCTCCTGCCTTACGTACAAGTAATTTCTCAGTTTTCCCCTGCAAGAGCCT
Source organism: Corvus moneduloides (assembly GCF_009650955.1). Lineage (NCBI taxonomy): Eukaryota > Metazoa > Chordata > Aves > Passeriformes > Corvidae > Corvus > Corvus moneduloides. Next base: position 30,053,190 of record NC_045481.1, on the reverse strand, counting down.
CTGAACTTCTAAAAACTACCTTTTCTCCTGTTCTTGTCAATCTTTAGGCTTTGAACCAGCTGTTTGAAAAAATCATGGCTCTGGACATTGATGAGCGTCACCTTCTGCGACTGGGTCATGGAGAAGAGGAATTAGAGACAGAGAAAGATTTCAGCAGGTGAGAAAGGAGATGCTAATGATAAACTCACTTGTATAAACATGGCAGCAAGATGTCTCTGTTGAATCCGCTCTACATCCCATGCAAATGAGCTGTGTTGGACAAGTTTTCCCTTCTCATGTTATCGAGTCCCAGTAACACACAGTGCTCTAGTTTCCAGTACATGGTTTAGTAATTTTGGTTCTTGTTCTGTACAAAAACTGTGCTCCCTTCAGCATCTAAAGGCAGAATCAGGCAGTTGCTTGTTCACAAACTCAGCTGCTTGAATAAAAGAGAATTATAATTTTTAGACCCTTTTACCTTCATAGAATTAATCTGTGAGAGAAGTTAGAATAATAAGACAGATTTTTGTAGTCACAGGTTTTTTGTACAAATGTGGTATCACTTCTACTGTCATGGTGATTTTTGTATTAATAAACATGAAAATAAACTTTCTGCTTTGAATTCTTCAGGTACTGCTTAACCTCAAAGTTGCTTATTTCATTGATAACACATTTTGAAGCATACATACATAAGGAAAGCTATCAACTCTGTATCAGTACAAAGACTTAAGAACCTGTTCTTCTAAATATTTGTATGTTTGTCACGTGTTAGTCCAATTGACGTCAGTAGGATTACCCACATTCATAAATATAAGAGGGGTATAATGGTCGTGCACTGGAAATATCTGAACTGTCCAGTACTGGATTATCATAGCAATTCTTTGACTTCAAAAGCTGTAGTAAAAATTATATATAGTCACTAGAAGCTACACACATATACATAGTTCAATATTTAGCAAAACGAATACCTTGTGATTTTTTTCTTTAAAATTGAATGCTTTGAAGTAGTCAAGCTATTCCAGAAATTTGATAGCCAAAAACTTAGGGAAAGGATGCCATAGGAGATACTTATTTTGTAGTATCCATAGTTCAGTATATTCATTGAACTGTGGTGTTCATCATTAAAAGGAGTTTTCTTTAAGACACTCTGTGTTGTCTATTTTCATACTTTCTCGAAGTAACTTCAGACCTATGGGGTGTTTCTGCAAGCACTGTGCATTATGGCAGTTTGGGAGGGAGGGGTGAGGAATATATTTGAAGATGGGCTGTACTACTGTGAGAACTTTATTTCTCATAAGCTTGGCTTTGTGAATTGCTAGGGCTCAGCTGATAGAAATAGTGGGCATGTAGCAAATTCTTAGGTTTTGGAGCAGGGTTGTAGTTGTGGGGTTCTTTTGGGGGCTGCTGGGGTTGTTTGTGATTTCTCATTGTGATACTTAAATACTGTTTTGGGTTAAATAAAAATTATGTTATATTTAATCCATTTTGTAGGTATGGAAGAGTTAATTATGTGCTGGCTCGAAGACTTGAACTTCTTCGAGAAGTTGGGCGATTACAAGAGAGTCTTGGAGTCCCAGGAGATGTTTCTTACACTTGTGAAACAGCTGGCCACTTTTTCTTATACCAAGTATGGACTGAAATACTTTTGCAGAGACTGTATGACCTAAATACATTACAAAACACTTTGTAAAACTTGCAGTGAATTTTTTGGAGTTGGGTGTAAAAACAAAAAGCATTTACCTTGGTGATTTACAATACAGTAACAGCTAAAGTTAATATTGCAGCATGACTTGCTTGTGTTGCTGTTGTTTTAAATCCTGCTTGCTGACTCGCCAAGTCATTGCTGCCCTTCATGAATGCTGGCAAAGATTCTAACCTGAAGCTTCTCCTTCAGATAGGAAAATCTGTGGGCTGCTTTATATTTTGGACAAGCATTAGAGCAGCTACTTGATGGTCCTGATAGGAGGCTTTTATAGTGTTAAATGCCAATGTGAAATCAAATGTACAGTGTACAGAATGGTGACTTTTTTGTATGTTGTGTACCCCTCATTTCCTCTCCATGTATTTTTCAGTGATGTGGTCTACATTTGCAATTAGTGTTGCATAAGGAGACTTGTAGAGTGGTACTTAGGATTGAATGCACACACTGTATGTTTTCACAGAAGTTATTCTGGGCTAGCTTTAGTGCAGACCTTAACGTTAAATGGAGTTTAGGTGTGGAAGAGTGCTAGGAACACTGCTAGAGCTTGTCTTCTGGTTCAGTTTCCTCCTAAATGAATCCCACTTGATATTTAAATCAAAGTAGTATAAGTGGAGATAGTAAAGAAATTTACTTCTGTATTGGGTTTATGTGGCATTGTTTTTGTAGCAGGTGGCTGTAGGAATGACCTCTGAGAAGAGGCCAGGGACTGTGCTGGACACAACCAGCTCCAGCAGACCCACTGCTGACCAAAGCTGAATCCACCAGTGACACTGGTGGTGCTTCTGTCTTTGAGAAGAGGTCAAAAACCGCTCTGCAGCAGCTGAGGGCAGAGAGGGGACTGTGAGAAACAAGCACAAACACCCAGGTCAGAAGGAAATGAAGGGACAGGATGTGCTCCAGGCACCAGAGGACTGGTTCCCCGTAGCTTACGGAGACAGCCGTGGTAAAGCAGGTTTTCCACCTGCAGCCCATGGAGAGGCTGTGTCAGAGCAGATGCCAGCACTGCAGCCCGTGGAGTACACCACATTGAGCAGGTGGATATATCCTGAAGGAAGATGCAGCCTGTCGAAATCCCATGCTGGAGCAGGGAAGAAGTGTGAGAAGGAAGGGGTGGCAGAGATGTGGTGTTGTGAACTTGAATGACAGCACCATTATTTCTGTACTGCTGAGGGTGGGGAGGAGGTAAAAAAATTGACAATGAAATTAAGCCTGGGAAGAAAGAGGGAGCGGAAAGGAAAGGTGGTTTTCGTTTTGTCTTTGTTGCTCATCATCTTAATCTGTTTTTAATTAGCAAAAATTAAATTAATTTTCCCCGAGTCTGTTTTGCCTGTGATGCTATTTGCTAAGCAATCTCCTTATCTTTATCTCCATCCATAAGCTCTTCCATCTTACTTTCTCCCACTGTCCTGTTGAAGAGGGAGAGTGAGATAAAGTGGGTGGGAGTCTGGCAGCCAGCCAAGCTCAACCCACCACAACTTCAAAACTGTCACCCTGACACAAGGTCAAATGCTACCTAAGACATACCTTTTGTGATTTTTTTTTTTTTAATGCTGTGTATGCAAACCTACACATTGCCAAAAACCTCATGATATAAAACCACTTTGCTTTGTCGTAGGTAATGTCCCGTTGGGAGGAGTATATCAGCAAAGTGAAAGTTAAAGGTGGAAAATTGCCAGATGTTGCAGATGTCTCCAGTTTCTTTCCTTTTCACCAGTATTTTGCAAATGCTCCTCAACCAGTTTTCAAAGGCAAATCATATGAAGAAGATACGGAAATTGCTGAAGGGTGTTTTAGACATATTAAGAAAATATTCACTCAGCTTGAGGTAAGACATGTAACTGTTAAAAGCAAGTGAATCTGGCTAATCCTGTAGAAAAACTGCACACAGGTCCAAAGTTCTCATTTTCCCTACATCCTAGAAAAAATACATATGTCTAGGCCCCCTTCATTAAGTTGCAAGGTGAGAATTTCCACCTTTGAGTAATATAGGTATGTTTCACAACAGGGACTAGTCTCTTCTAGTTGGATCTTGGGAAGCAGCCGGCCTGCATGTTCCCTTTTCACTGATATGGTTATGAGAGTTGTTACACCTACCACTGCTCCTCTGATCCTCACAGGGTCTTTGTATTTACAGTGAATTGCCTTTAGTCAGATAACCTAGAAGTAACTTTAACAGATTATTTTCTGGTTTTGCCAGAATTGCTCAAGAGGCTTTTAAAAGTTAGGGTAAAGGTGATTTGTGTATTGCTTGATTTTATTAACTGTAATGGTCTTTCTACTACTGAATTTGATGTCATGTTAAGATGCAGTAAAGTAGGAAACAAGAAGATGTAGTAAAAGAAAATTTTGGGGGATTCTGAGAGGGTTCTCAGAACTAATTGAATAATTGTCTGCAAATTTATATGTGCATACAGATTGGAAGAATTCTTTGATAGGTTTTTACAAGATTGTTTTTCAGAATTTGCTAAACCTGGAAACCACAACAAATTACTTAGGTGGGATTGTTAACAGTACATACCCTCAGAACTTTCTTGTTTAATTATATTAAGAAGGTGGCCACATAGTTTGAGTGGATACATTTTTAAAGCAGTATCATTTTGTATTCTGACTTTCAAGGCTTTTGTTTTGTCCTCCATAGGAATTCAGAGCATTTGAACTTCTTCGCAGTGGCCTGGATAGATCCAAATACCTGTTGGTGAAAGAAGCAAAAATCATTGCCATGACTTGTACTCATGCTGCTCTGAAACGACGTGACCTGGTTGAATTAGGTTTCAAAGTAATGATTATACTAGTGTTACTGTACTACTTGATTTTGGTGCTTGTTCTCTCCTGTCCCCCACCCCATATGAACCTTTTTTATCTGCCCCAAATTTAGGTAGCTAGATTATTTTGAGTTGCATTTTTTACCCATATGTTTAATTTTTTTAGTTTTACTGAAGAAAAATATAACTTCTGCAAGTAAAAGATTATATCACCTTTATGCCATTGAATATACAAAAAATGCTTAATAGTGCATTTTAAAAAAAGTCACGTTTGCATGATAAACAGCAGTGATAAGATTAATAAAATAGAGGCAGAACTGGGTAGAAAAACATGGCCTTTAGAACTTTGTGTACCTAAAAGATTAACAATATGAGGAAAAAGATCTATGATGCAATGCTTTTTTCACTCTGCAGTGATAACTATAACTATTAATTTAGTCTTTTTTTCTGACAAAAGCCAGCCACCAGTAATTCTTTCAGTGTTATTTTTCACCAATCATGTACTGTATTGGATCACAGAATGGCTTCTCTTCAGCTTCAGTGCAAAGATACCAAATTTGTTTGCTCCACTGCGCGAAGCTTTTCTCTTGTGGTTATGGCATATAGGAAGCATGTGGTGTAGTTCAGTCATGGATTCCTTCTAGAGGTAAGCCCTGACTGGTACAGAGATGTCTGTCATTGATGTAGTAGGACTTCACCCTTTTGGTGATACTGATACTTTGCCTATAAGGTGAAATCCTGCTGTAACTGTTCCACCCAGCAGAAACTGAATGAGTAATAGGTGCTTTCTTTCAGTAGGCTGAATAAATACATTCGTTTGTGTTACTGTGTTTATGGACATCTCTTTACTTTTTTTTTCTCAGTATGACAACATCTTAATGGAAGAGTCTGCTCAGATTCTGGAGATAGAAACCTTTATACCTCTCCTGTTGCAGGTTAGACTTGAAACATAAAAGATATTTCAAAAAAAATAAGGCTCTGTGTTCTTGAGCAATATTGACTATTAAGATGAAAAATACCGTGTGCAGAAAGTAACCTAGAACTGATACTGGTATTTTAGTGGACAGTAAGAACTTTCTCATTGATTATGAGATTGTTTTATTTAATGAAGTAAGCGTCTTACAGTTTTTTTCAAACTTTTGAATGAGCATTGAATAATCAGATGCATCTGGCAGGTGAAGGAAAATAGAGATATGTGAGAAATGCAGAAACTGAAGAATTTGTGTAATTAGAGTAGACCATTTCAGCATAGAGACATACTCTGGGGGATAGTCCATGACTTTATTTGGTTGAGCCATCCAAATAATCCTTGAAAACTGAGTGGGTTTTTATTTTAACAAAACCTAAGGATCTAGGCTTCCAGAGTAGCAGTACTTGATTTCTTCGCTTGCAATGCAGTGAGAAAATCTTAAAAACTGCATTTTTGGGGTCTCTTTGTCCAAGATTAAAATGCCTGATAAGAGCAGAACAACTATATAGAAAGCTTGGTCTTCTCCAAAGCAGAAGCTTTTGGGAGCAGGTTAAAAAAAAAAAAAAAAAAAAAATTCTTGACAGTAAAAATTATTTCCATCCTCCTACTTTGTTGCTAGAGCATTTTTAGGCTTGATGAGTTGGATAGTCCAGAGTTCAGTTTTCTTTCCTTGCTGTCTGATCAGAGACAGCTTCAGAGCTCTTTCACTTCAAGTGGCAGGAAAAGGAGCTTTATGTTCTGTCTCAGTGTTCCCATGGGGAAAGGGAATTATCACAGGAGTGTGTAATGAGGATCTGACAGCTGGAAGTCTCCAGGATGCTAATTGTGAAGAGCATTCAGTCCAAGAGCCAAGATGGGAATTAGTTAGGGGCACATCCTGGTCATGGAAGAGGCTGTTTGAGAATTACAGAAGTAAACAGGTGAAGCACATGGACTACAGAGACACTTGAAAGGCAGGTTCAGTTTTGCCTCGGACATCTGAGCACTAAAAACTGTTTCAGATGCTTCATATTCACTACCTCAGAATCCAAAAAATAAAGTTCAAAGGACACTACCTAGACATTACTATTTAGTAATCAGGTGTTTTTAATACTGTAGCATGTATAATTGTGGTTCTTCCTTTGTTCTCTGACAGTGTATTACTTTTGGCTTTTAAAGTAATATAGTATGATATTTATTCTGATAGTTCTCTACTAATTTTAGTGGATAAAAGTACTTGTTTTATAAAAAAAGAGACTTTATCTACAATTCTGTGCTCTGATTGGATGGAAGCTAGTAGTCTTTAAAGACTGAGGTTCAGTGTAGCTTTAAAAACAAATGTTGAAGGGCTCAGACAAAGGCAGACAATCTGATTCATAATGTGTTTTGAGCGCCTTTATTATATTGTAATAGTTGCAATAGTGTCATTGTTCCATTCTAGAACCCCCAGGATGGATTCAGTCGTTTGAAGCGGTGGATTATGATTGGTGACCATCATCAGTTGCCACCAGTCATTAAGAACATGGCTTTTCAAAAATACTCCAACATGGAACAATCTCTTTTTACACGGTTTGTTCGTGTTGGAGTGCCAACCGTTGATTTGGATGCACAAGGAAGAGCAAGGGCAAGGTAAGACAGAAAATCCTTTTTCTAGCTTGTAAGATAGTAACAGGTTAGAAATGGGAGAAGGGCACATACAGTTTTGGAAACTGTTTTTTATTGTTAGGACAGGAGTTTGCAAAGCTGGAATTTAGTTGTTTTTTTCCATTTATTTCAGCTTAGTCTAGGAAGACAGGTTTTACTTTGCTGAAATGTAATCAGAATAATTTCTTTATTGTTATTTATTTTTATATAGTAGTACTCTGTTGTTGCATGCGTACTTTAATGAAAATTTATTTAAAGGAATTTAATAATCTTGAGGTTTTTTTACAACTGAGACTTTGCAGAAGCTTTCTTTTCTAAACTAACATTTAATGTATTCAAAGTTAAATAAAGATGTGCTTTATTTAGTATTGAATATATAATAATTCCCTTAAAGTCTGTAAAAGGGTGCTTTTCTGTAGTATTTCAGGAGAGATGCATCCAGAGATTGGACACATTCAGGCTGTCCACACAGGAACATAAAGCCTTTTTTATTTTAAAGGAGATACTGTGTCTCTGTAGTATAATAGCTTTTCTTTTTATCTATATATTTGTCATTTCACTGTGGTAATTTAAATACTGGATTTATTTATTGTGTAAATTGCATATTTGTGGTGTCGTGTTAAGAAGGAAAAGTAAAACCAAATAAGAGAAAATTACTCCGTATAAAATCTTGCTACTCTGGGTTTAGTTTTAAGTCTTTATTTTAGGCATAAAATGTAGTGAACAGTATGGAGGATAACTCAATATTCTTTATGTAGGAAATGTTGGGAATCTAGAATATTATTTTCTAGGCTTGCGAATGACAGTTCAGTATGATTTTTAAAACGAAAATTTTATCTGAATGTGATGGCAAATAAAGTTAATTTTGCAACATTTTAGTGAACTTCTTAAAGATAAGAGAGTAGAAGTCCTTCACTTTGCAAGTAGTTTCTTGTTCAAGGATGTTTTGTCCGTACCTTCCTATGCTTTTTCTTTTTTGATCACAGATAGCTTCCCTATGAATTATCTTCTACTTAATCTGGCCTGGATATTGTTGTGCATTTTGTTAGTATTACTGTCCCAGTAAATATCAGAAATCATATCAGGAACCTTCAGAATTAGGTAGATTTTGTTTGTTTCCATTCATGTCTTGTGTTAGTGCTTGACAATATGCAAAATAAATAAGGAAATAATTTCTTTTACTGTAAGAAGCTTTACCACAGTTAATGGAGAAAATTTTTTCCTTATTCCTTCTGTTTTGTAAAGAAGCATTAATATTCCTTAAGTTTTGTTACCCATGAAAATTTTCGCTAGGATTATTGCAAAATTTGTACCTTGATCAAGCGGAACAGACTTAAAGCCGAGTGTGCCACGCTGACGTGACATCTGAAGTTTTCTGTGAGAGAGAACAAAACAATCTCACACTTTAAGAATAATACTGCTGGATCGATTGTTGGAGTATGTTCATTTATGTATATACAGGCTGCCTAGCAAAATTACTCTTTTCATTGAAAAACTACAGAAGCACTAATCTCATGTGCATCTGAACTATTTTGAATGAGTTCAAGAGCCTGCTGTAACTCACTCTTTGTGATTTGTGTCTGTGTGGTTTTGAACAGTTTGTGTAACCTCTACAACTGGCGTTACAAGAACCTGGGTAACCTGCCTCATGTGCAGCTTCTGCCAGAGTTCAGAACAGCCAATGCTGGCTTTTTGTACGACTTCCAGCTTATAAATGTAGAAGACTTCAATGGTGTAGGAGAGTCTGAACCCAATCCTTATTTCTATCAGGTAAGGGAAATACTATGTGTAATTTATTGACCTCAGTAGGGTTTGTTAGATCTGCAGTGAAGACAATCAAAAACAGTAAACTGGTATTCAGTTCATGTTCTCAGATAATCGAGTCCTGATTTTTTCCTCCTTTTAATGAGTTTTTTGAATATTGAAAATGAAAACTTATAATGTTGGAGTTTTTGCTCAGTGGATGACTTTGATACCTGTTTTCTTGTTGTTACGGGAGGGATGAGACTTGGTGGAATTCATTACAAAATGTCATTTTTGTATGACCTAAGGCAAATTAAGGTCCATTGTAATTCATCTGTACTGCCATGATAGTGAAATAAACAGTAACACTTCCCCTGAACGCGAAGAATTGAAGTTTGCTCAGTAGCACATACCCGAGTTTGAAGAGTCTGAGTAGCACATACATGAGTTTGTGTTGATTTGATCTGTATGTAGGAATGCTAAAATGCCCATTCATAAAACAATAAAACAGCACTGCTAGTAATATACATAAGAGGCATAGAGACATTGAGGATGAAGTAAATTCCCAAAAAACCTTAATCTTGGAGTTTCTCAACTAAGTTTTCAAACTGTCAACTAAATTTTGAAATTAAGCCATCAACGACAGTCTCCATCTATTTCTCTTAAATTAGGAAATATTTCACACTTGTAATGAGATGCTTTTATTTTTCTTCTTTTAAAAACCGGTAAAACAAACTGGTGTCTAAAATAGCAAACTTGGGCTTTGGAAAAGTTAGAGCTGGAGCAATGTGCAAGTTAAGCAGTTTAATTCAAACATGGAATGAACACCTTATATTTTGCTTAATATTATGGAAAGCAAACAATATACTTTATGATGATAATATTCATGTTAATTTTTCCCTCTGAAGATCACTGAGACTTACGTTAACCTATGTTTTTAAAAAGGTACGAAATATATTCATAGGTTTTGCTTGGGTTCCTCTCAATACTTTTTCAATACAAATTAGTGTGCTGCTAGACAAAGAAGCAATGGTAAATCATAATCCACTTTATCCCATTGCTAGATTGAGAATGGAGTCGTTTGGAGAGTTTCTTTTGGTATTTGAAACTCTAACATGCAAGTAGTAAAGAGGTGTCCAGTGGAACACAAACAGCTGAAAGGAGTGCCTGATAATTGAGTGTGCGAGCACTGTTTTAGACCACTCTTTGGCTAAAGAAGATTAAGAGCACTGACATGAGGACACAGAACACACTTCTCATTATACCAGTACTTTCATGTGCAAACTCCTCTAATACTTCCTGCTGTTATGGGGTTTTTTGTGATCTTGATAATTGAATGATACTTAGCACATGTCGGTGGCATTGCATGGTTTTTCATGAGCTAACAGATTGCTGCCATGTATTATTTCTCTTTGTGAATTTGGGCTTTTCTTTCCAGAGTTAGTGGGGATTAAAATTTGTAGAATAGCTTTACACCCACAGGTGTTTGATATGCCTGGCAACTGCATTTTCCAAGTAATGCAGAGCCCACTTAGTAAGAAAAAATAAATGAGGTTGGTATGTCCAGCCTATTCAGACATACGCCAAGAGGGGATAAAATTCCTTGTATAAATAGAGCAGGAGTAAATGTCAGCATTTGAGAACAACTTTTTTACCTGAAAGATAATTTTTGTTGACAGAAAATGGATTTAAACAGGCTATGAATAACTTCAGTCTGGAAATAGAACAAAGCTTCCCATAGCCAGAAGAGTGGTACTTTGGGACAGACTCAAAAAGTAATGACAGAGAGAGAAAGTTACAATGTATGAAATAACAGCTGGTAATTTGTAATTGAATAGTATGGCCTACAGTGGAAATAACTGGATTTGATAATCCAGGTATCTGTCTCCTAATTAATATTTGAAAGGACGTTATTTATTCTAGTTCAACTCGTTCTTACTTTCAGTTTACTGAGGAGTGAGTCATTGCAGCTTTCTGGGGTAACTGGAACTTTTGAGTATATATTGGAAAGTTTCAATCAGTGCTTAACAATAATATCGATGTAGATACTTTTAGCAGTTCTCTGAAAAGGAATCAGAGTGAAGGTATTAAACCTACTTGTAATTCTTTTATTCTTTCAAAAATTGCTTGTATGAAGTGAGCAAAGAATCATCAGATGTAGGGACATTTCTCTCAGCACTAAAATATTTGTCTAAATACATTACAGTGTCACAGGTGTTATTCTTTCTAACCTTACAAGTTGAGTAACCCTTTTTTTGTCTTTTTTTTCTTGTCTTTTTCCCTCATATTAAACTTTAGAATCTTGGTGAGGCAGAGTATGTTGTGGCAGTCTTCATGTATATGTGCCTGCTTGGTTATCCTGCAGACAGGATAAGTATCCTGACAACATATAATGGGCAGAAACACCTGATCCGTGATGTCATTAATCAGCGATGTGGGAATAATCCTCTGATTGGACGGCCAAACAAGGTGACTTTGACAATATATTAGTCATTGGAGTAGTTCTGGTTTCTGTGTTTTTAAATTGTCATATTGCAAATCAGGCTAATTTAAGCTGTACTCAAACAGCTATCCTGTTTAACCACTTATTTAATGAACCTACATTCTATGGAATTTCATAGATAGTGCCCTTGTTTTTGCCTGTTGATAATTTGACAATGAGGTTGGTGAAGGTGAAAAGACTACAAGCTACATGGGACAGAATAACTCTTTTTTTCTAATTTATTTTGTCCTCAATAAAAACATCAATCCCCAAAATCACATCTTGAGAAAGATCAACCCAGAGTGGAAATTATTTGATAGAACATGTGATCACGAACCTGAAGAAACAAATAAAGAATATAGTTATAAATGTCTGGTGCTAATTCTGCAGCTTAAAACTGTGTTACAAAGCTAATGGCTTTCCATAATTTTTTGGTATTAGGACCCCACTTCTATGGAGTTTTTTTCTTATTTTTTAATTCTTTAGGTAACAACCGTGGACAGATTTCAAGGTCAACAGAACGATTATATTCTCCTTTCACTAGTGCGTACCAAAGCTGTCGGCCACCTTAGGTATGTAAGAACATCTTCTTGTAGTGCTGTAGAAGTACTTGTACTCTGTATCAGATACAGAAATGTTTATAGTACATTATACAAAAGTGTTCTATTGTATGAGTATGTAGTAGAAAGGAAGTTCAGTGCTATGTATATCATGAAGTTCAGACACACTTCCTTTTACAACTCTGGTACCCTCTTCTCGAGCACTTTATCCTTTTGTAATGGCTCTTACCCTCGAATTAGTTTATATTACTGCAGATAGGCTGAACTTGGCTTCACCCTAGTAGACTGATAGGAGTGTAGTATTTGTTGAGCAGATGTAGGCTTAAGTTTTCTCATAGAGCCTTTCCTGTGAGATTTTTTTTTTTTTTATTTTGCATCAGAAGTGTTTGATCATTGCATAAGTTGCATTATTATGTGTAGTTTTAAATGTTTGCACTTTTGATTTGGGATGTGATGGAGGAAGACTTGTCTAATCTTAGGTAGATAGATGAGTTATCAAATTCATCTTTACTCATTCAGATACAGAAATGTTATTGTGATTTTTTTCTCAACATTTACTCTCAACTTTACTCCTGAGGTGTAGGAAAATAGTAGAGAGTGGTTTTTCCTAGTGATATTGGTACAGTGAACCAAAATATTTATATAATGGTACTAGGATTTCCTAGTTATTGAAACAATATGTAGGGAAAAAACTAAAGACAAGATAGTATTTTCACAGATGATTTTATATTTCTTTTAATTAAGACTCCCATGTACTTCTAGTTATTTTTATTGCAAGTGTGTCATCAGTGAAAAAGAACATGATCGATTTTGTTTTCTGAAGGGATGTCCGACGATTAGTCGTTGCCATGTCAAGAGCCAGACTTGGACTTTATATCTTTGCAAGGGTATCACTATTTCAGAACTGTTTTGAACTAACTCCAGCTTTTAGCCAGCTCACAGCTCGACCACTTCACCTCCATATTGTTCCCACAGAATGTTTTCCAACAGCAAGACAGGTAGGAACACCTGCACTGGATTTTGGTATCTGTAATGGATGTTTGTGTTTGCTCGCTTTTCTTTGAATGGGCTGTAAGAGGTGGAACTGTTTCCTCTGCTAAACTGGTGGATCTGCTTCTTGGCATTGGACCAGGCTGCCCAGAGAAATGATGGAATCACCATCCCTAGAAGTGTTTAAAAAAGTGTGAATGTGGCACTTGAGGGTGTGGTTTAAGTGGTGAACTCAACAGTGCCACTTGATGATTGGATTTTGTTGATCTTAGAGGTCTTTTCCAACCTTAACGATTCTATGATTCTACGAATAACTCCTTAGAGTTACCTTTTGTCATGATACACACCAGCTGGTTTTAATTGATGTTTCCATAAAAGTGAATTATCAGTATAACTTAAGTATCAGTAACTGTTGTGCCTGCTTTTTCCTGAGTTCTACCTGTGTAAATGATTCAGTATTTTTCTTCGGTGATCAAAATAATTTTTTAGTTTTTACATGTTTTTTGGTCATGTTACGAAACAAAATAATGTTATTTCTCAAGCAGAGCTACATAAATCTACTAATTTCTCATCTAAAGAGGTAAAATTACATTTAACCGAGTAATTCAGGATTACAAATTAATTTTTTTTCTCTTAAAATTGGTTCCAGTATCACAAGAATTTTGCTGCTGAGCTGGGTTCATAAGTACAAAAACCTAATTTGTAATACTGCACTAGATCTTTAGGCAAAGGTTCATGTTGAGGATCTAAGCACAGGGCACACAGAGCAGGATGCTAAATGAGGAAACGAAGGAGCATATCTGCTCTGCTTCATGAAGCTTTGAGAAGGGATGCCTGCATGCACCCAAAATTCAGTTACAGATCTTTCCCTGGTCTTAAGTGCTGTTGACAAGTTTGGGAGGGAGTTCTTTCAGTTGAAACTTTCAGATCAACTGTACAGCAAGAATGCAACAAGCATGGTCAGTGAGTGTGAGCAAGGAATTGAGCTGCGGTGGGCAAGAGGCTAAATCCTAATCTGATCATAAACTATTTGTGCCTTTAAAATGTTAAATTACTCAAGTTCAAAATGTCTTTCATGGAGTAAGAATCAGAACCCAGCCTCTCCTTTTGAATTTTCTTCAGGCTGCAGTATCATGATTAATCCAATTCCCCAAAATGTAAGACCTGCACTTCCTAACTTTCCAAAGATTTCACCAATTTTTTTTTCTTTGAAAAGCATTATTTAATTTCTCGGGGCTTATGACTTCTAATATAGTTAAGTAACCTTTGAATAATGGTTGTTTTGCTTTGTTTGCTGAATGTCAACTTTTTTCCCCTTCCTTAGAATGGAGAAAGACCAGCTCACCAAATACATGTTATTAAGAACATGCCTCAAATGGCTAACTTTGTGTACAATATGTATATGCACATGATACAGAGTACACGCCACCATCAACAGGTAAGGACCTTCTAACTTTTGGAATGCATTTAAAATAAAATAGTTTTTCAGTAAATGGCATGAGAAGCTGTTGAGATTTGAGTCTGTTTCTGTTATATTTAAAATTCAAGAAGTGTTTGTGACTAGGAGTGAGAATATTGAGGTCTTGTAAAATGTTGCAGTAGCAAAAGCCACAATTTAAGGCCCTGAACCTATTAGTCATTGATGCCAAGTGCCAGACATGGCTCTGTCTGGGCCAAAAATACTATTCATTAAGACTAAAGAACTAGCTTATCCAGTATTAATTTGAAGGAAACTTGTCTGTTATGTTTTAGGTAAGTGGGGGTCTTCAGCTAGTGGGATTGTAACACCACGGCATGATGTAGTACTGTTTTGTAAGAGAAAGACCAGATTATGTCTTGAAACCATTGTAACCCTGTTAAATCACCCTGTTATCCAGGTTGGTTTGCAGCTATAGTGTTTTTTGTTCTGAAGCAATTTTTTCAGCACTAGTTCAGCACCAAGCAAAATTGCCTGGGGTGGGAAGCAGTTGTTGACATGTCTGTACCTAGTTTTGTCAGTATTTAATCCCTGAAGCAGAATTCAGAACCCACAAGAAACCATTTTGTAGTTTCATGTGAGTGAGTGGAGCATTAAGGTAGTGTAGATAGTGTACTGAGCAGAAACCTGCCTTTACTCAGCATACTTGGATCTGTAAAGCCTAGAGGCAGTTAGACCAAAAGGGAATGGTCTTAAATGCTACCCATCAACTGCATCAGCTTTCCCTCAGTGTCTGGGATCTGTCATGTTTATATTACCTATATATTATTCTTCATATATTATATAATACCTATATATATATTACCTATAATTTATTCTTTCATGGTACTCTGAAGATCCCTTATTGGTTTTTTCTTTTCTAAAAGATTTCCAGAAGTGGACAAAATTGATGTAGAAGGACAATACTCATTCTGTATTAGCTGGCTGTGGGAGGAGAGTGTGAACATGACTCTGTCCTTGAACAGATGGTCTAAGAGATCTAGGTTCTGATCTTTAATGCAAGAATGTCTCTGCCACATCCTCTTCCTTTTTTCTTCCGCCTCCATGTTTCATCTAATATGGAACAGTGTAATCAGAAGAGATCAGAACCCAAAATTTTTTCTTTAACCAAATATCAGACTTTCAGATAGAAAATTTATTTTTCTCTGCAGTTTTTACCCAGTGACTTTGGATTTTATTTTTATTTCTGAGAGGAAGCTTCGGCCAAATTCGAAGCATTTTGTTACCCAGAAAAAGCAATCCCAGGCTGTCTGGACAGACAGGATAGTTTCTCACTATTTTGGAGAAATGCTGTCATTATCTGTGCTATAAAGAAAAGGGGATGTACAAAGAGGACACCGCTAGAATTTCTTCTTACTGTAATATTTTTTCAGTAGTAGTGAAGGAACCTCACACTGTTTTTTTAGAAACCCAGTCCTATAAGCACATGACAAAACTTGATTTGAAGCCAGTTTGTCTAATATAGTTGGAGATCTTTCAACCATGCAAAATGTTACGTGATGAAGACTTAGTAGCATTTAAATTTTTCCAAAAAGTGTTTACTTGACACCTTAATCAAATATGGACCCTATTCTTCTGGTAATACCTGTTATTCTTTTTGGCATCCTAATCTTACCCATTGCTAGCTAAAATTAGTTACAAAACTGCTGTTTTCCTACTGTGACAATGAATCACATTCTCCTTGCAGGAGAAGCCAAGAAGTGAACTACTGAAAAAAGCAAAGCTGGCATTAAATTTCTTTTATTCTATTTAGTACAACATTATATTTTTCCTCTTTTTTACACTAGTCTTTACAGTAGTCATCACAAAGCACAACATGCATCTAAGTAAGTCACAGAAGTCTAAGCTTGTCTCATGCATCAAGAATGTATTTTTGTAATGAAAAGATCTCTGGTTTGGAAATACACTTTCCTGTGCACAGATGGATTATAGACACCAGTGTGATAACTTCAAAGTCTGTAGAAAATGCTTTTAATATCTCTTCTGCTAATCATAACTGATTTGTAGATTTGCCTATGCAAATTTGTAATACTAGTGTCATCTAATTGAAGGTAAAACTTGACTGTTATTAAACATCTCATTTGTCGTGTGAAACAAAGTTGCTTTTTGAGCAAAACAAAACTAAACAATCATCAAGTTTTTCAAGATTGCATTTCATTAAAATGATCCAAAATATTCTAAAGAAATATCCATCATTATCCATCATGTCATTAAATAATGTCAGGCTGCAAGAAGTGAGTGTTTCTGTTCAGCTTGGAGTTGTATAGCATTCATCCATACTCTTCAGATCAATGTATTCCTGGTATTTTTTTTTCCAGTTGTATTATTTGCCTACCATTCCAGCTTATAATGTCTTCCAAACTACTTTTTTGGTTGCAAGCAGAACACTTTTAATACACTAAATTACTTTTTCAGAAGTATTATGTGAAAATAAGCATTGTTTAATTGTTAGTGAAACTTGCATTGTTCTACATTCACAGCTGCGCGTGAAACTTGTGTAAGTAGAGGTAACATTCACATAGTATTCTATAAGATGTTACAGGAAGAAATTATGGGTATGAGACTGGCCTGTTGAAGGCATCAAAAACCAAGTTAAACATATCTAGGAGTTTGAAATGGCAACAGATGAGATTAGGGTAGAAATACACATATTGCTCCAAGTAGGGATTTACTGTATTACTAGTCTGACTGTTTGGGATAATGAAGTAGTTTTCTATCCTTGAATTGGAAGTCCTGAGTTTTTAACACCCTCTTTTCAGGAAAAAATGTATCTAAGATGACTATTGTGTGATCATTATTCTAATTTTTATTTATATATAGGAGTGAAGTGCTTACAAATCATTAAGGCTTCTAAATTTTAAGTCTTTGTTGTTAACTTGATATCTAATGCAAAATCCTAAATATAAGGTTCAACCTAAATATAACAGTTCAAGCTAAAATGTAAAAATTTAAAATCTTTTTCAATCTTCCAGCATTTACTGCCCCCACCTGCCATGATTGAAGAACCAGAACCGACTCAAACTGAAGAGACTGAAGTTGAAGGTGAAGGTCAGGGCATGCAGGAAGATGCAGAAGAAGGAAATGAAGTAGTGGAAGAAATGATGAAGGAAGGAGAATTGAATGTGGATGAAATGGATGAACATCGAAAAATGCCAGAACACCCTGGAAGAGACAGTGATAGTGGAGACAGTGAACCTGAGAATGAGACTGAAAAGTGATTGATGGAATCCTTGTCCTTAATGCCTTTTGGAAGATTGACAGGGAAGAGAGCAGTTAGAAAAATAATTGCTGTTTTTACATTGACTTTCATTAAATGGTTGCCTGTGTAGTGGGACCTGTTCAGTATATTTTTCACTGAGTACTTTGTGGACAAGCAAGGTGGTTGGCAAATATTCTGCTGAGTTCTTGTCACTACTGGTAATGCAATTTTTTTAATGGCCTCAAATTATATGCATTTTCCTTTTTATAAGTTGTTCAGTAAAGATGCTTTTTGTACCAGTTTTGAGTATTTGACTCTTAATTCAGTCACCCATTAAACCTCACTAAGTGTATTCAATATTAGTCAGACATGCTTTATAGTTTCCTTAGTATTTTGCCATGGAGAATTCCTTATGCAGAGCTGTGCTTGTATATGCTGAGATGGTATTTAGGCATAGGCTCAAGTTCATTAAGATACTTGATTGTATGTCTGAGAAATGTGAATTGTCATCGGACTCTGAAGTATTCAGAAGCTTTATTGAATTTTGACCTTAGTGGGTTCTCAGAATTTCAAAGGCCCAGGTACTTGTAGCAATTTCTCATTGTTGACTTCTGATGCTGTTTTTAATTTATTATTCTTTACAGCAGAAGGAAGGATGCAACTTCTCAACAGCATTGAGTTCTAAATTAGTGTTTAGAAATAAATTTCTTTTGCTTGAAGAAGACTCAATAATTGCCTAGGCTAAAGCCACATAAGGAAGAAAACTCAAAGCAGTTCCCTGAATGCAGGATATGCAAAACATACAGTATTGATATTAATGACATAATGGTTGAGTGGGTTCTTTTTAGGGTAACTTCTGAGTGTATGCATTTCATAAAGTGATCAGAGAAAGGATTTTTCCCTGATTCGTTGTGAATACTTGCCATCATGGCAAATTAGTCAGTGGTTTAACGAGACTTAGGAATTTCCAAGTAGATTTTCAAGCACGGCAATAGCCATAGGAACACCTTCTTTGCTGGCAAAGGGAAAACTCTTGGATTTCAAGTGTTACTGTTGTGAAGCTGCCAGATGGACTTGCTAGAATGATTAGATAATAATTAACTTCCAAGCTTTTTTAACAGCATTGAAGTTTGTTATTTTTATTAATATTTTTTAGGTATAATACAGGAAAAAAGAGTATCAAGTTAAATGTATGCCAAGCTCCATGAAATGCATCTATTGCATGCCAGTCTGCGCATGCTGGGATCTCATCTGCCCCTCCCCTTGAAATCATTCGCCCCTCTCTCAGTTAGAGGGGAGCTCAGGAGTAGCAAATCTAAGTACTTACCTTCAGTACACGATGTTCTTTTATGTTTTTCCTTTGCTGAAATGAAGTTTTCTCAAACAAGAAACTAATTCTTTGTGCAGAATTTGTGTTCTATCCTTGTGTGTTTTGATTTAAGGGAGTGCACTGTTTATTACTGAATCGCCTGCCTTGGAGGAATGAATTGTATTGAAAGTATGGGTATTAAGTTTCATGCAGTAACAGTCATGTGTTCATGCAGAATTGAATAATAGCCTTCAGGCCACAAGCAACTAGCTCAGCTGAGGGTTGTCATCTTTGTTTTCCAGCTAATTTTCTATAAATATTGAGTCTGACAATCATTTACTTGCTTTAGTACTTTAGGAATTTGAAAAGGATTCTCCAGTTGTTTTTGTGTTGGTTTTTTTTTCTCAAATGGATAATTTAACTGACAGAGATTCTATAAAAATTTAGGACAGAATGACTCTTAACAAGCACTTGAAGCTGAAAGGGGCTTTTTGAGTTGTGCAGTTTGCAGTGAACAGTGCCCATGCCTGGCTGTGTGATGCTGTGCTCTGTGTGCAGGCCCCAGCTGTGTCTGGTCACTTTGGCTCAGTTCTTGTAGAGCAGCAGCCAAGTACAGACTTGTCCTAGATATACCTCAGTGTTGCCCTAAAGTCTTGCGTGGAGTTGAAATGGAGATTGTTTCTGGCTCAAGTGCAGGAAGAGGCAATTGAACTGCAAACAATTGTAAAAGCTTGAACCGCTTTAATATGCAGCTTTCTGAGGCACCAAGCACCACATGTAAAAAAAGTGGAAGGTTTTGTTGAGGTAACTTGAGCAGAGCAGGTCCTTCATTGTCCATAAGGCCATCTTCCACCTGTTAAACTTGACTTTTTTCAGAAACATGGTGGTAGGAGAATACATTTTCAGGAATTTGAGAAATGTGTCTTCATTACAGCAGTGGTTGGAAAGTTCTTGAGGCTTTGATTTGGAGGGTGAGGTTGGGTTTGGGGCCTTTTATTTCCAAAGCTTTTTAGTTCTGTTTTTAATTTTTGATAAAGGATGATCTTTGTCTTTTCCACCAAAATAGTTTTTTATGATCAACTGACATTTTCTTTCAAGAAAGAGTAGGTGGGAGAAGCGGAGTCTAAAACTGTAATTTTGATTTATGTGGTTTGTTTTCCAATGGCAGTATTTGCTTAGGATTTAGCATCTCTATTGTAGTGAACAACAATATCCAGTTGTTAAACTAAATGTATTGAATTTTTTTTAAATGCACACAAATTTAATTACTTTAAAAAGACAAGAGTCTTTAAATTAAATGAATCATTGTTAAAATAGCTTTTTAAAAATTCATTTTAAATATTATTGCAAAGAATTATTA
The DNA here is from genome assembly GCF_009650955.1 of Corvus moneduloides. Classification (NCBI taxonomy): domain Eukaryota; kingdom Metazoa; phylum Chordata; class Aves; order Passeriformes; family Corvidae; genus Corvus; species Corvus moneduloides. The sequence continues at coordinate 30,033,034 of NC_045481.1, read as the reverse complement.
TAGCAGTGCATGAAAACCTAGTGAACAAAATTAAAATCTTTCTGAGGACAAGGTCCTCTAAAGATATGAACTGGAGGAAAATATATAAAATTGCTTTATTTTATTGTTCCAAAGCTGTATAATAGGAGATCTGTTTGGGACATTTGAGTGAAACTAAAGAGCTATTAGTGGTTTTTCTTCATATTTATTTAGGCCACCCTTACATGAATTGCCTCATTTTCCTCTTACACTGAGCCTGTAAAACAACTTAGTTACTACTTTCCAGACTTGCTTAGAGACTGGGTTAGAAACAGCTCAACCCTTGGATGCTGATGTAGTGCTAATATAAAAATGATACTGTAAGGCAATGTCCTGTTCATTTCTGTAATAGCCAGAAAAAGGCAGGTAAAGAGCAATTTACTTTGGGTTCTGTCATCCATACACAGCTGAGATAATGCTATATAAATACAGGCTGTTTTCCACCTGTGACTAAAATAATGCTGTAAGTGCATGTTTTGGTGTTTTCAAAGCAAATGCCTTGGTAAGACTCTCAGAGCATGGTTTGCTTTTGCTTTAATCTGTATGGACTTTGAAAAGGCTTGGCAAAGGTGGTGGGTCAGTCAGGACTAAAACATTCAGGAGCAATTTTGCCAAGGGGAAAAGAAGGGACAAGCTGGAGGTCTCAGTAAGCAGTTTGCAATAATAAATGTAAGACATACAATACATATACTCTATAATATTAAATATGATAATATATAATAAGCTTCTATAGATAAGGCTGTTACTTTTTGCTAACCTACATTGTATTAGCTTTAGTAGTGAGTCCCAAGTACCTGCTGTGTGTTTATTAAGGTAGGACCTAACTGCCTTTTAGAGGGGAAGCAAGTGCTGGCAGTTTCCCTTCCCTGTTGGAATGGACCTTGCCGTTTCCAGGAATGTAAAAGGCTATGAATCCTGAAGAAAAGTATTCTCACGAGGAGTAGAAGTTTTTTTTAACAGAATGGCTTTGCTGACAGGACAAGAGAGACCAGTTTTCTGAAATCACTGAATTCTTTTAAAAGAAGACCTAGAGGTGGTGATGGTCACATGGTGGATAAACATGGTGACGTACAATTCTATTGAAACAAGAAGTAGGTAACACTTGAAATCTTGTATCAACCAAACAAAAGTGAATGTCCTGGTTGACAAATGAATCACAGCCCACAGCAGTCAAGATGCTGTGAGTGCTGTAAAGATATATGACAGCATAGTTTCCTTTGCCAAACATGGTAATCCTCTCAGGAGAGACAATCAGTCAAAAATGAATGTTTTTGTGGGAGTTTTGGAAGCTTTTTATGGCCCCTAGTGCTTCCTTTGCTATGTGGTTTCTCGAGTGTATTTCTTTTACAATCCTTTTTCTCAAAGTATTGGTTGCTTAGGTACCTGTCAGAAAAGCCCAGTAACAGTGTAATGTTCATATGCTATAATACTTTCAAAGAATGCTGTTACCTTTGCAAATTGCAAAAGAACGCTCTTGAAGGGCTTTCAGCTAAGTGTCCTCTGTAAGTCTGTGTATTTTCCTAAGTTTTTGGGAGACACCTGAAAAAGTACAGTACTCAAACTTCCAAAGCTTGCAAACATGAGCATCTACAAAATTGCTACACTGAAGAGAATAGAGAGAGAAACTATAATAGCAGTTACTCCCTCTCAATTTCTAAATAGTAGTATTTCAGACTAAACACTGCTACAGTAATGAGAAAGTGATTTTTTTCCCCACTCTTACAGTAGGTAACAAGGGCAGATCATCTCTCTGGGCCTTGCTCTGGCAGGGCTTTAGCTTAATCTAACCAATATAAGTGATACTGTAATATGTTGCTATTAAGAGAGTGTGTTCCATTTAGCTTCCATTATGATTTTCACTCACCTTGAAAAAGGATCAAGGGCAAGGATATTTGAATCAAGTAATAGCACTAATTAAGTGTAATACAGAGTAGTCTGTTGCTGTACCACTATATCTGGAAAACAAGATTCAAAAAGAAGCTGAAGAGAAGTCGTTTCAGCTAAGAACAACAGCTAAGTTGTTTCAGGTAAGAAACCTTCCAGAGTTCAGGCATTATCTTTCTGCTTTAGAAGCACTATCAGAATAGAGTGTGTTTCTGTACGAGTATGTTTTAAGAAAATGTAGATGCAAACAAAAAGTTGAGCCAGCTGCTGACAATTACAAAGTTCATCTGTAGATGTCAGTGAAAAAGTTACATACAGGAACAGTGCATGTTTGCTTAATCAAACATTAGAATTTCGTGATTCTAGAGAACAGCATAAAAGAAGCAAGCTGGATTGCCAAATAAGGATCAGGCGTACATCAGTCCTGGCACCATTTGCAGGAGATAAAAAGAAGCCGCCCTTACTGCATTTATCAAGTGTGAATTCCTAAATTGCTGCAACCCACTGTAAGAGAAGCCCTGCTACGCATCTAGAGACGCTTCAGCATCCTGCTGTGCTAGTCTGACATCTCTTGTGTGTCAAGAGCACTTATTTTTAGATGGGACAGTCATTAGGGACAGAACGTATCTTTACTACTGTAAAGGAAGAAAGGAAGTAGTTCAGGGGCAGCAGAAGTGGATAGGGAGAAGCTTAGTATATAGGCACAAAGATTGTGTTTCTGACCACAAGCCACAGCAGTTTGGGCTTGCCCTATTTTTTCAGAGTGATTTTTGGCAGGAGCAGTCATGTCCTATTGGGCAATACCCTGTTTTCTAAAATGAGACCGTGTTTTGCGAGCTGAGTCAGAGGGGGGAGAAATCAACTCACCAATAATCCTCTGCTGAGGACACATACAGGAACATTGAAACAGGACTAACTGGGATGAAGAAAAGTCCAGCTGTGGAAAGGTTGTGTTGCTCTCGATCACTGACAACCCCTGTGATCAGAGTTACATAAAAAACTGCTGTATTGTAATATATGCAATGTAATGTATGATCTAAGTTTGAAGAGAACTCATGCAAATCCAAATATTGCCTCTGTATAGCTCTGAATTAAACCTAATAATGACTAAATTTAAGATGAGAAGAGAGAATGGTTTTGTATATGAGAAAGATATACTGAAAATTACTAGTCTTTGATTGATTAAAATATTTACTGAAACTAAGTCTCTATTAGGAGTCTGTGGTTTCATACAGCTTCTAGAGGAGAATGCTACATATTCACCTTCAAGAAAATTTTGAGTTCTTATTTTGCAGACTGTTTTTTTACTGATAGCCTACTGTGTACTGATCTGGATTTTCTCACCTCTGTTAATGTGTAGTAGTGAAAAATCTGCAGAGCAAGGCCAGAACCCATGACATCCAGTTCAATTCTGTATTATAACTTTGTATCTAAACTGTTGCAACAGATGCAATTTACATAAGCTTTAAGTTATGAACTATGGGTTTTCAAACAGAAAATAAATTACATTATTTGAAACTTCTGTGCAATATTGTTTTAGAAAATAATGTGATTGTAGACGTGATGACAATTTTCCCAAAGCAATGCTTTTCCCAAAATGTTACACTAATGTTGCAATTTGTTGGTTGCTTATTTAAAAACAAGCAACAAATAAAAACTGTTCAAGCACTTGCCTTTAGTAATGTACTTTTCCCTTACATGAATTATACATTTTTAGGAAGTCAAGGGATGAAATAGAAAGTAAAAGGTGAAGTATTAAACACCAAAACCAAACAAAAAAGAATCAAACAAAAAAACCCCACCCACACCAAAAAAACACCCCAACATATTTGATTGTTTAAAATTTCTATTGTTTTGTTTTGTTTGTTGAACCAATTGGCACTGAAAGGAATTTGAAATTTGGAGTTTCACAGAAAACGAAAACATGAAACTGTGACCAGCTCTGATCAAATATTTGGATGTTGAACCATTCCTACGCTACCACTTGAGTTCCAGTTTTGAAAACTGACCAACCTCTATGCAGAAGTGGCTGATTCACTATAATCTTCATAAACTTCAAGCTATTGGAATTGTCCTCAATGCCCTGCTTCCCTGTCCTGGTAAAAGATGTAGTATCATACTCTTTCTTTCCTTATCCAGACTGTCCATGTCTCAGGCACCTGCTAGTTTTACTCAGAGCTAAGAAATTTTCACAGGCTCAGTTCTTTATCTCATTTGATCTCTAATGTTCTATGAACTAATCTTGCTCCTGCATACACAGATACTTCAGTGATGGGACAGTTGTCCTAGATTGCTCCCTGCTCCTGCAGTGTTCACCCACTGGCGTTCTGTCAGTCTGAGCTGCGTAATGAGATGAGACACTGAGGACAGCTGCTGCTCCTGACTCATCTTGGTGCTCAGTACCTTCCTGTAACTCTGAGCTGAAACAATCATTATAAATTGGAAACAAATACTGAGCAAACACAGCAGGTACAATATTTTAAATTTTATCTACTGAAACACAAATATCAGTGGAAGTACACATGCATGCCCTGTATAGAGGTAAATTTATATCAAGCTGATTCTAAAGAGAATCTCTTACTATAGTAACAAATGTGCTTAGTTTTGTCAGTATGAAGCCTGAGATTTTATATAAATATAAGGTAAAGCCCATTTTGTAAATTATTATTTTAAACCAGGTTTTTGATATTATTTCATTATAAGGAACTATGAGTGAATATGTACCCATGCTTTCTTTCTATGTAAATATGCAAAAAGCCTTTCAATTTAAAGAACATAAAAGGGTTTGTCCTGAAAATTTAAAGTTATTATGTTTGGATTTATTTTATTACATTTAGAAATGATGCCTTACAGTGTTCCAAAATGAATACAGTGGAATAAAGGGCCAGTGCAATTTATTGTTATTGCTAATGCTACTGAACCATGAAAGAGGAGATGTGGAGAAGGCAATCCCTCTCTTATATTTCTGAATTCTGCAAGCACAGGAGAGTACTAGAGGAAAGCATGTTTCACCCAAGCTAATGAGGGTTTGGGCCAAGAGTATTTATCTTGATTCTCCTAGACCTTAGCTAAAGATGCTAAATACACACATATATAAATTTGTCCTAAAAATTGCTACCCAAAATTTTGTGTAAAGGATTGCATGACTGCAATTAACTGGGAGCTGGGAGGCAATAGGTCTAAACTGGTGAGACCATTAGATCAGAGGTGCATAATATGCCATGAGCACAGTGTGAGGAGATACTCAGTAATGTGTAGCAGTAAGCTAAATATGTACCTTAGTGGTTTAGCTTCAATTTGTGACTGTAACAACAGCTTCATTTTTCCTGTGGCAAGATCTTTTAAATGAGCTATAAATACATCTGCTTCGATAAAATATTTTCCCAGTTGACCCCTGTCTCCACCTTAAGCTACCTTTCTCCTTTGAGAAGCGAGGGAGGCAACTGTGTTTGTGACTGTTCTCACACTAATGCCTGCAGAGCCAAGCTCTCTTCCTCAAGTCAACCAGAAAAGCCTTAGCGGGAATCTTCCCCTACCCTCTGCCTTTTGCCTCAGTTTGCTGTTGGCAGGAACTTCTCAGCTTGGAAACTTTGCTGAATTAGTTTTGCAGCTTTTTTCAGTCTAGATATGGCCACATTCAACACACAGTTGAAGGGAAAGACATAAGCTTCACTTGCATTTGGAAGAGCAAGATGAGCCTCTGAGAAATTATCATAAAAAAGAATGGATGTGCTCAAGACAAGGAACAATTACTCATAACAGTCTTTTGGGTAATTCTGATAAAAGACTTGAATGTGTCCATAATGTTTTCATTAAATTTTTTGGACTATCACCATTTCAGATACCCTTTAAAATCTACTTAAAATAGGGAAGTCCCTCACCCAATGGAACAAGAAAAGACTGTACTTTCTTGTCTTGTTCTAGCTTGGAGCCAGATTTGGGACATCTTGAATATGTTCATAACTGAGATATGTGAAGACAGATTTAATTAGTTATTTAACTAGTTTGTTTAGGAAAGGAAATCAGAAATTAAGCACTACTATGCAATATTATTTCTGCAGGTACATGTTCAGAGTGAAGATTTTGTTTGTTTGCTATTGGAAGAAACAAACCAAACCGTTTCCAAGTAACATTAAGGGCCTGTTCAGCAAATATGAGACTGAAGATATAGTGACACTATTTTGCTATGTCCTGTGCAGTTTCTTAATTTGAATTTGTTCTTTTGCTTAAGTTAACTGTGTGTTTAAAATTTCAGCTGGCAAGCTGTCAGGCCTGCCAGCAGCATTATAACTGTGAATATCATGATATCCATATACTTAAATTTTAAACCAAAATATTTGTTTAGCAACTTCTGTGATGAAATGCATTTATGAAAAAAACCCCACTTTTTTATATACACTGTGAAAAAAAAAGTTGTCGTTCAAATCAACATATATTTACACTGACTGTAAGATGTTTTGTTAAACTAAATGCTCAACTCATTTTGTGGCAGAGACTTTGAGATATCTCCACAAGAAGAAAGTTACTTAGAATACCTTACAGCATTTCATTCTGATGTGATTTAATATAGTGTAAGTGGATTTTAACAAAATTTTCTGAAGCACAAACATGGTTGCATTATAAAAAGCTGTCTATACAACAGCATTTGTTAAATGCCTTTTAAAAAATTACCAAATGCACCAACAGAAATACACACTGAACATTCCCTGGAAATCATAGACTGTTCCTGTCATCTTGCAAAATGATGGCAAAGACAAAATAAAGGCAATTGGAGGACTTGAGGAAGTGCTTGTATAATGACTATAAGCAGAAACTTTCGCATAGAGGTTTTGGGACACGTTTTCCTCCCTATTTGTTTGTTTCCTGTTTCTTTGGTATGCCTGTACCAAAATCACAGAATCACAGAATATTTTGGGTTGAAAGGGACCCACAAGGATCATAGAGTCCAGCTCCTGGCCCTGCACAGCACCATCCCCAAGGGTCACAGCATGTGCCCGAGAGCACTGTCCAAACGCTTCTTGAACTCTGTCAGGCTGGTGCTGTGACCACTGCCCTGGGGAGCCTGTCCCAGTGCCCAAATACCCTCTGAGTGAGGAACTTTTTACTGATACTGAGTCTAAACCTCCCCTGACCCAGCTTCATGCCATATGAATGACATGAAGAATACACTCTTTCCCAGGGGTCACAGTGGAGTTTTCCATAAGATCACTGCAAAACTTTTCTAGCCCTCCTTATTTTTCTATTCCTGTCATGGAAGGAATGGAGGGACTGATTTTTAATATATTCAGGTGTGCCATGTGTCTCCTCCAAAAGTTTTCACTAATCAAAACATGACATGTACATGCATTTGTGTCAATCTTTAGTTTCCCTGCCTCATGTTTTCTGTAGCTGAGATCAGAAGAAACTTCCTGTATTCACTAAAAAGCATCTGCCAAACCATGGCTGAGGCTAGAAGCAGCATCTTCAGCTCTTCAGAATAGGTGACATACAAGGGCCTTACCAGAGCAGCCAACAATACCTCTTGGTTTGTGCAGTGGCCTGGCCACCAGTTGGGATTCTATGAGCCAGCACAAAGATATTTCTGCCGTGGTTGCAGGTTTACAGGCGTGAGTGTTGGGGAATGTCAGGCTTAGGAGTGCCTCAGTTCCCAAGAGACATTTGCTGTCTACAGAAATCCCTCCATTCCTTGCAGCCCACCTGAGGCAGGAGCCACTTAATGCGACCACATCTGTTGCTGTGGGCATGACCGTGTTTTGGCTGCAGTGTGGTTGATTGTGTTCAGGTGACACAGGAGGAGACCAGCTGATGTCGAACATCTTATTCACCTTGGTTTCCTGCTTCGGTGAGTGCCCACTGGAGGAAATCTGATCATTTAAAAAGCCATAAGGCTGTGCTGTAAAGGTAAGGAAGGCTGTTTTCCATGTATTTTTCTGCTTTCATTCATAACTGAAAAATTTGTGTACTTTACAGTGTGATCTCATAAAGCAGTAAAAATTCAGCTAGTTAATTCACACTTTCCTCTTCTCGAGCCCTTCTCTGATCTGTTTTCATTAACAGTCCATGAGTAACGCTCCCTAGGCAAAGCTATACTGTTCAAGAAAACATTATTTCTGGTCATACTTTAAATGCTTTGTAAACAGAACTTGTCTGAAGAAATGGAATGTAAATGTTGCCCATACACCCAGAGTTACTGTTATTTTTCATGTCATTGTTTACTCTGTCATGACTTTAAAGAGGTGCCTCCTGTGCATTGTTCATGTATTTCATTAAAGCCTGAATTTGACTAAACTGTTTAAGTCAATAATACTGTACCACATCCAGTGATCTCTCATTAGGCTGAGTAATACTGCTTTTTACTACCCCACCTCTTGCTTCTCCTTCCCTCTCCTTGATGTTTAACCCCTTTCACCTCGTATATATAACTAGTTAACAGCAGTCATCTGATAAACAAGAGTGCATAGAATTCTTGGGTTCTAATTTTCAAAGAATGTCCTAAGCAGTTTGTATTTTTACGGCAAAATCTCAATTATGAACTATTAAAAATGAAACATTGAGAAATGTCTCAGTATTTTAGGTACTATAATTTGTTTTTCCATTACATACTTTTTCTAGGTTTACTTAGTTGTTGGACCTCTCCCAAGACCATCAGAAAACAGCAGGTTGTGTTTCCAATTGTGTGGTGTTACCATACTTATAAATATATCTGCAATTTTCCAGTCTGCTGAAAGAATGAGCAAGGCAGAAATAAAATACTCTGACAGCTCACAACACATCTCAGTCATTGGGGAGATAGTTGTTAATAGTCTTGGTGGATAATAGGCTTGATGGATCTGTTAAATAAAGCACATAGTCTCAAAGCTCATCACAGGGAGTAGGTGATAATGAAAAGAACCAGCAGATACGTAAACTCAATTAACCTACTACTAGTTGTGTGCAACCAATTCCTCACTAAGCTAGAAAACAAGCAGTGTTGTCAACCTGAGATACTCTGCAGCTTTATGGACTAGCCATAGTCTGATTCTTGGGATTTTATTAATGTATCATATTTCAGTGGTATTATCTTCCAAACATTAATTTTATTCTTCATCTATAGCCATATTTTATCATGCATTGAAGGGACACTGAAATCTATCTCTGTAGATCTGTGTTAAAAGTTTGCATCTAAGTCGTTCTATTCTAGAGTGCTACTCATTAAAGTGAATCTGGTATTTTTCTTTCTTTGTCAGGAAGAAACCCCAGAAGGCATCTGACTTGGTATTTTTAAAATTAGACTTTTGTTAAATAAAAGAGGAAACAGATCTTTCTTGGCTGAAAATCTTTCTCTCCCTCCCTCAAAAAAATATTCAAACAAAAGAATTCTATCTATATATCTCTATATCCACTTGCAGTCAAAATTAACCCTTCTTTTCCGTGTCAGTGGATTCAGATGGCAGACTGCAACTGCTTAGTGTGGAGATTATTTTGCCTCACTGTGCTGGTGTTTCTTGGCTGGCCCATAGGCATAGCCTTGTGTGCCCTCCACAGATTCCTTTCTCCTCTCACAGCTTTAATAGGACCTGTTGAATTAAGTGAAGTGTTGCTGAAGGGTGCGTGTCTGGGGAGGCAGCATGCTCAGAATGCATGCAATGGCAAGCTCCTGTGCTAGGCAATGGAGACAGTTCTGCATCAGACAAGCCTTCAGCTGTAGGCTGTTTGATTTCATCATTTACTCTGCTAATCCCTGCTTTTCAGGTTTAAACAACCTTTTCTCAGTCTTTAACTGTGTGAGTTTCTCTTGAACATGTCACAGAAACCCTAACAATCCAGAGGTTTGTCTCCTAAAATACACAAAGGAAGTTATTGTTTTGAAAATGAGTAATGATACCTTGTACTTGGAGAAGGTAGCTTACTTGGAAAAGGTATATATATATGCATTTATCAGGTTTTGAACTTAGTGTCAAAACCTAATTAGTTAGAAAAGATTGAAAACAGGAGGATAGAGCGGCCAAGGTTATCGTGAGGAGATAGACTTGAATGTAAGCGAGAATGAGGTTATAGGGCTGATGAGATGTTGTTGAAAGACTTAGAGGAAAACAATGCACCCAGGAATGATACTTGTCTCCAACATGGTTGTGGAAACTTGTTACTCCTGTGATGGTAATATTGGTGAAAGTAAAGACACCAGCTTTGCTGGGGAAAAAGCGTTATGGTGCTATATGATGTCACTTCTGAATTTCAGCTTCCTTTTTTTAGGCTCCCTGAAACCTTTGTGCAAAGACAATTCAGTGAAAGTATATCATGCTTGCAAAGTCAAGAACCCAAATTCAGGAATGTTTCTCTTTCAGTTACTGATTAAGTAGGAGTTAAATGACTGCATATGTTTTCTTCAGCAGGGACATGCTATGGGTGTGATGCTTTGGACTTTTAATCAAATTTTAATCAAATATATTCCAGAGCTTTTCATATGTGGAGATTAATGTATCATCTTGTTCTTCAGGACCCTTGGAAAACTCTGTGAAGAAGAAAGTTACAGCAAAATGCATGAGGAAACCAGAGTCCACCTTCTCCAGCCTACAGTTTAGAGAACCATCTCCAAGGCCAGTTTACAGAATTTATGTAATGCAATTACTTGTTAAGTACTGAAAGGGAAGGATAGAGAAACAACCTCCAGTATCTCTCATTAGCTCTGTTTGAGGATGCACCTAATCATTAGGGCATAGTGAGAGATTCAATCCTGTGTATAGCTATCCATAGTTGCTCTTGTAATAGCCTCTGCCTAGAACTACCTTGAACTTGGTTCTGAGAAGTAGTGATACCTATTTCTACCTCAGGAACACAAAAGCATTACATATGCTGTTTATGAATAAGCTTCTGCAATTAAAATTGGAAATTTTGGAAAATAAAGTTGGCCATAACTGATGCATTTTTGAGACTTTAGAAAGTGGTTTCAGGCTGTGAATCCAGACTGGCAAAAAAGAGCATCTAATCTTTGAAGATGAATGGTTTCTCAGAAATGCCCTTGTCCTCATTTAGCCTCAACCTTCAAGCATCATCTTATGCTGAATTGGGCGATGATACACAGGAGAAATTTAATATTTTAGAGGATAGGATCAGAGAAAACACAATGCTGACTTAGGTGATTCACTGGGAGTTTTTCTGCTGATTCTGTTCTCTGAAACATTTAACTTCCCCTGTGTATTAACATGAGAGCTGTGAATTCTGCTAGGGCAGAGCAGACAAATAGACATTAAACATTCATCTACCATTCATGTTAATACAAAAGGTGGAAATATGAGATTTAGATTGGGCACAGTACACGTTATTGATATTAAAAATAAGAGAAATAAAGGTACCCAAACTCAAACCCTAAACTTAGTATGTGGCTCATGTGATGGATTCCCTGTAGGCTGGCTTCTAAGTGCTGGAATAAAAGCATATTTTTGTTTAACTTATTTAGCACAGACAGAATGACTTGGATAGTTTCTCTTTTCTCCCTGTTTTATAGCTCCACAGTAATGAAACAGAATTGAGAAAAACCTCTGGAAAATCGGATTTTTTTGTTGAAAGCTGATTTTGAAGTATCTGTACAAGGTTACTTTTTGTTCTGCATAGAAATGCACTTTCTAAAAATCTATGTTGTAATTAGATTACTTTCTCAATCATAAATGTTACTGCATGACTTCCAACAGTGATTGTACTTACTGGTAAAATGGAGCCTTTAATGTACAAATATTTTCAAGTTGCTGCTCAAGCCTAGCAGGTACATTCTGGGACTACTGGACCATTAGCTGGTTGGCTCTTCATGTCACTTCTGTTACACATCCAGTTACACATCCACAGGGTACCAACGTGTCAAGGCTGTGTCTGTGGTGCCGAGTCCCAGGAGGATTTGTGAGAAGTACACTGGGAATAAGAATGTTGAGGGATCCCTATGAGCACCTCTTTAATTTGCTCTTCCCTCCCATCTCTCTCAAATTAAAAATTAGTAGGCAATTGCTTAAATCCTTTTGGATTGCAATGAGGCTTGGAACCCACCAATCAAGACAGATGTGGATGTCTGTCAGAATAGCCTCCATTCTTTTCTCTTTGCTTTCACTGTTATTGTGCTATCCATCTTTATTCTCTTTAACTCTTTCCTCAATTTTTTCCTATTTTTGCCTGGTTTTTGTTTAGTTCATCAAAATTTGCACCATCTTTTTCTTTCCTGTAAGATTTTTGATAACTTTTTTTAATTCAAGGTTTTGTTAATTGATTTTATTTTCCTTCATGATGTTTTCTACCTTCTCTGTTACACGCTTTACTTTGTTAAAGTCCCTTTTATATTTATAAAGCTGCTTTTATGTTTGACATAACAGTTGTAGAATTCCTTGTGCTGAGTATATCTTAAGGGGTTGTTGCATTTTGTTTTGTGGTGTTGTGTTTTGGTTGTTCGTTGTGTTGCGTTTTGGATCACAGTCTGTTAAGCTTTATTAAGTTTACTTGTTCAGCCATCCTTGATCAGATTTTGGACTGCATCCTATTGTTTATTATTTCCTTGTTGGAATAGGCCTCCAGCATTAAATGTTCTAGGCTGGTGGTCTCCAAACTTTTTTGATTGCACATCTCTGTCAGTAATAATTTTGGAATAGGCACACCCAATCTTTGTATATTTATTAATGTATAACTTACGTATGAATGCTACTGTAATAACACATTCTGTACACTATAAAACATAAAAAGACAAAATTAGAAAGTGAACGAGATAAAGTTGAAACAAACACAATTTTTAAAACATTTTTTGATTTTATCTATTAATGGTGCAAAGAATATTTTCCTCCTGCACTCCAGTGGATTTTCTTGTGCATCCCGTTGGGTCCTTGCATCCCACTAGGACCCCACAGTTCTAGATATTCCAAAAACAAGCATTGGTAGCCCCCAACACACTTCTTCCAAAGAGCACCTAAGTTCATAAGTGTTCTTAGTTTCTTGTTGTTTCTTCCGTAACTGATAAAGGAGGCAGAGTTTGTTACAGCTCCAGAGTAGTTAGAGCAGCAGTAGCTAGTTGAAACAATAATTCCTCTTCATTCATCTTCTTCTTTTCCACTTTTTTACCTTTCTTTTGTGGTTTTTGTCCATCCTTTTAAAGTAAACAATAAAATACATTTACAAGCCAATCACCCTCTTACACAAGCTCATTTACAATTCTGGTACTTGATTAGAAATACTGTTGTGTTCTAAACCAGTCCATGCTTGCTTCATTACTAGGGGTTTGACAAAACTCCTTTTAACCTCAGTCTGGCAGAACTTCTTAAACAGTTCTGTGCTAGTATTAGAAACTCATTAGCTCTGCATTATTAGTGTGTAATTCTACAGGGAGAAATTATCTCTCTTTGACTATGGAAGGGCTTTATTCTGAATGATGCGAGGTACTTTAGGATGAGTAGCACCACTGCTCTTTTTTACCAATATTCTTCTGCTCTTTAATGACAGAAAGACAAAAAAAAACCCAACTAGAATCACCTACAATGTACCTAAAGGCCATTACTAAACAAGCACTGTTTTTGTAATTCTTCATTTTCTTGTAAGAGTAATGATGCATGAAAATAAATAATTGATGGAACCTGAAGCATAATTATGCTACACCTGAAAATTCAAATGAATTTGTATTACAAATAAAAGTCCATTCGAAGTCATGAGGAACAACCTGAAAAGCAATAACCTCATGTTTAACTTTACTGAAATATTACTTGCAGACATATCTACCCAGCATTTACCTTTTGTAACATTCTTTTCCCTAACTCAAATTTCTGGGATGCTATGTAGAACCAGGATCATTTCTTCCTTTAGTTTTCTGTTTAGAGTTCACCTATCTCACATGATTGCTTCCATGCTAAGTAATTAATCTTCTATGATATCATATTGGTTGTTTTGGCAGTGGTGACATTTTTATATCCCATGACATTCTCCCAACAGTTCCAGAAGCAGGGGGTAAACCAAGAATATATGTTAAGCTGTAATTTTCAAACCCCTTATGTTTCTGGGCTCAAGATTTTTTTTTTTTCTTTTCATTTGAATACTGCAGAGATAATTTTCCTAAAGGTAAAGCCTCCAGTATTTAATTTCCTTTTTATTAATAATTGAACTCGGAATCTTACTCCTCTTTGGCTTCAGGTGGGTATAACTGCTGAAACCAGCAGAACTTTCCAGGGCTTTCAAGCAGATCAGCTTGGAAAATGTGGCTGAGCAAAAGAATTTCTTAATATTGACAGCTATTTGATCATGCAAAAGTCATCTGTAAAATTCCATGCCCCAAAACACTAGTAGGAATGGGGGATAATTAGAAAATTTGAGGACTATAGGACTGGTGTTTAAAACACTGGAGTGGTACTTCTAAAAAGAATTTTTCTTTTTCAGATTGATCAACTATTTCCTGTTTATCAGTAAGTCATTTAACCTGTACCTCATTGCCTTATGCATAAAAGCCTCACAGGAACTCTGGGAGTTTAAAATTCACTAAGAAGCGTGAACATCTTAGCTGTATCAAACTGGAAGACCTCTGAAGATCCAGAAAACTACTAGCTTTAGGACAGAGGCAGGGTGTTAGCTAACCCAAGACCGTAACTACAGTGCATATTCTGTCTTTTTCTCTTAATGTTCAGGCTTTGAGACCTCACTTAGTTTGTATGCTTCTTAGCTTGTATGCTTCCAGGCCAACTGTTTGAATTTTCAGGATATATTTAGACATGATATTTTAAATATTCATCCTATTATTTATTTAATCTTGAATTTATTTTATGCTTGTACAGAAATTCATCTTCTTCCTGGTGTTATAGAAATTGACTCCACAAGATAATATGTCAGTCACTTAGTTCAATACGAATAGTCCAGTTTCTGCTGGGGTTTGGACTCCTTTGAAGGTGACAACCTAAATTAACAGTTTTGTAGGGTACACAATGATTCATAATTAATGGCCAGAGTAAATATGCTAGTTATAGTTCTACCAAATAAATATTTCTTTATCCTTGGGCATTTATGCCTTCTATTTAATTATAAATAGTTGTTGTGTCTTTCTTAATTTGATAGGAGAGCAATATACATAGACAACTCTTCTTGGGCTTATTCCAAAGCCTAAAAATTCAATGAGAGTTCATTAAGAATTTTGGTGCAGTTTGTATGAACTCCTTAAGCTTTCTTCTGAAGATTTTCTCTCAAACATATCACGTTTCCGAATTTGCTGTAGTTAATTCCCATTTTTCTTGCACTTGAATACTTAGAACCTGCATTATGAGTGCAGTAGTTTAATTCTTACAGTAGCCATTTAGATAATTTTCACCTGAGTTGTCATAAGGTCTTCATCGGGAATTGGCTTGACCATGAATGACAGAAAAAGGAATCAGTGCAGATGAGTCTTACAGAAGACCAAGTATTTATTTTCAGTTTCCAAAAGCTTTGACAAAATTTACATTTCAGAAGAGATTCTGTATTTAAGGCCTTTACCTTAATTATATATTATTATATATTATATATTATATATATATTATATATTATATTTTTTGAAAGCATCATCGATTTTGATTGTTACTTTCAAAAAAGTATGTGTAGTGTGCTAAATGTAAGGTAGGCTGGAGGAGCTGCACACATAATTCTTAGTTGCCTCTCACTCAGCAGGAATCTAGAGATTTGGCACAGATATGTTGGTTCCACCTGCAATACGAGAGATGACTTGGAACCCTCAGCCACTAGCTATTCTTTTTTACTAATTTTTGCTGAATCCTAAGTCTTAAGGCCATTTTATCTCATTTTTAAATGCAGTATGCTATAGTTGAAATTTTCTTAATGTCAAGCTATGTCAAGTGTATATCCAATATCTTGGTCTTTCAAGATGTTTTGCACTGGGAAACAGCTGCTTGACATGAGAACCATTCCTCTGAGGGCAACCTTGTAGCCTGCTAGTTTTGATACCGTTTTGAAAAGTAGGGAAACATTTAGATTTTCCTTGTGGTGACTGCCTTTGGTTGTACTATGTGTATTATTTTAGAAAATATTTTATGGGGAAATAATTGCTTTATGAACCATTGAATTGACCTTTCTTTTTTCCCTGAGCATCTACTATGCTTAAGGCAACAGATTAAAACTGTATTTTCAGCAACATTTTCCCCAGCTGACTTAAATTATGAACTTTCGCCAGCGAGATTTTACTGATGCCATCTGGTCCTTTCTCTGATCTTGAATTACTGAGATTTTAGGTAGATTACCTGTTCCTTAAATATGCATTTAACCTTTCAATTTTGACCCTTTTTTTCAGAAGTTTCCCAGGGTTTTGAGATGATTCAACTCCCCACCTGCAATGGATCATTGTTCCCAAGCTTAGAATAGTTCCCGTTTGTCAATTCTTTACAGGATTGAATGACAATCAATAGAAATTTTAGCTATGCCTTAACAGTATTTTAAATGGAAAATTCTATTGCTGCTGTCCACAATTCCTACCTGTAGTACATGCTGGACAGCTTTATACAAAATGCTAACTGAAATTTGAATTTTAAACATCTTTGTATCAAGCACAAATAAGTTTGATGACCAGTAACACATCTTTCTATGTTAAGGATGACAGTAACTTGAGTAAAGTATTCCAATACATTGGAAATCCAGCATTCTGTTCTGCAATTAACTCAGAAATGTCCCATTTTCTATCATGTTAATGAAGTCTTGCTAAATGCTTAGTCTTGTATAAAACAGGGCCTTTTAACAAAAAAATTAGGTAGACCCTGATTTTTTTTTCCTGTAGTTAGGACTTTGAATAAATAAGTGACAAAATAAGTACTGGTAGAAAATATTTCCCGCTGTCATTCTAGAATACTGTTCAGAAAATTATTAAACCCTGGAAGTAATCCCCTTTTAGTCCACTGGAATTGTTTCCACCGAGCATTCTACAATGGCTTAAAATGTGTTTTTGCTATTCTCACTTCACTCTGCTTTTTCATCTTTTTTTTTTTTAGCCTGTAGGTACTTAATAGGAGTATCTTAATAAATGCTCTCTGAGATGCTCTCTGAAATCTTAAAAGTCTGTCAGTACTGTTATAATGTTACACATATATTTTATGGGTAAAATGAAAAAGGTCAGTCTGCTATGGATTCTTATTAGTTGTACTGAATGCATTATGGAAATTCTGGATTGGAATTAAGATTGCTTTACTGAAGATAGCTCATTGTAGGATATAGATTTGGTAAATATTTGGGTGTTCTTTATAAAACACACTATGGAAGTAACTATTGATAAAATCTGGTAAAAAGCTTAAGCCATACCTGCACAAAAAAGGTGGTCGTATTATAGGTTCCCTGTAAAAGCAAAATTTGTGATCCAGTGGCTGACTGAAAATTCAGAAAATGGAACCCCTATTACATAACAATTCCTTCGGGGTAAGGGTAGATTTTTGAATTATACCTTCTCTTTCTCTCAATCTCCCTCTCTCTTACTGGGCATAATGAGAAATGAATGGCAAAAGTTGGATAGAATTTGCATTTGTAACATGATATGCAATCACAATACATGAGCTTACTCTTATAGGATTTTTCTTATATTACATAAACTGTCTTTATAAGGTAACTTTGTGGAAGCTTCTTCAATCTTGTAGCTAATTGCTTAATTGCTAATTGCTCAATTTTCAAGGGAATCTAATGGTCAGCAAGATTCCAGAGAACTTTCATTTTGGTTATGAGAGTTTTAGCTTTGATTAATAAACTGTTATGTTTGAGATTATTTTTCATCTTTTGAAAATGGTGGCACAAAAGTAATTTTTCTACTGAATTTGTCTAGGGGGCAAAAATCCTGAAAATACTTAGAAACAAAATTTGTGAAAAAATAGTTTCCATCAAATAAAATTTTTTCTTTGTAATTCAGATAGTGTTTTTCTGCAAAGTAAATCTGCAGCTTTCTGGATTTTTTTTTAAACTGTAAGAAAATGAAATGACCTGACTTGAGAGCATTCTTTGAAAAATGGAGTAGCAAACTTTTGGGGTAAATGTATTTTGAAGGAGCTTTGGTTTTTAGCAAGATAAATAATTTTTCCAGAAAGTTCCAAACTAGTCTCTGCATTATCCAATTCTACACCTGGATCCACTTACTGCACCTCCATGTAATATGGTGCAGCTACATCCTCTGTTAATAATTGAGATATTTTTATCTAAACCATCTCACAGCTTTGCAAAACTGTATGTGGAAACCATCACAATTTTATGAGATCATCAAATATCTTTGTGTTCCTAATAGCATCAGCAGAATCCATGGGTCTTGTAACACAACATTTCTTTAGAAAGATATGTCCATGAATTGTGGCAAAGCAAACTCTCTGCATGCACCACAGATTCAGAAAATCTTATGTACTCATATCTGAGAGCAATGGAGTGCTTCTTATTCAATGGCAGAATTGGTCTTCAGAAGTAGGATTCCATTCTTACATAAACTGCTAATTTCCAGTGTGAATTCATCCTGCTGAAGCTTAGCTTCTCATCTGTAAAGCATCACTTCCCTCTCTCCTTGGTCTATGCAGATTAAGAAATGTTTGTCCTCCTGCTTTCACACACAGTACAAGCAAATGTATGCAGAGAGGTTAGCAGAAAAGCAAGTATTTGATGGTTTCCTCTATTGAAGGTTAATTCTTTAGTGAGAATGCAATTAAAATAGACTGCTTAATTGCTGCTTTTGTTGTAATCATGAGACATCTGTCTCTGATTCTGAAAAACTAAAAGGCAGCTGAGAAACAATCTGGAAATTCACACGTTACTTTGCAGCAGCTGGCGAATTTGGGTTCCTTTAGTTTCAAATTAAAAGAATTTCTTCCTAATGTCTAATCTAAACCTACTCTCTTACAGTTTGAAGCC
Source organism: Corvus moneduloides (assembly GCF_009650955.1). Classification (NCBI taxonomy): domain Eukaryota; kingdom Metazoa; phylum Chordata; class Aves; order Passeriformes; family Corvidae; genus Corvus; species Corvus moneduloides. The sequence goes on along the minus strand of NC_045481.1, from coordinate 30,014,296 downwards.
ATTCCCCCTTGTCCTGTCACTCCAGGCTCTTGTAAAAAGTCCCTGTCCATCAGGCAGGCAACTTTCAGGTACTGGAAGGCCACAATTAGATCACCCCAAAGTCTTCTTTTTTCAAGGCTGAACAATCCCAATTCTCTCAGCCTTTCCTCATAGGAGAGGTTCTCCATCCCTCTGATCATCTCTGTGTCCCTCCTCTGCACTCACTCCAGCAGGTCCATGTCCTTCCTGTGCTGGGACCCCAGAGCTGGATGCAGCAATGCAGGTGGGGTCTCACCTGAGCAGAGCAGAGGGGCAGAATCCCCTCCCTCTCCCTGCTGCCCACGCTGCTCTGGATGCAGCCCAGGACACACTTGGCTCTCTGGGCTGCCAGTGCCCATGGCTGGGTCATGTCCAGCCTCTCACCCAGCAGCACCCCCAAGTCCTTCTGGGCAGGGCTGCTCTCCATCTGTTCATCCCCAGCCTGTGCTGATACCTGAGGCTGTCCTGACCCAGCTGCAGCACCAGCACTTGGTCTTGTTAAACCTCAGGAGATTCCCATGGCCACATATCTTGAGCTTGTTCAGGTCCCTCTGGATGGCATCCCATCCTTCAGCTGTGTCAACCACACAGCTTGAATATGATCTACCAGAGGTGGTTGTGACTCAGACCTTGCAGAAGGACTTACAGAAGAGAACTTGACTACACTGGGAGGTTACAGCAGTGTGCTGGAAACAACACCACTGGTGGCAGAATTGCATCTGCTCATGCCACTGGTCTGGTAGCAGTTTTCAAAATGCTAAATTTGCAAAGCAATACATGGATAGGCTATGAAGTCCTTATCACTCTCTATAGAACGTGACAAGGGCAGAATCTATGGCAAAAATACCCAAGAGTGCAGTGAGCTTGGGAGAGACTGAAGGTGGAGTGAGACATAAATCTGGATGAGGAAGTTCCTTTGTCTGCAAATTTCTGCGTATGTGTTGTGTTTTCTCCCTCTCTCACTGTTCTCCTTTGTCATCAAAATTTCTAGGTATAAATCTACCTAATGTATAAACTAATTAAATATCTACTAAGGTCCCATGTAATTTCATTATACTTCCTGAGTGATCATTCTGCTAATCTGAGCTTTCTGCCGTTACATAAGGAAATATAATTTAAATAAAAATAATCACAAATTTCACTTAACTAGGCAGAATTTAGCCTTTAGCAATGATGGGTTTTTGAAATATTCCTAATACAAGGTATTGTAAAACTGTCTTTAGTACATATAGCAATTAGCCATTGTCTTTGAAATTGTTATATATTGATTCTGTACCAGCAGCCAGAGACTCATCAAGTATCAAATTATGATTTTATGATACTGAACATACACCAAGTTTTTCTTCATATTCCATCTTTCCTGCTGTTTAGGTCAAATGTGTTTTCTGACTGAAAAAAACCAACAACAACAGTAGAAATGAGACTCATAAATACTGACAGAAATACTGCTTTATCAGCTTTCTGAAGTATAGCAGCTATCTCTCTGAGACACTGCAAGAACTTCCAGCCTAGATACATGCTGGCAACAGCTGAAGTGTTGTGGACATTTTTATGTCCTCTTGAACTACTCCGTCTCTCTCAGTGCATTAGACATCCTGAGCAGCCTAAACTGCAGCAGTTTTGCTGGGCTATGTTTTATTTCAGTGTAGACTGGTCTTTGTGCTATGACATGCTGGAGTCCTACCCTGCCCTGCCTGCTGCATGCTGGCTTGAGAGGGACGCAAAGCCCTCCTGGACCCAAGACACTCCTCCTGTGCAGGCACACAGGACCTCCCTCCCAGCATGCTCTGAGCTCTCCTTCCACTGCAAAGGGGGAAGAATGGACATGAGAATCTCATTCCTTCTTTGGAACTGACATGTGGCAAACAATACCTCTGGAGAGTGAGATTCCTTTCACTGCCACTCACCTCCACTTACTCTGCCCGTGCCTAAACCTCTCAGCTCCATTACAAGATGTTCTAGCTGCATCTCTAGCTGCAGTGCCCACCTCATGATTTTACCCTTTCGGCACACACTTAAGATGTTTTAGGTTAATTATAGAAGTGCACCAGTACATGAGTAAGTGAGAGAAAGACATAGAGAGATGATAACAGCCTGCAATTATGTGAAGGGTTTAAATGCTGAGAAGACAAGGAATGTATTGAGCATGAAACATGGGCTAGTACTAGGGTGGATGAGACATAAGAAAGGGAAACACCCAGTGAATTCTCTGGAAAAGTTTGTCAGACAGTGTGATTATTAAATTTGGAGACTTTCTTTTAGGAGAAAGATTTCTCACATGGAAGGTTCAAGACTTCAATAGTTTCACAGGGAATAATTTCAGATTTGTGGTGACTGCAGAACTGGCTTCTCTTTGTATGTGCATGCACACAGAGTCATAACTGCACAGACACTGATAACAGCATATGGCTCCTTTGTGATGGTGACTCCTTCAATGACAGTGATTTTCATCATATAGTGCATGTTTGGCATTCTCATCTCATCAGGACTTCTGCCCATCAACAAGACTGCTGCAATGCTGCTTATATTTCTAAAGACCATATAACTCCAAACAGCTGTTGTGAGACAAAAGAAAACCTGTCAGAATGGCATTTTCTTATTATTCTTGAAAATGTAAGGTTTCTTTCAAATACTACACCGGCCTGAGGCTTAAGAGAGGTAACATTTGGCTCTGTGCTAGGACAGATTTTATATGTCAACATCCATTGGATTTAGAAATAGCAGATTTTAAGTGAGAAGTTGCTATAAAATCTGCTAGGTCAGGGTACACTGTACATAAAATTGTTTGGTATATTATAAAAATGTATTGATTTTATTGGGACATTTACAGAAAAAAATTATAATCTGAAAGGCTGAACTAAAAAATACAGGGAGGATCTGATCCCACACATTTGAAATTTCTGAACACATTGCTAACTACTGTAAATAATCTGAAGTCTGTTGTAATAAGTGTTCTATGCTTTAAAGATTTTAAAGAATCATGGCTATATTTTAAGCTTTCTTGGTTTTTTTAGTCAAAAGCTGAATAGCAGTTGTGAGGATTTCTAGGCATCATAAGATCACAGTATTATTTTTTTATTCACATTTTTACCATGCAGAGGTAAGGACTCATGTTATGATTTTGGCTGCAGTCACAACAGTGTCTTGTTGGTTGAATAACACGTCCAGTTTTGCCTACATGCCTGTGTCTCATCTATATATATATACACATCTCTCTATATATACACAGACATACATATACTTAATTTTGTTCTCCTATTAATAATCATACACATTGAGGCTTCATGCTCCCGTGTGTTCAGGCTGTTTTAGGGACATGCAGATCACGTCCACTGCAGATCTTTCTGCTCTCCAACACCCTGTGCTGGTTGTGTTTCCCTTGTCTCTGGGGTCATTCCCAACAGCTAAGTCATGAGAAATGTACACAGCATGTGGGGGGGGGCCCTGGTCAGTCAGAGCTAGAGGATTTTTCCTGTAGATGACATTGCATAACATACTTCAGTAGGTTTTTGCTTCCCTGTTTGCTTCTCTAATCTTCTAGAGGCTGCAATAACACTTTATTGCAGAAAGCAGAATTATTTTGGCCAAAGGAATACCTTTAGCTGGGTACTTTTCAAAATACTACAAGGCAGGAAGTGATATTTTGGAATAACGTACTTTGTGTGGTCCCCTTTTCATTTGACCTTGTAATATATGGGAGTGTGTTGGTGTGTGGATTGATGAGTTCTCAAGGGCATCAGGATCCTAACTGTGAGTCCTGCTGGATTAGAAATGTAAAACTTGAGGAGATAGTAGAGAAAGCCAAAATTTAGTTAGAAAGTAAACAAGAAAATACAAACTCTTTGTAGATTTTTCAGTGAGGGCTGGCTGTGTCTCAGTTTCAGGAGAGTCTGTCTCTCTCTAGCCAAAGGGAATGTAGGATGTGTCAGAGAGGGTCTGATTGGGGAGGAATTCAATGCAGCTATCAGCAGTGGACTTCTATGTAAATACTGCAACACCTCTGAACCAAGGAACAGCTGAGATAACATTGTAAACTAATCTCTAGTGCTGGCGAAGCTGCTCAATCCCTCACATTATATGGTTTCTGTAGAAAAGATGTGCTAGGGAAAAAAAGAAGCAGATTTAAACTATATATGGCAACTTACCATCGGGTAAAATATGCTGACTTTTTAGAATTGAAAGCAGCATATGGTATTTTTTTCTTTGAAATGGTGCTCTGTGCCAGGGTGTATTTGCTTAGAAATCCTTGCCTATATATGAATTCTTATATAAATAGGCATTGCTATCACCAAAACATTTCCAAGTCCCTGTTATGTGTGCCTGATCAATTTTGATAAATATATACTCTCTTGGGGTCCTTATCCCACCAGTATTGACTTTGGTTGATTTTCCATCAAGACAAAGCAAACAAAGAGCCGAAGTTTGTCCAGAGCAGAGGCATTGAAGCACAGTGTTTTGCTGCTTTGACCTTTTGAGGTCACTGTATTTCACAGTCCTACGCAGCCTTTCTTAGGTAGCTAAGAAAGAAGAGCAATATATAAAAATATACATATATATACACATAGATATATATACATGCATATAAAATATATATGTGCATATGTATTTATATATACTCATGTATTAAATATACATACAAAACTCTGTACACAAATGGTGTCTCACCTGGAACAGGTTCTCTTTCCTTGAGGCATTTAAAGAAAAGCAGGAGCTATTAATGTCCAAGAAGTTTGCTGCTGCCATCTCTTTCAGAGTTGTGCTCAAAATTGGGCACAAACTCAAGATAAACCGGGATTGGGGTGGAGCTAACCACCTCGTTAATTGTGCTAGAAACAAGGAAACCTTTTCCACAATCTCTGATTTCAGAAGAAATTAAAGTCTGAGGGTCTCTGATGCCCCCTTTGGATACAGTTTAGAAACAAATAGCGATTTCCAGTTGTCACACACGTTGTCAGAGCCAAACCACAATGCAAAGACTGCTCTTCCAGCAACACTTCTCAAAGCCCCCAGACTTCCAGTTGTGTAGCATCCACAAGCTCTTTCCTTCCACCTAATTTAAGACGTATATAACCATGTGATGGCTGTCAGCCTTTGTGTGGCATCTCTTAAACTGGACCTGCGTTTAAGCAGTTGATCCACTTAAATGTTCCCCTCTTGACTTTGAATCTCACCATTCCCTTCTGTCCCAAACCTCAACTCTCCCCCCTGCATCCTAGCATTGTGTCACAGGCAGACACGGAGCCGTTTACAAGCTGAGCTCCTGGAGGACACTGTACTCCACACTATAATGAGTTTCTCTGGGACATGAGTTGACAATCTCTGCTTTCACATACCAGGCCAACCCACTCAAGGGATGCCTCTCCAGTCTTTCTATTTTTAACAAACAAAAAAAAGTCCTGAAGACACATGGATTTTCTAGGTTCCACCGCTGGAACAAATTATCAATGAGGATGTTTCAACAACTGTTCAGGAAAACAACTGTCACATTACATTAATACCATAGCTGGTTTTTGTCCAAGCTATTCCCATATCTCGTCCTCTGCCCTATCTCTTACTGATCTGGTGTGCATTAAAAGCGCAAAAATAAGGAGTTTAAGTCTATGCATATTAACATAAATGATCATATCCCATTTTGTGCTATAGATGTCAGCCAAAAGCAGAGAAAAGGGTGATTTTTGCAGCATGTGCTCATCAAAGTTTAAAAAAAAATGAGCGTGCACTGCTCCTTCCTAAGGCAACACAGAGAGCAGAGGCTGCCTGCATGCAGGAGAGGAGCCTCAACTGTTGGCACCGAAGTAACCTCATCACTCGTTGATTAAAGATGAGCTCGACTGGCCTTTTTTTCGGTGGAAAAATTAAAAGCCGGGAAGAAAACACCCGTGCGGCTTCCCTCGCACCCTCCTCCGCCAAGCCCAAGCATCCTGAGTTTGAGGCGCCGCACCTGGCGGGGCACCGGCGGGTGCTGACCCCGGGGCCCGAGCCGGGCTGCGGGCACGGCGGCACCTTCCCGGCCCCTGCCCGGCCCCTGCCCGGCGGCGCTGACCCCCGGGGGCTGCGCTGGGCTCCCTATTTGGCCATGCGGCGGCTGGGGCCGCGCTGCCCCGCGCCTGCCTTACATGGGCCGGCGGCCGCGCCGCGCCGGGGCTGGCCCGGCTCCATTCATGGCTGCGCGGCCGCTCAGTGGCGCGGAGCCGACCAAATAAGGAGAAGGTGGCTGCCCCGGCCCGCCGCGGCCCCGGACGACGCTGCCCCTAGGGGGGTATAAATTGGGGCGTCTCCGCCGAGCCAGCACCCAGGGTCTCCTCTGCCGCCCCCGCCGCCGGTGCTGGTTTGGTGAGTAGCGCGGCGGCACCCGCAGCCGCGCGGGGCGCGCAGGAGGCATTGGCGGGGTGGGGCGAGACGGGACAGGATGGAATACTTGGGAGGGGTGGATGGGAGGCACCGCCGGGCGGCGGACGCCGGTGGTGCGGGTGCAGCCGGTGCCCGGGCCGTGCAGCTCCCGGCTGAGCGCTGTTTCCGCCGGGGACACCGCCCGGCCCCGGCCGCGCCCCGCGCTGCATCGGCCTTCGCCGCCCGCGAAGCGCTCTGGACAGGACAGATCTCTGCGATTTAAAAAGCTTTCCCTCCCTTTTCGGCCCGCGGTCCGAGGGATCCGCTAATGACGCCCTAATTGAGCGTCCTGCAAGCTGGGGCGGCTTTTAAAGCGGGGAGAAGAAAGCGGGTGACGGGTCCCGTTTAGAGCCCTGCCCACGAGTCGCGGAGCATCCTCCCGGGACGACTCAAATTTCCCGCTCCCGCCGCAGCAATCCGCGCCGGCAGTGCCCTCCGGGATGGCGAGAGGGAGGGCGCGGAGGGGCTGCCCGCGGGGCTCTGAGCGTGCCACCGTGCTGTTTTCCAGGTTTGAGCTTCCTTCCGAAGATGTGTGACGACGAGGAAACCACCGCACTGGTGTGCGACAATGGCTCGGGGCTGGTCAAGGCGGGCTTTGCCGGAGACGATGCCCCCAGGGCCGTTTTCCCGTCCATCGTCGGTCGCCCGAGGCACCAGGTAAATACCGAGGCAGGACAGAGCATCCCACTCTCTCTGGGCGTCGCCTCCACTTTCCCCTTCCATCAGTTCTTCTGCCCTGTACTAAATACGCCGCCCTCTCGCCTGCTCACCTCTTGCGATAGTACTGATGATACATTCCCAGGTCTGGCCAGTGTTTCCTTAACTTCCCTGTTTGGCTGTCCCATGCCTCCTTTTTCTCCTACAATTTCTTTGGGAAAAAGTTCATAAAGTTCATAATGCCTTTCTTTTTTTTTTTTTTTTTCCTTTTTCTTTTTTTCAATTAAAACATTCGCAATTTTTTTTATCCTTGATAAATTACTGCTGAGGCTGTGTAGTAATATGGAGTATCTTCCTTCACTAGAATGCTAATTTCTCTCTGTATCTTCCTGTTTACAAACTCCTTTTCCTGCTTGTGACATTGTGCAGTTTACTTTCAGTCAAATTTTTGAAAGAAGCAACTGAAAATAAGAGGTGTATTATAAATGGGGAAAAATCCATTCATCTGATGGAAGGAAAAAAGATTTTATGAGAACACCTCAAATTCTGTTGACTTAATATTTTAAAAATGTTAAATTTATTTTCCCAAACAGCCTTTCTGGGGTGCGACTGCTTGCACCTTTCCTGAAAATAAGATAGTTAGAATTGCAGAATCATAGAATATCCTGGCTTGGAAGGGACCAACAAGGATTGTCAAAGTCCAGTTCCTGGCCCTGCATGGGACAGCCCTGGGAGTCACACCCTGTGCCTGAGAGCATTGTCCAAGCACTTCTTGAACTTGGTCAGACCCAGTGCTGTGACCACTTCGCTGGGGAGCCTGTTCCAGTTCCCAACCACCCTCTGGGTGAAGAACCTTTTTCTAATATCCACCTGAACCTCCCCTGACACAGCTTCATGCCAGTTGTCTGAGATGTGGTTTTTTGGGCTCTGTGATACTGCCTTCCTCAAATAATTCTCTTCTGTGTTTTCTTCTCTTAGGGTGTTATGGTTGGTATGGGTCAGAAAGATTCCTACGTGGGTGATGAAGCTCAGAGCAAAAGAGGTATCCTTACTTTGAAATATCCAATTGAACACGGCATCATCACCAACTGGGATGATATGGAAAAGATCTGGCACCACACTTTCTACAATGAACTCCGTGTGGCCCCTGAGGAACACCCTACTTTGCTCACAGAAGCCCCCTTGAACCCTAAAGCTAACCGTGAAAAGATGACCCAGATAATGTTTGAGACCTTCAACGTGCCTGCTATGTATGTGGCAATCCAGGCTGTGCTGTCCCTGTATGCCTCTGGCCGTACAACAGGTAAAATAAACAAATAAACACCATTTAGATTCTATTTCCTTTCAGAAACTCTCCTTCCTTCCCATTCCAAATAGGAAAACACACCATAACTCATTCAAATTTACAGAAAAATAGGTATTTTTAGTTTTTAGCAATTAACAATAAGAGTAGCATAAAAGCCAGTAGGAAATAGGCCCACAGTGCTCTTTCCATAGACTATCTGCATTGCTTTTGGAGAGGCACCATGGAGCTGACTCTGCCACTGCTTGTTGTGGCCCAAATGAGGAGACATTCCTGTAGGGTTACTGCAGTTGCAAAAGTATTACACCAGTTTAAGGGTTTAAACTGGACCAAAAGACGCCCGTTGTCAGATCAAGACAGTCACTGTTGCAAATATTCTTATTGGTCAGTGTAGTAGCAGTGGAAGACTGCTCTTATGGATTAGCTTAAAATATTAATGGAACAACTGTTCTGTGCAAAAATTCACACCAAACAAGAATGCCCAGGCAAGCAAAGGCAGAAAGAACTAGAAAGATCTTTGTGACTGAAAAAGAATTAATCTTCTTTATACTGCCTGAAAAATCCTTTATTTTGCTGTTTTTCTTGATACCTCCTGTGTCTAAGGACTCTAATCATTTGCTAGGTAATTCCAGCTGCTCTCTGACATTTGTCTCCCAGGTATTGTTCTTGATTCTGGAGATGGTGTCACCCACAATGTACCTATTTATGAAGGCTATGCCTTGCCTCATGCTATCATGCGTCTGGACCTGGCTGGCAGGGATCTGACTGACTACCTCATGAAGATCCTCACGGAGCGTGGCTACTCCTTCGTGACAACAGGTCAGTCCTTCAGCTTTTCCCTACTGTGAAAATCCTTGTGTATCTCTTGGCTGATCATCTTCTCTAGTATTGTGCTTATCCAAAGCTTGATTTGATTCTCCTATATCTACAGCTGAACGTGAGATTGTTCGTGATATCAAAGAGAAACTGTGCTATGTTGCACTGGACTTTGAGAATGAAATGGCCACTGCTGCCTCTTCCTCCTCTCTGGAAAAGAGCTATGAATTGCCCGATGGTCAGGTGATCACAATTGGTAACGAACGTTTCCGCTGCCCTGAAACCTTATTCCAGCCATCCTTTATTGGTAAGTGTTCCCAGGAAATTCTCCTTTCTGTAGGAGGTATGAATGAATCAGAAGGTTTGGAAGGTGCCCTGCTCCTCTTCCTGCTTCCTGCTAAATTTGGCACAAAATCAGACATGAATAAATAATGATTTAGATGCTTTGGTTCCTGTAAGGTGGGCTTGATGTGAGCTCAATCTGGTAATTAGCTGAGTTTTGGGCTCTTGTTGCAAGTTTTAGATCAAGTTTTAGGGTCACAAATTTTTCATGGTAAAACATACAGTTATAATATCATCATTAAGGAGTTGGACTCCATGATCTGTATGGGTCCCTTCCAGCTCAAGACATTTTATAATTCTGTGTCACTGATGGCAAGAATAGCTTTCAGTGCTGTATTTGCACTTACACTCGAAACAGTATCTATTTCCATGAAGAAGTAAAGTGTCAGAGAGGAGAAGGACATGGAGTGAAGGTGTGTGTATATTTATATGCGCTGTAATTAAACATTACCATGGTCGAGATGGTAGGCTTTGCTGGTTATGCATGCAGCTGACGGGTACAGCAAATGTTTATACTCTTAAGTCCCAAGCAAAACATGCAGTTGTTCATCAGCTGACATCTTACCGAGGATCCAGTGTCAGCCCTTTCAGGCAGCACCTGTTAAAATTAATAAATTGGAATGCAACCTACAAACACTTGCTTCTTGTTTCTTTTTTCTTCTCATCAAGTACTAATATCTTATTCCATGTCGTGGTTATGTCTTGCCTTGATGATTCTGAATAGAATAGACTGAATTTTGAGTTGACTGAAGAAGAAGTTACTATTGTCTTCTTTATTTCTACTTTAGCTATTTGTGTTGTCTTCATTGCTGTCTTTACTATATTCCACTAATGCTTTTAGTGAGACTGACATAAACCAATACTCATGTTTTCTGTTTAGATACCCTTCCTCCATTGCCATATACTAAATGAGTTTATCTTGCATGTCTACTTGTTCTCTCACTGTATATTTTGGGTCTCTTGCCTTTGCTCATGCATTATGATTGTTACCTTTTCTGACAAATAATGTTAATTTTCTAAGTTAGTTTTGTAATTCTATTTTTTTATATTTTTCTGTAACACTTTATAATCAGTAATTATTTTTACGAGAAAAAGGCCATAGAAGTTTATATTAATGATGAGGAGAAATGCCACAGTTTTGTCTCATGAAGAACCCTTGTATAATTTACTGGCCTACTGTCTTTTTTTTTTTCTCAAGGTATGGAATCTGCTGGTATCCATGAAACTACCTACAACAGTATCATGAAGTGTGATATTGATATCCGTAAGGACCTCTACGCTAACAACGTCCTCTCAGGTGGTACAACAATGTACCCTGGCATTGCTGATCGCATGCAGAAAGAAATCACCGCTCTTGCTCCTAGCACTATGAAGATCAAGGTAAGGAATTTGACTCGGTGTTATAAAATGTGGATAAAGATGGGGACAATGTGTACTTCATTAAACTGGGATATAGGAACAACTCAAAATGAGATCAACTGCTGATGGACAAATGAGCAGAAATTCCATTTGATCAGAATAATTATGTTGGTTAGAATCAAGTGTTAGAAAAGAAGAAAATATGATTACAGATTTTTTTAATACATTACATGTGTTGTAAGAGCTGCTGAAGATCAATACTGTTATAGAAAAGTTCTTTACTTGCTTAAAGAAATACCTAGTGGTTTGATTGACTATGAGCATTGATGATATGGATTCGTTGTTCAGAAATGAAGATTTTTTGCTTTTCTTTATCCTAGATCATTGCCCCTCCTGAACGCAAGTACTCTGTCTGGATTGGTGGCTCCATTCTAGCATCTCTGTCCACCTTCCAGCAAATGTGGATCAGCAAACAGGAGTATGATGAAGCTGGTCCATCCATTGTACACCGCAAGTGCTTCTAAGCACTTCCCCCCTCAATTTACTTCCCACTCAGGATGAGGACAGTATGCTTCTTGGAGTCTTCTGGCAAACCTTCCCGAACTCTTCAGTCATTGTACAGTTTGTTTACACACCCGTGCAATTTATTTGTGCTTCTAATATTTATTGCTTTATAAATAAACGAGATCTGGGACTTGCAACCTACAAATTATTGTCTTTTGTTTCATTTTAAGTATTTTTTGGTCCAAAAAAATGAGACTAAACCCCTAGGGTTTTGAAACTCCCATGAAACCTATGAATACTTTTATTGCATCCATGTCCTAACTGATGTAGGCATGTTAGGTCATGGTGTTCTATTAGTAAGAATTTACACTTTATAGTTTTAATTTTGAAACTTGAAACAAAAGAAGCAATATATTTCAAGGCTAATAAAGAAAAAACCTTGAGGGTAGACCCAGTTAAGTGGAACAAGTGAAAGGAAACCTCTCATACTCAGTCAGTTTAGAAAGATTCTTCTTTTGCATTTATTGTAACCCAGAAATTTTAATATTCATTTATTGAAAGCCAAAGCTTCTGTGAAAGAATTACGTTAATACATTTAGAATGAGATTTATAAATAATTATCTCTGTCCTAAAGAGTCATACAATTGTTTTCTGTCAGCTATAAATATTTATGACAAAACATTAATTAGAACTGACGGCCTACTCATCTTCCCCTATCTCTTCAAAGCCAGAGATAAGGAAGCGAAGTCTTTATTGTACTAATGCACAAGAATCAAACTTTTGCTGTATAAACATACAATTATTAAAATCACAATTACTTTCACATCATCATTCATATGTCTTAGGCAATTTTTAATCCTTAATCTCTGCTGTCCTTTCTTGCTATTTGACCCAGATACTAGTCATAAATTGTACAGTCTCCACGGGCATTTGTGTTCCTCACCAAGACTTCTTAAAATTGGGCTCTTTGATTTTTTTTTTTTTTCCCCCAAAAAGTAGTAACTAAAAAGGAAGTACAGAACAATCTGGGACATTTTCATAAAATGGAACCAATTGGTGTTATAGTTTGAACTATGTACAGACTGGAACATGCCTAAATTTGATTTAAGAAACCAGTGCATGTACCAAGCTGTGTATGTATGTAGTTAGCTGTCATCTCACCTGTTTGAAAAGATAAGATTTTATGCTAATTTTATAATCCAATGCTAATTAAAAAAAATATTTTACACATTTATCGGGAAACTTTCTGTTCTTCTTAGCTCTTATTTTCTTGAAAGGCATTAAAAGTAGTCATTAGGTGTGATCTGTGATTATACAGAATCAATTTTACCCTTTGAAAATATGAAGATATATTTAGTGTTTGTCTCCAATTTACTTATCATTAGAAGACATTTTACTGGGGGAGTGCTGTAATTTCCTACTATCCCCTTGCAATTGAAATATTGAAATATTTCTAGATATTTTTGGGGTTGGGCAGAGAAGTTGGGTGGAATTGTCAAATATAAAAAAATTTAAACATAAATATGACATTTAAAACATTTTACTATTTGGACATGCATTTAAATATTTTAGGCAAACATAAAAATGAAATTTTAAAAGCATGAAAATTTAAACGTAAATATGAAATACTCATTCTAATAGTGCAGTATTACTGAAATGTTGCTGCAAATAGGCTTTTTCACAATAAAATACAAATTTATTAACCTGTGAATCTGTTAAGGGAAAGTCAACAGCCTCCACTGTTCTCCAGAAGGTTCCCATAGACAGTAATTATTCTGAAGTTCATACCATGGAGAAATTTTGTATATCTTGAAAACATGGGAACTCTTCCAGGTGTCTGACCAACACAGATGTTTGCCAATGACTTTTGCGTATCGTTGTTCAGAACTATTGCACTTTTTTTACTTGTCTTGCTTGCTAATTTGAAAGATTTGGCTGGGCAGAAAGGTTATCTCAGGTATTAGTGTGAATTGATAGGGTGAAACTGGACATAAATTGCAACTAATCGGAGCTTAAAATGTTAAGCAAGTATGCAAAGGGCATGCTAAGTCAGCCCCTGTGGATGCCTGCCTTGACTGGCTCTGACTGATGGGTCAGGAACGGCAGGCAACAGTTGGTACCACATTCCCAGCTCTGATCAGGGGTTCACCACTGAGCATGTGGGCAGGAGCAGGGAATTGAAGGAAGCCACTGGCTGCCTGACTGATGGAAAAATTCCTTCCACAGGCATTTTGGGGTTTGTAATTCACAGTTTGTTGATATGGATATGAGCAGCAAGGATTGTACAAAATAGTCATGTGCTTGCATATAGGTAGGACAGGACTAAAAAATTATCAATGCCTTACCCTTTTCCTCGTCTTACAGTGGTTTTCCAGAGGCATTAATTTTTAGTACAATAGTCCCAGATTTGGCCATTGCAAATTATGTATTCCCACTCAATGCAGTGAAAACTAGTAATTCAATTATATGGGAATTATAATAACAATTTCTGGAGACAAAAACTAGATATAATTTGATTGAGACAAATTTGAATGTTAAATCACATGATCTAGGATTCAAAATACTGGTAAGAGAGGCCACTGTTAAACTTTACCTTCTGTTTACATTTTACAAGACTTAATGTGTTATACATTTTGCATGCAAAATTAAGATGGTGGAGTGGGATGCAGAAACTAACTGCAGAGCACCTATATGACAGGTAAAACTATTTTGAATATTCCTTGAAAAAGGTAGATTAAAAAATATCTGCACCCAAATCCTGTTGTGATCAACAGTCTTCACCTCTGAAACACCTCAGCTAATGAAGACAATGACATTAATTTGAAGACTAAAGGAACCCAGCTAACCTTCACTGCTTTTGATGAGATGCCCTTTCAATGGAAGAATAAAAATTAATGTTTAGCCAAATTACAGATTCAACACACGCATTTTGAAAAGCAGTGTGAATATGTGGCAAAAGGTCTGTCTGCCACACTGAAGGGTGTCCTGTTATTTAACTTTGCAGCTCCTTACTGCTCTGTATGTACAGTGGAGAGGAAGGAATTCTGTGGAAGGCAGTCTGACGTGATTTTTAAGCTACATAAAGAAGCTTTATTCAGTAAGAAGGGCTAAATAGTATTAAGAAATACTGACATACATCAGTAAGAGTTGAGACAAAATCTTATTGCCTGTCCTGGCAGCCAGAACAACACTGCCCAGTACTTATGCTTTTGACTCAAGGGCATTGAGGTATTACCACTGCTGGCTGACCCTCACAGAAAACTTTCCTTGTAGATTGACAAGCATTTGAGGAGTATTGAGAATTATGATCAAAACACAATACTTTTAATATCTATATGAAGTATGTGCTAAGGATCTGAAAGTACTGTGATTCTGGTTTAAAAGATTTTTTTTTTTTTTTTTTTTTTGGACAGGAAATAAGGAGATGTTTCAGAACTCATTTGTTTGTGCTTAAAGGTTACTTAAAAAACTGGTGGTAGAGTCACAAATTTGATAGAGTTGTCTACTTTGCACTAATCTTCTCTTAAAAGGCTGTTTTATCTAAAGCCTTAAGAAAGTCAGCCTGAGGCAAATCACTAATAGGAAAATTTTTAGCTTGAATACTGTAGAGTGATAATTTTTTAAATATAGAATGAGAGGGTTTTATACTTAGAAAACATTAGATGACTCTAAATATATGTGACAGATTAATCTACAATACTAACACTAAAAAAAAAAAAAAATAGAAAAAAACCTTCTGGTTGGATAAATGTATACGAGGCCTGAGCAGAAATTGATGCTTGCTTCCAGTAACAGCCGAACCCTGTCCTACCCTGAAGCAACCTGCAACAGAAGTCTCTGTGACTATCAAGACACAAGAAAAAGAACAAAATATTATAAAATTTATTAGTAAATCTCACTTGTTACACTTCAGAACGAAGCAATTCAGGCAGTTAATATACTACCAATTACCTTTGCTTTTTCTCCTGAGGATGGCTACAACTGCTGAAACATAGAAAGTCAGCATACAGAATTGTTAATTATTGAAAAAATGTTATAATGCTGCTATATAATTAAAGGATGGATTTAATTTATTATTAGGCTGTCCTGTGTGAATAATATTGGATGAAATTAATATAGTAGGCATTAGCACAAGTTGATACACCTGGTGGCAGTTTTATATTTCGTCATAAAGGTAGAATTCACAAAATACAGTATATATGTTGTCTACCAAATACAGGGTAGTATGCTCTTGTAGCATTGTATGAATTGTATTTTAGAAACATTTTTAACTAGGAGTATGTATGTATGTTCATACAGAGAAAAAAGTGGGTGAGGCATAGCATAAAGCTGCATCGACATGTAACATGTAAATGATACAATAAGTCTGGGAAGGTACCAAACAAGATGAAGGTAACAAAGCAGTAAGAAAGAGCTTAAAGATTAGTTAGTTCTGAGTCTCTAAGCCTCGCAGGTTTAGATCACCAGAAAGGGTGATTAAGATTATCATTGACATTATCATTGTCAATGGTAATGAGGAGTACTTGAGCTTTCTTTCCAAGGTCCCAAATGCCTTAGGAGTTACATTTTGCCTTCTGGATATGCTTTTGAAACAAGGTGACGCTCAAAGGGAAATTGAGGAGCTCCCGAATGTTAGAGAGGGCCTCCAACTCCAGCTCTTCTAGAGAGAGTGGAAATGCAGCAGCACAGCAACTCCTGCCGCACGTGTATCCCCCTCCTGCAGCTCTCTGTGGCCGGTTGTGGCTGCCTCAGCTGAGAAAGCAAACATGGAAAGTGTAGCTGACTGCCTTCAGGGAAGGAAAGGGTCTGGGAGGCACAGATTACTGGGCCAGTAGTTGTGGGGACATCTTCCATGGCATCCAGAAGCACAGTGATTTTACAGTAGCTGCTATCAAGGAAAGAATCAAAATGTAGGGACTACAAGCCATATCCTCAGGTTTATGTAATAGATGAGTTCTGACACTAAATTTCACATTATTTCTTATTTATTTTTTATTTTGATTATATAAACTATTTTCAAGACACAGACTTATATCTTCAAAAACCATTGCTGTTTTATATTAAAAAAACAAACCAAACCAAACCGAACCCCAAACCTAAAGAGAATAAGAATCATTACCTTAAACAAGAAAATTGTCTACTTTGGGTCTGTGTGTATATGTGTGTTTACAATGCTCTGATTCTCTGATAAGTCAGAGGGGAGAATTCTTTCAGAAATAGAAATCTCAGCAGATTTTAAAGACAAACCATTGAACAAGTCAAAAGAAAAAAAAAACCAAACTACTTCTTTAGCATGAATTATGTCATGAATTTAGCACCTAAACTGAGTGATCCTTGCTTGTCAAGAAACACCACCTACAAGGAAACGTCGTTTTCCACCAATTAAATCAAGGCCATTCTGTATCTGTAATTTTACTTTGGGTAAAAGGTTAAAAGGAATCATCTCCTTCCCAGTCTTCTACTACTGTCTGGTTAACCAGCAGACATTTTTCTTGTACTAAACTTGCGGCTTCATTATCTAATGTTTTAGTTTGACAATTTGAGTAACTGGTTATTGAAATTAATGTCATTAGCCTGTCAAGTTACTAATTCAACATTGGTTTTGAATTCATTACCATATTGTTTCCTTCATCATTAAAGCACTGGTCTCCTAGAAAACAGCCTTTTTGTATATGCAGAAATGTGAAAAATACTATCTCTGGATTTATTCTTACAAATGCTTGATCATTTTTTGATCCATATTTAAAAAGCAAAATGTATTTGCAGGGATGAATATGTAGTAGCTATTTAATGTATGGCTTACTAAATGTCACAATCTGTTGTCAGATACTACAAAATGCCCAGATATACCTTTAACTTGTAATACACTGTATTGTAAAAACTAGAACCTTTAATATGTGATGCAGTAATTTACAAAAATGATCTTAGGCCTTACTAGTCATACTGGTGTGGAAATAATTTCAGATTTATTTTTAATTTAATTCGAGCTCTCTTGTGCAGCTCAGCTCTGTATGGCAACCAGACAAACTGCAGAAATGCAGTAGTTTTTGATCTTTTGCCCATACATTTTGGCAGTTAAATTGAAGGGAATTTGAAAGAGACTTGCATGAAATTGTTATCTTCACTGTACATAGGAAAATGAGTTACTATGCTATTGATGGTGATATTTTCTTTCTTACCTTTATTTCTGGATTCTCCAAACTTTTTGCTGTAATAATATACACACATATATATATACACAAACACATGCACACAGAAATATATTCATACATATTTGTGCATGTATATGCATACAGATATTTTCCCTAAGCCTTCTCTTTAACTTTGAAATGGAAGAGGATCCCTGACTTGGTAACTAGTTTCAGAGACTCCATCTGTACCATACAGCAAATGAGTACTCCTCACTGGAGAATTAGTATAGTTGAAGTTGGAAAGGAAAATATTTCTGGTCAGAAACATCACAGAGATATTTTAGTAAGACAAAACTGTGAATATTTTGTAGCCTTGTTCCTAAGACAGAAGTTAATTCCTGATTTAGTTTTGTGCTCATAGAAAAACCTCAGAATGCCAGAATTTTGAGATCAGAACTGAAGTGTTTTTAGTGACAATGTGAAATACTCTTTCCTTCTTACAACCGAAAGCCAAAAAGTGCCACAGAGATAAGATTTTCAGATGTAACCTGAATACATCATATACTGCTGAAAGTATAAAAAATGCCCAGAGAAAATGTATGCAATATCTGGTGTCACATTCTGTGTTTTAATGGCTGCAGCAATAGTTTTGCAGACTTTTACTTCTGATGAAACATATTGTCATTTGTTGTCATTAAACTTTTTCTGCCATTACATTTCAACTAAGATCATGAATTCTATCCATCATACTGGCACCTAACAGAAATAAGAAACTACATTCTGACCTTCTTTTTGTAAATAAAAAGCATATGAAATCATCAGGAATAGTAAGTATCCTGCAGGCTCCTCTTTCTGCAAGAGATATACAAAGGGTTCCATTGCTTATACAAAGTTAATATATTGACATTGAAAATGCTGTAAGGCTATTTCTTGTATAAGAAATTATACAGAGAGAGTGATTGTGCAATCTCCTAATAGGGTCATGTGGTGACAGAGGGACAGTGGGTGCTATTAAAAGCTTGACATTTATCACTCACAGTGTTTAAATTTATCATGGAATTTGTGGCATTTGCCAATCTAAGTATAGAGAATGCCACAAATACCACAGAACAGATAAATACTGCTATGCAAAACCCAACAATCTGCTGGTGGTTCTTTGCTAAACCTACAGCGCTCTCCATTCTGGAAATGTGTTGCAGGTGCTACTGGCTGGAATTTCTCAGTATGAAAAAGAAAAAAAAAATGTTTGTTATGCTTTTATTTTCCTTTATCTTGACTATTTAGACTAAAAGGCTTTTTGAATAGGAAATTTTTCAGTGTATCTGTCTGTAGCCTCCAGAACAATGGAGTCCCCATCAAAGTTTAAGTGTCCTAAAGCTAACAAAAACCAGATCATGGAGTAGCACTTTGTGTTATAGTTTAGTGGTGGTATTTGGGCAAAGGTTGGATTCTATGACCTTGGAGGTCTTTTTAAACCTTTATGATCTGATGATGCTATGGCATATCATTCACACAGACAAAATGTACATGACAGTACACGAATTTTATGAGATGTTCTATTGGAAAATACATCATGTAATCTGTGATGAACAACTGTGGAATTCCTGTTGGAAAAAAATGACTTCAGCAGAATGTTGTTCTCTAGGACTCTGAGCTCTAGAGCTCTGTCTAAATCTTGAAGGACAGAATTGATATAATCAATCACACTGTACACTTGCTCTAAGAAACACACAAAAGTCACCATTATTTTTTTTGCAATAACTGCAGAAAAGACATTAAGATAAAGTAGTACTTAACGGAGCTGTATTTTCTTCACCTAACAAAGCAGCTTTAATGGTTGGTGGTAGAGGAGATAAAGGCTTTGCCATTGTCTTAAGGTTTATGGAGTCTAGGCACCCAAATCCAATTTGTACCTTGGAAGATACTGTTTCTTGACTTCTCTTTCCCACGTTCACAGAGTGAGCATGAAATGGACAGCTGCTCTCAAGTCGTAGCAGCAGGTGCAGTTCTGTCCTTTCTTGGCTGCAGGAGGTGCTGTGGTGCTAAAGAAACAACTCTCACAGGTGTAAATTCTGTAAAGGGTATTTTGCTACAGCTTAAGAAAGTGAGGCAAAACGTTGAAAGAATGTGTCCATAGTTGTGACCAAGTTCTTCATCTTTGGCAATGACGTGTGTTTGATTCCTTAATGGGAGTCTACCCTTGTAGAACAGACCTAAGCCTAGAGTTAGATAATTTCCCTGCCATGCAGCTATTGAGACTGGCTATTTGATTATCACTTAAGTTTTTGAATGCATCTGGTTACAGCAGATGGCACTGAAGAGTGTATAATGAAATTCCCAGGCTATCAACAAGACCTGTGTGTCACAAGCCACTCCTGCTGTTAGTTCATGACATGAGCTCTTCACATGAATTTGCTATTCTCTCCCAAATTCCCCAGTCTTTCCCACAACCACAACATTCACATTGCCTGGTGAAAGCAATGGAGGGCTCTAGGCTAGGGAAAGAGGGTACTGTATCCAACGTCAGAAATTTCTGTAATAATTTAAAATTTACATTCATAGGTAAGTTGAATCATAGGTAAGTTGACCTTTTAAAAAATCTCTTTAAGACTGGAATGTATTTTGATTCAGTAAGTATTTTTTTTGAGGATTAGAACTTCAGATATAACTTAAATGCAGAAAGAAATGGCTGCACTGTATTCTTAGGTCCATTAAAAAAAAGATAGTAGGGCCAAAATCTCAGGTCAGATAAATTTAAACACTGCTCTTGTTTTGATGCTGTTGGTACTAGTAGGGCTGCATAAAGTAGGTGAGGGTATGGATATTTTCCAAACATGTGGTTTTTAATTCCCATGCTGTAAATCTCCAGTGCATGCATACCTTTAATTTAATTATTTTGATATATACACTTGATACATTTCGCTGACCAACCCTCCCAGTGAAAACATAACATCTTATTTATGATGTCAAAATCAATGTCTTTACACTATACTTTCCCCATCCTTCCCTCCCCAGTCTTCTTAAAAACTGAAGAAAATCACATTATTGAGAAGGGCTGATCATAAAAGCGACTTTTCAAAAGGGGAAACTCAGACCCTGCTCCCTGTTTGAGGATGTTTCTCTGATCACAGTGCAGGAAGGAGGCTTGCCACCCAATTTAGTCAATCTTGTTGGCCTCATCGTGTTTCAGAGTGAAACATGCTGTGTTAAGTTGTATTTTCCATTCAACAGGAGCTCTGCCTACACTGTGTGTATGACTCATCCACCTGTCTAGTTGGTGTTCTTTGGATTAATTGATCTATCTTTGAGCTCATGTTTTCTCTCATGCCTTGTTTGTTTTCGTGGCAGTCATATTTGGATTTCACACATTTATTTTTGCTGTGCATTGTGCCTTCAAACCCAAGGAAGAGTTTGCACTGACATTCCAGGTAGCATGATTCTGGACTTTGATAACTAGTTGGTGTAATTAAACTAAATATGCTTCACAAATATTTATTAAAGCCCTGTGGGATTGGCTGTCATTTTTTTCCCTTCCCCTTTGCACTAGCATTCCTGTGAGCCTTTTCCCTTTGTAATACAGTTTCTGTCCCAAGGCTGATCCTTCAGGCCAAGGAAATGGATAAAATTATGAAATGTATCAAAAAACCCTAATGAAAAAATTATATCAATAATTTATCCCTTTTTTTTTATTGATTGAAATATGTTTTAAACAGATGAAGCCTTTAAGTGTTTATCAGAAAATACTTGGATCCCCTCGCCTGGATTTTGTCCACTAAAACTGTAGGATGGATATACCTATACAGTGAAACCAGGGCTGGAAAACAACTGATTTATACTTTTTAAGATCAGGAGAGGGTTGGTTTTGAGAAAACACTGGGGAGCTACATCTCACCATGACATCTTGAAACTCCCATCTCTAAATTCTCTTCGTGTAATTTTCATCTATTTTAAGCATGCAAAAATCCTTATTGAATCTAAAGCTTAGGAGTCCTCTGGTCCTTCTGGCTTTTTGATTTTTTCTTTTTAGGCAAAAGGAAGCCTCTGGGATGCAACAAGTCCTTCACGGATTCATTCTTAGAAGTTTCCACCAGGAAGTATGTGTTTCACCATGCCTCTGTGCAGTAAATCAGGATGGGGAAAGGGAGAGTTACTGTCCCATGTTAGGAGGTATGACCCCCTTATGGGCTTGAATACAGTCTGAGTGACTCTGTCATGTGGAATTTGTGGGTGAAATGGAGATATTCTGTAAAGGGTTATTGACGAAAATATAATTATTTTATTTCTTTTATTGTGTTCTGGCAGGTAGGGACACACAGACACATACAGATGTAAGACATGCTTCAAAACCTGAAAAAAACCCAGAAAACATAGATAAAACTTGATGTAATGTTGGCAATACATCTTAGTAACTGGTAAAAATCAATAGCTGGTAAAAATGTTTACGATATAAACTATTTACCCGTCTGCATGTAAATATAAATATATGACGTTTACACTCCGCTGAAGCCTTTGAAGTTCAACTGACAAATATTTTAAAGACTCTGTGGTTCAGGTTCTGGTTTAGGTGTTTAGCCACACAAGAGGTGTGTAGTGTAGTCCTTCAGCTTCCCTTGATCCTCAGCAAGGTGTAGAGCTGGGCAAGCACAAGTGGGAAACATACCCAGGGATGACTCAAACAGATGCTTGGTGCTACCGGTAGAGTGAGCCAGCCTGCCCACCCCAGGCCACAGATCCTGGGAATTGATAGAGTAATGGAAGATTCATCTCTCCATGCTGTTTCCCACTCATAGAACATAGATTTAGGTTAATGAAATCACGGAGCAAGGTACCATGACAAATTTTCTTTTTTTTTTTTTTTTTTTTTCCTAGAAATCAATGATAGTTTGGTTAAGTTTATCAGAGGAAAACAATCCTCATGTTCTTACAGGAAAGTGTGAAAGGGGTTGCAAACACAGCAGAGCAGAATTTTTAAATCTAAAATGCCAAGTAAATACCTGATTCAAATGAGGACAGATATGCACAGGATGTACACAAATCAGTGCAGCCCTTGAACAACTCTAACCTATGCAAGAAATTATGTGCGTTTCACTGTCATCTAGAAAAAGAAACTGTAACTCCCAATATTATAGCAACATTACACATAATGCTGATTTGTCTTTTTCTTAAAAACACAGAAATAAATCATACACGTTTGCAGCTGTCCCACAATGTTTTGTGAATGATTGAATTTTTCTTTTTCTCTTGTTGTGTCACAGATTCCTGCAATACTGTTGAAAGTAAACCATCTCTAATAGATTCTGAAAAATATAGTTATGAGTAGAATATTTCAGAACATGAAAATTTTCACAAAATCTTTAGGTAACCATTCAATTTGCTGTGAAATAAAAGAAATCAATATTCTGAATTTGATTTTGCCCCATTTTGAAATGGAAACATTACAAAAAATTAATGAAGTACTCATCCTGGAAATCTTTTTCTTTAGGAAAGATTAACAAATGGTGTTACGAAAACAAAGCATGTTGCACAGCACTGAGCAGATGCTGTTTGTTAGTAAGAGTTGTGGAACTCACAAAAATGCCAGTTTAAATCACCACCTGTGAAATTTCAGATGTGCATGATTGGGATGGGTCTGGGAAAGTGTTCTGGCTCTAGAAATTGGTAATTTCCAGTACAAGTGCATAGCTCTATATACTAGATTAAAGATTCTAGACTAAAAAAACTGGCAGTACAGAATATTTATAAACTTACATTAATTTGAAAATAATTTTTTAAAAAATATTTCATGAGCTCCACAAACTGTGTCAGATTCTTTTCTCAAACCCATGACTATATACTCTTGATCCATATGTACTAACGTCACTGCAAGTCAAAATTCAATAGATTTTGCCTGGAATCTTACCTGGGACAAAATCTTAAATCTTGTGGAATTTAAATACATTTTCCCCACAGAACCCTTTTAACTCATTTCAGTAATCTTACAGGAGAGGATTCATAGAGAATTCCTATGGGTGGGTTTGCCTTTGCTTGATCCAAACTGTCTTCCCTAACACATTCCTCATATGCAGTATGGGGGACTTTATCCCCTTCTGTGGTAAGCATTTTCTGACTGACCAGGGCCAGCACGAATGGTGGAGCCTCTAGTGATAATTAACCAGGTGGCCTTCACTACAATGTAAATCTCAAGATTTGAAGGTCCCACCGCCCACTGCTTTCAGTGTGGTTTGTAACAGTCCAATGTACCATTCAGTTTTCCCAGAGGCTGCTGTATGGCAGAGAATATGACACATCCAGTCAATACCATACTCTCTGGCACAGGTGTCTAATGTCTATGAGGTTATTTTGAAAATGAATCCCATTATCCAGCTCTATTCTCTCAGGGGTAGCATGCCTCCACAGGACTTGCTTTTCAAGGCCCAGGATGGTATTTCAGGCAGTAGCATGTGGCACAGAATAGGTCTCCAACCATCCCGTGGTTGCTTCCACCATGGTCAGCACACAGCACTTGCCTTGGCAGGCTCAGGGAAGGGTGATGTGAACAATCTGCCAGGCCTCCCCATGCTTATTTTGACCATTAGCCCCCACACAACAGGGTGATGCCCACCCACTTGGCCTGATTGATTGCAGTGCATATTTCACAGTTACAGATAACCTGTGAGATATTTTCTATGGTTAAGTCCACCCCTCAGTCATGAGCCCATCTGGATGTTGCATCTCTTCCCTGATGACCTGAGGTGTCATGGGCCCACCAAGCCAGAAATAATTCACTCTTATGTTGTCAGTCCAGATCCACCTGAAACACTTTAATCTTGGCAGCCCAATCCACCTGTCCATTGTGGTGTTCTTCAGTAGCCCGACTCCGGGGTACATGTGCATCTCACGATGTACTTTTACAGCAAACTTCTCTACCTGGGCAGTGATGTTTTGCCAAAATTCAGTAGCCCAGAACGTTTACCTCTGCTCTGCCAATTGGTCCAGCCACCCCCACAGAACACTTGCTACCATCCATGTCTCAGAGTAGGGGTAGTGTGCTGGCTATTTCTCTTGTTAAGTGATGTCCAAATCCAGCTGGATGGCTTTCAGCTCTGCATCCTGACTTGATCCACCTTGTCCCTCAACAGCTTCTGTCTCACTGCATAGGACTCCCCAGCCAGGACACACATGCTTTAATACAAACATCCGTGCACCCATGAATATGGCTTGTATGCATTTATACCTCATGTGTCTGTATAGAATTAATAAAAAATATATTTCACGAATTTTTATTACAACTGCAGAATCTTTGAATCACAGAAGGATTAAAAACCATCTGCATTTCTTACTGAGCTCCTGCTTTTTCACTCCCGTTCACTGACATACTTTACTTTCAAGTCAATCACTTGACTGCCCTAGTTATTTCAAGAGATTGTTTCAGCCTGGCTTCTGAAGGGAAGCTTTAATGTAATGTGAATTCCCTTCTGTGGCTGGTGAGATGGGGAGGGAGACAACAGGAGTGAGGGGCACCAGGAATACTGAAGACATATGGTGGTGTAGCAATCAAAACAAAGGAAAAGAACTCTGCAGTAAATCACGTCACTGAACTGAAAGCAGCTGGGAGCACAGAGATTCAGCCTTTGGTTGAAGACAAATGTAGACAGGGCAGAGATAAGCAGTAGCACTGAAAAAGGTGCTTGATGTAATGCATTCATACTGAAATACTGAAGCATGATTTCTCACAGTTTATTTTCTTTTTTTGTATGGAATAGGAGACGCATCAAAATGCTGGCAGGAGTTCCATTATAGCTGACTCTTTTCTTATTACTGGATCTTATTTTTTTGTTGCTCTGGGTATTCTGAAGCATTCACAACTTTTTCATAATTCATATTCTGACATAGGAAATTTTAAAATAATCTGGTGTAAATAATATCTTCAAGGTTTTTAAATTCTGGCTCATCTAAAGCCAGTGGGAATTGCCATTAGTACAATGAAAATTTACTACCACATGATGAAGATATATGATATAATATAAATTTTTTAAAAGGTATTATTACTGTGAAATTTAATTATATTTCTTCTAATAAAAATTTGATGGAAATTTTGATGGAAAAGCAAAAAATAGGGTTTGCCAAACTGAGTCTCACAATACTCTGCATTTGCTCTGGCATGCTGGCTGTATAATCGGCTGGTATTTTAGCACAATGCCCTAATCAGTTATATTGGGCTACATATATTTTGAAATAAGTATCTTTGAAAGAATAGACTCAAGGAATAAAATCATTTGTTCAATGGTGAAAAAATTTCACTCCCATATTGAATTAAATATATTAGTATGTAGATATTTTTTGCATCCTTAAAATGTGTACTAAATCTGTTTATAGTGGAATCCTTCATACTCTTTTCTGTCCAAGTTATTTTTGAAAGGCTCTTTCATCAGTGTATATGAAAACTCAAAGAAAGCTGAAATTGAAAGGCACATAAGATTGGCTCACAAATTTACACTTAAGCCATCATAATCCATGAAATTGCATTAATGGATGTTTGGATGATTTAGCACAATGTGAGTGCTTTTTTGAGATTGGTGAGGGTCAGAAGGGAAACTCAATAGACTGGCAGCAGATGATCTGGTCACTAGAATATTTTACTTCTTTTGTATATCTTTGCAGAGCCTGTCAATTCATAAGTATTTGTTTCAATAATATTTCCCTTCTCTTGGCTGCAGCCTGTCTGCAAATAAATCAGAGTTTGCAAGAAGTTCAAGTGCTGCTGCATTAGGAGCTGTAAACCTGCCAGAAGTAAATGCAATTTTAATTCAGTATATAGATCTAAATTATTTCCTCGGAAATTGATTTGATCTGTTAATTTGTGCACTGAAAGGTCCCTGCGGACACCTTACAAGAGCCCCATAAAACTTCAGTGATTTTTTCTGTCAGGAAATAAAATATTCTGTAACTAGAAAAGTATAATACTTAAAATTTGTTTTCCAGGTAAAGCAGTTACATTTTGATCTTTTAAATTACCTTAGTTCAGAAGACTGTGGTATATTTATTTAATACCTGCCCCCATTGTGAATATTTCTTATGGTAGCCCCCCACCCTTTGCAAGAATAGTTATGGAACTTCAACATGACTTATGAACCCTCACTTCAAAGTTCATGACTATTCACAGATTTATTCCTTCTTCACTGATTACATACATTGTTTTCCTGAACGACTTTTCATTTATAGCAATCTTCATTTATAGATAGGAACCTCTGATGCATAATAGAGTCTTAATTCGATTATTAGGTTAACTGAGTGTTTTGTCTGTTCCTGCAGTACAGGAAGCCCTGAATTCTGTGTGCTTGACACTGCTACTGTCAAGCATGAAGCATATAAATGCAGTCTCTATTCCATGCTCACAACAAGGACCCCACAAGTGCCTGCCATTGACAGCTTTGACACAAACACTATTGACTGGATGGGCAGAGTGTCCTACCCATTTCTTGGCAGCAAAATGAGTATTCTTGAAATGTTGCTTTCTCTTGCGAAAGACTGAGGTCATTAGTACATCCAAATCTTGTACCTTTTGGGAAGTCATTACTTTTAAAACTGCAGAAAAAATTCACTTTCTCCGCTGTGATATACTAGAGTTGCCTTTTGAGGGAAATTCATTTGAGAAAAAGACACAGAGAGGGATTTTTTATCAAGATCTACATATAGCAGCTAACTGCAGCTAGAATTGTACTCATACAATGGGGAGGGAACGTACACACAAATGCACATTTTATTGAGAGAGAAAGTGTAGGTAGAAGCAGATGACCTAGATGATTTTATGAATAAAAGATTTAATCTGATGCAATCATTTCATTAATACACACATGGCACCAACTGAAAACAGAGCATAGCAGATGGCTATGAGAGGTCTTAAAAAGGCATTTTCAGTTTAGTAGCTAATGACTTAGATTTCATGGACTACACCAAATACTATCAGAAACGAAGTATTTATCATATCAGTCTTCCAAAGAACGTTCTAATGTTTTATTAAAGCAGTGCTGAAAGATCTCTCTTTCATGACACTAGTTAGAAAGTGCAGTCACATTATATATTATACAGATATAGGGCAACATGACTTTTCACAAAAACTTCTGAAAGAAAACCCCATTGTTTTCTTTATTAATAGCCTATATTTTTTTAATTTAAAGCTCTTTCTTTGCTTCTAGTTTGCTACAGTTGGTGGAAACAGTAGTTTACAATATAACAATGAAATACAATCATTTGCCATGAAATTTTAGAATATAAACATAACATATGTTCATTTGCTGTAATGATGGATCCACTGCAAACAGCTGCAAAAAATTGCATTGTAGATTGTTGGGATAATACTAATAATTGATTCGATTTATTTTAAGGTAAAATATTTGGAATAAATTTAGGATGAATGTATAAATTTAAAAGGAGGCAGTAAGTGCAGAAGGCTCTTATCAGAGCTGTATTGTGTTTTTACATTAGTAA
The DNA here is from genome assembly GCF_009650955.1 of Corvus moneduloides. Lineage (NCBI taxonomy): Eukaryota > Metazoa > Chordata > Aves > Passeriformes > Corvidae > Corvus > Corvus moneduloides. The sequence goes on along the minus strand of NC_045481.1, from coordinate 29,986,309 downwards.
ACCTCAGCAGAGAAAGCAACGAAGGAGGGGAATAACGCTGTTTAGCACACTGTATCACAGCACAGGCCATGTGGCTACCACATCCTGCCCCAGTCATGTTATCCACATCCAGGTTGCAGGGGGTCTGACAGACAAGCCAAATGTGTCAGCTCTGCTCTCAGTCTGTTCTGCTCCATCCTGGATGAATGTGCATCCTGCAAGATTTGATTGCTCTCCGGACCCTTTACAAAACCAGATCAGGGCAAAAGGGCTGGATTTCTTAGAGAGAATCTGGCCTACGGCTTCTTACAGACAGATTAACCTCAGTTTGGCTTCAAACTGAGGACACATACAGTCTCATTCTTCAGACCTAATCCAAGATCAACTTAGTCTATATTATTGCTCAGAAATTAATATCGCTGCACTGGGATCTTTGAACACATGCAGACTGAATTTTCTTTTTGTAAAGCTTGTTTGAGATCCTGTTAGGTATGACAGAGTTTATACTGAATTTGAACTGAATGAATACTCATTCTCTTTGGCTGCAAAGCAAGAGGGACAAAAATACACCCTACCACCCAAAAGCTGGTGTGTGGAATAGCAAGCTGATTTTATTTCCTTTCTATGCAACTGATAAAAATATTGAACAAGACAGGCCTGGCCCTGTTGCAAACTGTTACTGCTGCTTCATCTGGAAATGGTTCTTTGTAAACTAGGAGATATGAAGCTTTGATAATCCTGAATGTTTGTGAATTAAATGTAGTCATGGTTTTCTAATCTGAATATATACACCGTGCAATACACATCCACAGCATCCTTGGCAGCCTGCTGCTCTGCAAGTCCTGGCTTTACCATAGGCTGAAGCATTCAGGGGAATGGTGTAAAAACTGAGATGAACCTTTAGAAGCTGAAAATCTTCTTACCTCTGCAACTTACAGTCATGACTATACATAGTCTGAGCACTTTGTGATTTAGACAATTTGTCAGATAAATCCCCAGGTTGCCGTTACTCACATAGAGGATAATGGAAATGCAGTCAATCGCATTGTTCATACACCTTCCACTGTTGTGTTAAACATTCAGAGAACATCATGTTGATTCTTATTACCTCTATTTTGACAGCAAGACAGGCCTCAGATTAAGGACAGAAATTCATAGCTTCAGAAATCATACATGTAAATTCAAGATATAACAACTTCCTTTGAATTTTGTAGCCACTTTACATGAATGTTGGCCTTGTGAAAGAGACTCTCACTGAATTTTTTGTTTTCCAAACTCACCAAGGTCTGAAGTCTTGTAAGCTTTCTTAAGAGGAAGGCCAAGTATCCTGCATCTGAATATGGTTGCGGGGTGGTGTATGCTAAAAAAGGAGCAGTCAGGTATTCCAGAATGAGATGCAACTCCTGTAAAAAAAGCTCTGAAAGAATTTAACTTTAAACCATAATTAAACCAAAACAATGTAATAACAATGTTTATATGTTTGCAGCATTCATTTATGATATTTCACTGACATTATGATATTTCACAAACACTGACTGTTAATTTGTAGACCAGTGTTTGATACGATCAGAATGTAATTCCTTTGCATTTAAGGGTCCTAAAAGCTCAGATAAATGGGTTTTCTATCCCAGTACCAGGGAACAGCTTTCCTTTGTAGACATTCTGTCATTTATCTATGAACCAAAATCTTCTCTCTTCAGTAACTTCAATCACGGGTTTTCCCTTGGTTTGGTGTGCTAAATAGGATTATCATCATTAGCTTCTTAGCATATTCCCTGCCCTCTCTCCTTCTACATAGGCATTACTCCTTCCCTTACTGCTTTGATTTCTCTCTTTTTCAGATCCATCTCCAAACAGATTTCAATCTATATGAGACACTCAGTTGTCAGGGTAGCTGGATAGATACCACAGTCCTTTTAAAACAAAACAAACCAAACTCCAACTTCTTTATAGCTTTGGTGTTGTTGCAGCAGCAATTTTTAGAAACTATATACAAAAAGCCAAAGACCCTTGACTGAGAGAGAATAAAAATCTTCAAATTTCTGTGCAGAGGTATTCATTGATCATCTCTTGTTTGACACTTTCCTAATTCAGTCAGTCAAGTGACCCAGTATCACGTGAAGCAGAGTCCATCTGCATAGTCCAAATGAAGGAACAGCAAACCTTGGGGTGTCTAAAGCATACAGATGCCTTCTTGCACAGATGAAGCATGGTTCCATTTATTCAGAAAACACTTAACATCTTTAATATGAAATGGAATTGGTTCATGAGAGAGCTGCAAAGAAAAAAAAAAAAAAAAGACTACACTGTTTACTATGGCCTGTGCAGCTCTGCTTCAGAAAGAATTTGATTTTACTGAGTTTGATGGTAGGAATATTATGATAAAACTGACAGGAATTTTTCTGACGTTGTTCTTTAATGAGATTAGTTGAACAGGTGTGAAGGTTTACCTGTTTTTTTTGTAAATATACAGAATACAAGAATAAATTTTACACTGGAGAAGTCAATTCCAATTGGTACCAATGTTTTGTGTGGAAATGTTTGGTGATGTTTCAGGTACAGTCTGTAAGGGTATCTGTAAAATGAAAAAAAACTGTTTTAAACACAGTTGTTTATGAGAATAAAATATGTGGACTGATTATAATGCAGGGGTTTATTCAAGATACTTTTTTCTTTTACTGTTTAGAGATGCTTTGTGTGAAGATTTGGTGTCTTTTCTAGCATAAATACAACCTTATTCTCAGAATTCTCTGAAATGGCTATATATGAGCTTTATTTCTTTTCAGTGATTCTTATAACTGTGATCAGGGGAGAATAAAGATGCAATTTTGAGTCAAGTATCTTCCAAGGGTTAGCAGCTCTAACAAGTAAGGTCACTTCTGTTGGAGACCGCTGTTTTGATCTCCTGGAGAGAGGCAAAGCCCAGCAACCCCTGGAGACCCCCGGGCAGGCGCCCGTGGCTGGGCGGGCCACGGTGTGACACTGCCGCCGCAGAGCAGCGTTTCGGACGGGCAGCCGAGGGCAGCGCCCGGTGCCGGCGGGGCTGCGCTGCCGGCCGGAGCGCGGGCTGTGCCGGCTGGCGGGGGCGGCGGGGCAGCGGGTGCCCGGCCGGGGCGCTCCGGCAAGGAGGCACTCGGTTGCACAATGAGCCTCGTGCCTGCCGGGCCAGCTCTTCCTCCGCCCTCCCTCCTCCTCATCCTTTTATTTATTTCATTTATTTTTATTCCATTTATTTGTTTGTATTCCCCGGAATAATAAAAATGAGAAAATCCGAGCGCTGCTTTTGGCTGCTCTCCACCAACCTGTCAGTGACGCAAGCGGAGACTACTTAAAGGCAGATTAGAGACAGCAAGACAGTAAAGCCAACCTTCCTCCCTCCACGCCGCCGGTCCGCCCGCCGCGCCGCGCCACGAGCCGAGCGGGCCCGGCCGGTGGCGGCCGCCGAGCGGCCCCGAGCCCAGCCGAGCCGAGCCGAGCCGAGCCGGGAACCCTCTGCAGGGCTGCCACCTCCAGCCGCCCTCCCGCCACCGGACTGCGGGCGGTAGACACGGGCTGCTCTTCTGTTGGTTTTCCCTCCCTCTGAAAAAAAAAATTAAAAAAAAAAAAAAAAAAAAAAAATAGGAGGGGTGAAAAAAAGCAGAAGTGAAGAGATCCCCCACGCTTGCCAAAGTCTTTGTCTCCGGATGAACAGCGATGGGGGAATGGACTATTCTAGAGAGGCTACTGGAAGCTGCCGTGCAGCAGCATTCTACTATGATAGGGAGGTAAGGGTCGCGGGGGAGCTACGGGGAGCACGGGGGGATCCCCTCCTGTCCGAGAGGGCCGGCCAGGGGGTCGGAGGCGCACGGTGGGTCCCGGCTGCGCGGTGCCCTTCGGCCGGGCTCTTTCGGGGTGTGCCTGGAGCTCGCTTGTGTGTGTTGTGTGTGTGTGTGTTTGTGTGCTGGGGACGCCGGTATGCGGCACGGGGCTCCGAGGCGCGGGGACACCGCAAACGCCGCTGTCCTTGTGCCCGAGGAGCCACGGGGCACCGGACGGTCGTCGGGGACACCCCACTGCCATCGGGGTCCCGCTGCCGGCGCAGCCCCGCGCCGCTCCCGGCCGTGCTCTCGGGGGCCCCAGGGCCCGTGTGGTCGCCTTTCCGCCGAAGGGGCCGGGCGGGGGCCAGCGCTGACCGCCGCCCGCGGTCTGTGGCACACGGCCGCGCCGAGGCGACGCCGCGCAACCTGCGCGCCCCCCGCGCGGGAGCGGGGCCGGTTCGTGGTGCCGGGGCCGGTTCGAGCTGCTGGGGCCGGGGCCGGTTCGAGCTGCCGGGGCCGGTGCCTGTGTCGGGGCCGGTGCCTGTGTCGGGGCCGGCGCCGGTCCGCGGTGCCGCGGCGCGGGGGCCCGGTCAGCACTGGACAGCTCCCGGCCGCGCGGCGGCGGCGCGCACTGACGGGCTTCTCTGTTGCAGGATCCTGCTGACCGTGGTGGTGATCTTCAGAATTCTCATTGTGGCCATTGTAGGGGAGACGGTGTACGATGACGAGCAAACGATGTTTGTCTGTAACACGCTGCAGCCAGGCTGCAACCAGGCTTGTTATGACCAGGCTTTCCCCATTTCTCACATAAGGTACTGGGTGTTCCAGATCATCATGGTGTGCACTCCCAGCCTGTGCTTCATAACATACTCCGTTCACCAGTCTGCTAAACAAAGGGAACGGAGGTACTCCACTGTCTTCCTTACCTTGGAAAGGGACCAGGATTCAATGAAGCGTGAGGACAGTAAGAAAATCAAGAACACGATTGTCAATGGGGTGCTGCAAAACACTGAGAACTCCACCAAAGAGGCAGAACCAGACTGCTTAGAAGTGAAGGAAATCCCCAATCCTGCTATCAGAACTACAAAATCAAAGATGAGGAGGCAAGAAGGCATTTCTCGATTTTATATCATCCAAGTGGTCTTTCGAAATGCCCTAGAGATTGGATTCTTAGTGGGACAGTATTTTCTGTACGGATTCAATGTCCCTTCCATGTATGAATGTGACAGATACCCTTGCATTAAAGAAGTAGAGTGCTATGTCTCTAGACCCACTGAGAAGACTGTATTCTTGGTATTCATGTTTGCTGTCAGTGGGATTTGTGTGGTGCTTAATTTGGCAGAACTGAACCACTTGGGCTGGAGAAAGATCAAAATGGCAGTGAGAGGAGTACAGGCAAAAAGGAAATCCATATACGAAATCAGAAATAAGGACCTGCCAAGAATGAGCATGCCTAACTTCGGCAGGACTCAGTCAAGTGACTCAGCTTATGTGTGAGGCTGTGACAGAACTGAAACACTGTGCCAGGTGGAACAGACCCAGATACCATTAGAGAAAGGTACATTGCTTAGGCAAGCATTTTATCAAACCACCAAGAAAGCCATTAAGGTATTGGATCTGCACTTACTGAACTAGCTGCAAAATGCAGCACTACATAAAAGACTGAAAAAACAGCTATAAAACCATGCTTGACCTAGCCTTACAGCACAGCTACTATTATTCCTACTTTTCTTTCTAATGATTGGGTTTTATCTGTCAGTGAAGCAGCTTTTTGGTTGTCATTAGGATGTTTACAGTTTGAACTGTCTGACTAATTGTTGTAAATGTGTAGAATGTTCATATCAAAAACTCTGCAAGGATACCCTATATGGGGCGGGGTGGGGTGGGGGACACTGTTGCAATGTGCAGGCATAAGCATGTTTTAGAAGGAGGAAAAGTGCACTGTAAGGAATCTAACCACAGCTCAATCAGGATACCTGCGTTCACGTATCTCACAGATGTCTTATTTTGTTTGTCTAAATCACAGACTGTAGTCCTGGTGTGTATTACTAGCTATTTTCTCTCATGGTTTGTTCATCAATTAGTCATGCTAAAAATAAATGCTGAATATAATTTTGCCATTTTTTGTTTGCCTGTCCACACACACACACACACACCAGAGACCTTAATCATCTTGCATTAGTTGTGATCTGCAGAATATATCGGTAGGTTTTGATTGATTCCCTAATAGGTGCATAAATAAGATGGAGTTGGTTCATGCCAGCCAAGATATGCATTTACCTACAATCACCTGTGATGACACACATACCAAAGGAAGAGAGTTCATTGCATTTAACTGCGAATATATCATCTTCTCTCTGCTCTTATTCATATAAGTGCCATACTTGAAACATCTAACTCTGTACTTAGTCAAAAGGTTGTTTTGGGATACCAGCTGGAGTGAAATGATTTTATACTCTCCTTTGTTTATTTTATGCTATTTGTTTAGTCATTGCAATGGTGTAAAAAGCAGCAAAAGTATATATTGATAAATAAAGTACTTGCCTTTTTTTTTTTTTTTTTTTGTAAGCCAGAGAGATTTGCTCTTCTTTATTCTTGTATACAATTGTAAAAAAACTTACAGGGTCAAAATAATTGACTTACAACAACTATTCTTCAGGGTTTAAAATGTCTTATTGGTATTCTAAACTCTAAGTGATAAAACCCGGGAAATCAGGACTATTTTTTATGTCTGTTTTCCTCCTTAAGCAAGCTTGCTCTGTCTTTAAAGCCTGATCCAAAGTCCACTGACACCAACAGCCTTCTTTCTGCTGACACTAAGGGCAACACAGTTGGCTGCCAAGGTCACTCTAGGAATAGCCAGAATACATTTACCTATAAATGAAACAATTGCAGCTTTTCATCAGGGAATCCAAATAGTAACCTCAGCTTTTCTGCCTTACAGCTGGTTTAAGAAATATATCGTTCATGTCCCATCAACTTACTGGTAAGCCACTGAGGCAGTCTCAAATGAATCTCTGTTAACAGCAATTATCTTAATAAATAATAGAATATTAAGTTTGACTTTTTTTATCATTTTTAAAATTCGTTCTGAATTCAACAGAAAATATTTCTCTGGCAACAGTAGGAGTTGGATCAGGACTAAAAAACATACAAGTGCATTTCTAACTAAATAGTATCTGCCCTTTAAAGAAAAGGGCCAAAATGGTGCTGGAAAATTTGGGGGTACTTTATAACATAAGAAGGAGACATGGGCTCAGAGTGACAAATGGCCTTTTGATTGTATTTTATGTCAAGCCTGAAAATGGATTTTATTATATATTGGCTTGGAGATGATGCATATAAATCTTTTCCTCTTGGCTTACAATAAATACCTTAACATTCCTTTCTTGTCGTTTGCCAGCATTTTCACTTTAAAAAATGTAGATTAATTCTTAGATAGTTTATCCATTATCGCATTCATCTGTTGTCTTTTTTCTTCCACTGTGAAACATTAAAGGATTTTGAGATGTGTCATGTTTTTAAAGATTTTAAAAATATTTTTCTTTATGTGTAAGTCTTAGAGTTTTCCTGATTTGATTACAGAAACCTCTAAAGATGGATTTCTCAGATGATTCTTTGTGATAAAAACGCACACTGATATTGCTAGTTGACTGCATGCTCACTGGAAAACTGCATGTTATTTTTAGAAGGACAACATGGCAGCTAAAATTTCCATCTGCAAAATAACAAGCTTCCGAAGATTGTTATTTAACACACAAATCCAAGTCTGATTTTCATTTTGCAGAGTCCTGGGATGGTTTTCAAAATCTCTTTTTGAACAGATATTGAAAGGAAAAATATTCCTTGGCAGTCATAAGCACTCCTTTAATGTTGAAGAAATGGGAGATTTTATGCAAAGGGCTTGATCCAGTGTAAATTAAAGTTGAAAGAGCAAAACTTGTACTGAATTCATTGGGCTTTGGTTCAGGTCATAATTTTGTGTTAGGCAGAAGCCCTAATGCAGGTTTTTCCAGTGGCTGCATAGCAGTTTTCAGTCAAACTCTAGTGAAGGTGCATGTCTTGAAAGCTATAAGATTTTAATACCTTAAAATTCTAAGGTAATATTTAGGAAATATCTGTTTATATTAGTCAATGCAAATCACTCAGTTCATTTAATTATTTTTATGTAGTTGCACATTTGTACTCCACTAAACTGGGATTCTTCAGAACCCAAAGAGAAGAATATCAGGAAATGTAAATGCTAATTTACGTAACAGGATCAGTGATGAAGTAGGCAAAGACTTATATTTTGATCAACAGAAACATCATCCTCCATACTTGGAATATGGGTTCTCATAGTTCAGATGAGAGATGAAATGTGTCAAGAGATCAGTTGTTCTAATCTTCCTTTTAAATTGTTATTTTTCATTTCTTACCAACTACTCATTTGTCATGGACAAGAGAAATATAGCAAACACTTTTTTTGTCAATGTATGTGAGAATCATATGATTAATGCTAATGGCCTGTTTGCATGAAAGCTGACTATTCATTTACAGAATAAATGCTTTAAAATTGTCACAGCAATGGAAAAGTCTGTTAACTGAACAGAACTGAGTGAACATGAAGCTGAAGGGCACATTACTGGCTACTTAGATCTTGCTCCTGCCTCAGTGAAATAAATTAGTCTCACCATTGACATCTCTGTAAGGATCAGACATTAAAAATGAAAATTGAGTTAATGTTTGTTTTGTTCATTGTTTACATTGTTTTGCACTGGTGGACAACATTATATGTCACGATACATGCAAAAAAAATGCTGTGTTCACTAAGCTCCTATGGAAAATTGCAATAGAATCTAATACACTATTAGCTTCATGAAATTAAAAAACTTACATGAAAAAAGACATTATTTCATTTTTATGTATTTGATCTTGTGCTTTCCACACCTGTGTGAATTTCAAAATCTGTTTACATAGGGGTTATGAACCATTTCACCAGATATGTATAAGATACAATGCGAGCCTATGAAAAAATATTTTAAAAAATAGGACCTTTTTTTCATGATTAAAACTAGCTGCATTTTTACATGTAGCATTTTTACATGGGGAAGCTGAATTCACTATTCCCATAAAGAGTTTCATTTTATAGACCTCTGACTTTGAAGAAATATAAGGGTTTTCAGCTTTTACAAGGGAAAACCGAAGAACAAAGAGATCAACTGAGATGAATGAATCGCAGAAGCGGTCAGGTGGATTTTACTCTGTTTTATGCTAAAGAAGTCAGAAACACTCAGAATGTTCAAAGTGGGTGCAATGCTTGTCTTGCATTATACCTACTAGGGTAGGACAAAGCTGCTGCTATGTAGAGAACCATAGGAAAAGACGTACATGAAATGTTAAATGTGAGGAACAATTATTTTCCTGCATATATAAAAGAATACAGTTTTTCCAGGGCAAGAGGATGAACCAGGTGGACATTGTGCCTGCATCCTTCTGGCTTAGTTTTGCTTGAATATAACTGTTTCTCCTTGCTCCTTCAGCAAAACAGGTTAGAAGCTTTTGTTTGGTGTGCATGTATAGAAACGGGAATTTAAAAATTGCGTCATATGAGGAAAACACAGGCATATGTTTTCAGTGCTTAGAGTCTGGTCTGGTTCTTCATGAATTTAATGACAAGACGCTGCTTTCTGTGGGACCAAGTCAATTCCTGGCTGGGTGAAACACTTCTACTTCATGAGATTAACAGGAGAGATGACAGCATTTCTGTATTGCACGCCCATCCCTGGATATTTTGGAATATTCTTCCCAGAAATTCTATTTTATTATAAGCACACAATAAACACACTAGGTTAGTATCAGCTATTAATATCAGATTCTAAGCATCACCATCTTCTCAATGAAATTCTAATAGTATCTCTGTGAAGAAAAATTGGGCTAGGAAGTGGTTCATATTATGTTTATTAAAATGTACTAAGAGTCAAGAGTCAATCAAGAGTCAGCAGCCCATTAGATAAATGCAGAAATGGAGTATTCCATAGCACAGCATTAAAAATAAGCCATGCATATAGATGTATATAGGAAGCTAAATATCTGCAAGAATGTTAAAAGATTTTTACCTAAACTGCAACAGTGTGTTACATATTGAATTTCAGAGATGGATACAGAAGTCACATACCCAGAGACAGTTAGAAACTGAACTACATGCAGTGACCTGACTGGATATTTAACATGCATAAACCCCCAATAATCACCCTTTTCCTGAGACTTCTGGGGCTATGGGCTGTACCAATTGTTTTAGAGAGTTCAGCTGAGCAGGTGTCTGTCTAAGTGATAGCTTTAAAGAGGCTTGTCTTCACTGCATTAAAATATATAAGCTTTTTCTTGATGATGCCTGAAATACAGGATGAATCCAATTTCTAGGTTATGGAGACCCACATATAAAATGACTGTCTGATATCCCCTCAAAATGAGAATTACTCTTGTATTCAACAGAATGTGAAAGTAAGGTAATTTGCTACGAATTCATCTATTTTTTGCATATGTAGTGTGGCAAAAAAGGACAGAGAAGAGTTACCAGTATCTGGATAATAATTAAAACACCCTAAAGTGATTAAGCAAATCTTGACTTTTGTTTCTTCCACTGAAAACAGCATTTTCTGCATATGATTTATCTATAAATATATTTCATAGTACATAATTAAATGTAACTTTAGTTTTTGAAATATTTTGTGAAGTTTGCAGTGAAATCATGATTGATGTTTTCATTTTTTTTTCAGAGAAAGGCTAAAAGATCGCTGTTTGAAATTGGCTCTCTATTTTTTGAAATAATAATATAAAATAATCCTATATTTTAAATGTTATAAAAATTTGGAGTCTTTTTGCGGAATGCTAAAGTAGAAAATTATTTGTACCAGTAAAGCAACATTACATTTGCAGGAGGTGGTTTCCTTTTCAGTGACTAACTTTATTTGTCAGAACTTTTTTTTTTTTTAATTACATTGGGCAGAGATTTTTGAACATATTAGAACTACATATTGTGAAGAGATAATTTTAAGGAAATCTGTAACAGCAAAATTGGGGGGGAAAAAGGATTTGTGGGTATCAGAAAAAATAGGTGTGCTATGGCCTTATTTTCCCTACTTATTAACAGTTTAGGGATTAAAGCATATTCAGAACATATTCATGAGCAAATATACAAAATTCCTTGCATTATCTCTTATGTAAGCAAAATGTTTCTAGAAATTATTTCCAGCTCTTTTCCAGTATTACTTTGAATGCTCTAAATGGTGCATTACAATGTCCAAAGTCATCCTGAATACTGATGTCCCTAGTTCCACCCTAACCTTAGTGGACTTAACATATTAAGGATTTTTTTTTAAAATGCACCACTTCTCTGTAGTGGAAACCACTTTGCCATCAGAAAATCTGCCCATCAGAAAACAGGTGGTACTTGACACGGATATCAAGCAGACTTTAATGGAGCAATCAGACTTAAAGCTGCACATTAAAGGATGACTTTGGGAGAAACATGTTATGAATGGAGTTATTAAAAGGCCAAAACAGCTTAAATAAAGGGGCTTCCACATTTGCACTGTGTGTGATATTCAGGTGCATAAGATTCAGGGGTTCTGAAGAAAGATAAGGGCTGTAGGAATTTCTTTTCTTTCTCCTTTGAAAAAAGAACAAAACCTGTTCTAGCAATGTTCTTTGTGTAAGAACATGTGGAATTCTAAATATGTACATCGGTACAACTCTGAGAGGATTCCACATCTGACATTGTTAAATGCCCACCACCAAGTGTAATTGAGCAATATTTAGTTTATTTATATATAGAGATAACACATTCAGGTCTTTACCACCATTTTCTCACACGCTAGTGGAAACACAATTTGTAGGACCAAGCAAATAATTTGTTGCATCTGATATATATTTGTACTAATTTCCACGAAGTGAAACTCTTCATATTTTTGTCTCATGAAACTATTGAAGTGCCTCTGTTTATAAAAAGGGTGGAACCACATTTCTAAAAAATTTTAACATGCTTACATTAATTTTGCAACTTGAGGTTTGGTTTTTTAATTTTTTTTTTTAATTCTGTGTGGTGCAAATTTTCTTGATGTATTCTTCAATTTAATATTCTGGTTATTGCTTGGATTGTGTCTCCAGGGAACTGTAATTTTTCTGGCTTTCTTTTATAATTATTATGTTTAACTCAGATTCTGCACATTTGTTAAGGTATTGTAATTCTTAGTGTCAGCAAATATAGAAATTTTTAAAAAATACGTACAAGGCATCCAATTATATATCATTTAATTGTGGGGATTTCATTTAAAAAAACTGGTAAAAGAGAAGGCTTTCATTGATCACTTTAATTATTATTCCATTTTTAGAAATTATATCTCCTGCATTTATTAATGGAATTTTTATGTTAGTGGAGACTGAAAATTTTATCTTCCTCTAGCTATGTGATCTATAGCTCAAATTTCAGCTTACTTTAAACCAATAGGACCACAGAGCATGAACAATCAAGAGACTCACAATGCTCAATGAGACATCAAAAAAGAAGTTAATTTTAGAGTGATGTTGATCTTACAAATAATACATACTGAATTAAATCAGCCTTCATGACCAAATCACAGAAAAGTGAATAGATTATCATTGTGTATTGTTGGGAGTCATACTAAGAAAAAGCCAGTGGTAGTTGCTAATGAGAAGGATTTTTAAAAAATCATTGCATTTTTAATTTCTCAAATAGTTTAAAAATCCCTTAAAATGATGCAAAGATTGAAATGTAACTGTGACACTGGCCCATCTTCTTAAGTTGTTGAAGCACAAATTGTAAATATATCTCTATTGATAAAATACTTAATAGAATCACAGAATAAGCTGAGTTGGAAGGGATCCACAAGGATAACTCAGTCCAACTCCTGGCCCTGCGCAGGGCAACCCAAGAGTCACACCCTGTCCCTGAGAGCAGTGTCCAAATGCTCCTTTAACTCTGTCAGGATGGTGCTGTGACCACTTCCCTGGGGAGCCTGTTCCAGTGCCCAAACCCCTTCTGGGTGAAGAATGTTTCCCTAATATCCAACTTAAACCTCTCCTGACTCAGTTTCATGACATTCCCTCGGGTCCTGTCACTGGTCACCACAGAGATCAGTGCCTGCCCCTCCTCTTCCCTTCACGAGGAAATTGTAACTGCAATGAGGTCTCCCTTCAGTCTCCTCTTCTTCAGGCTGAACAGACCAAGTGACCTCAGACACTCCTCAGACAGCTTCTCCTCCAGAGCCTTCCCTGTCCTCGTGGCCTTTGTACATTCTTTAACAACTTAATGTCTTTCGTATATTGTGGTGCCCAAAGCTGCACACAGGACCCAAGGTGAGGCCACCCTAGTGCAGAGTAGTACTTCTTTGTTCATGTGTGTGTACTCTCCAACTTTGCCTAGCAGGCAGCCAAGAGAGAAGGGGCTTTAATTGTACAAGGTTTATTAGACTGCAGTAAGAGCATAGACAGATAAAATATTTATAGTATGATTTTTGAATTTGGCAGCATGACTCTTATTAACATTAATGGAATTTTTACAGCTGAATCTTAGTGCATTAAGTAAAAAATATCATTCCTGCTGTTTGCTCTACAACTTGACCTTTCTACTGTAAATTAATACAATATTTTGAATTAATTTTAGACTAATTAAACTTTGAGGCCCTCTTGTACTCTTTCATGAAAACACATATCAGGGAGAAGCTAGCTTGTCAGCATGAGCATATGGTTATCTAAATTTAGCCTATTTTATTGAAAAGGTGTCAAATTTGATACATTGAAACTGTCGCACCATTGGAATAGCACCTTACACTTTGCAGTATTAGAGTTTAGAGTGATACAGTGTGCCAAAGAACTATGCAGCATTGCATATTTGATTCCTTTCAGTACTGAAAAGCCTATGAATATTTGTTAGAATGACCTTCTGCTTTGAATAAAGGAGAAAGAAAGGAATCCTGCCAATATTATGGTCAGAAGGTCCTTGACCATGATGTCTCCTTAGCAAATGTGTGAACTTCTGAAACAAAAATATAAAAATGGAACTGTGTTTAGACTGTCAGTCCTAGTCAAACAGGAATTTTTCTCAGTGTTCTCTGCTAGACTACGAATGATACTATAGGGCTGTGAGAGCTTCTACACAGCTGCTGCAATCCTGTACGAAAATATTTAATTGTAATTAATACCTGAGTTCCCACTCATTGAGTGTCTGCCTTGAAGGTACTGTATGACTTGCTTAACTATTAAAAAGAGCTAAACTCTCTAATTTGTTTTGGCCAGAATTGCTTCATACAATACCTACCAAGAGGCAAAACTCTCCTTCAAGCAAGCATTCTTTCTCAAATTTTATCCTAGAACAGTGGATCATATCCTCACAGGAACTAAAGAATACAAAACTGGCTCCAGCCTGTTCAGCAGCATAAGCAAAACCACGGGGGAGGGAGGGAGAGAGAACAGGAAGAGCTGGCTTTGCCAGTTTTCTGCTGCTAAGGAGAAGTGGGAAGGAAAGCTGTGCTTGTCCTTGCCTTCACCCCATCCTCACTTCTCAGAGGCGGCTGTCACCTCGCATATGTGACCATTCCCTGGACCGAGCAGCTGTGGTGAGCTCTGTGATTGTACCTGCTGGTCTTTCCTGCCTGCTGGTGCCTTTGCAGGGGCTGTAATGGGCCCAGGAACTGAAAGACCCTGGCAGTTGCTAATTCTCGCTTGTCCAGGGATTCTTTCACCATTCTTCAGAACAATATCGCGCATTTGTCTTGTACAAGACAGCTGAATTATCAGGAGTCCGAGGCAAGCCTTGATAATTCATGTATTCTCTCCATAGTGAAAAAAAAAAAAAGAAAGTTTATTAAACATGGGAGTTTTAAAATGAAATTAAGGCTGTAATTTCTCAGTTGCTAAGAGATATATACAGCAAAGTTTTTAATGTTGGAATATTCATCCAGAAATGCTGACTCATTACGGAATGAATGCATATTTTAAGTTAAATTCTACCTAAGGAAATGTGAGGATACTCCTGTCAATGTCGACTAGAAATTTTTAGACTTGTCTGGAAAAGAACATAATGTCACATGCAAATTAGAGAGAAGAGTGAAAAACAGTAAGGTTAACATTGTCTAAAAAGTTCCTCTATATTTATAAAAAAACCTCTACAGGTAAAAACCCTCAACTTCCTTTTTTACTTCTGATAAGCATAATATGTAATTGTCCCTGTGCTATTTTTAAACAAAAACATTTTAGAACACTTTCTTCTGGCACTCATCACACTCAGAGCTCCACGATAGTTCAACACTGAAGATGAAAATACTTAAACACATAAATATCCTCAAATTCAAAAGTTTTCCAAGGAAGAAAAATATAGTTGGCTATACACTCTAGAAATACTTTGAACTGTTTTTAAAACAGAATTTATCAAGACAATAATTAAACAAGTGCCAGAAAAGACTAACTTAAAGTGTTTAAAGAATTGGGGCAATGAATTAAGACAGTCACTAAAAACTATTTAACAGATTGTGTGGTGAATTTATACTTTGCTGAATCTGATAGCCCTGAAATGGGCAAGCTTCCTGCCCCAGGTCCAACCAGTAGTGAGAATGAACTTATATTCCCAGGATGCAAATGCACAGAGTGCACACACATGAACATCACATGTAAACATGGCTGGCCACACAGGTCAGACACACAGAACACTCACATGGAGCTCATCCCACTTCCATCTCTGTTGTGTGGGATGCAAACACCCTAGTAAAAATATATATGTGTGGCTATCTAGCTAGCTAGATAGATATAAATATATGTACATGTACTACTTGGAACCCTTTAGCATCCCAGCTCAGACACTCGGCCTGCCCAGCAGCTGCCACTGGATCCCAGTCTCCTCAGTTGTTGTCATGGGACATACAAGCCCCTGAGGCTGCAGCTCACTGCAGCTGCTGGTGGAGACCCTGCACTCACACAGAGACACACTCACATTTACACACGCCCAAAGCTGCCACTGGGTTTCACTCACTCAAGTCTCTCCACACAGGCACATGGAATTCCTGACTCATGGTCTGACTGCGATTGCTGGCACCCAGACCCACTCAGTAGGGGGTCCTTCACTGAAAGAGCTTTGAAAGAAGATAGGACAGGCTGGGCTGGTCAGGTGCAGCTCTGGCCAGAGAAGGAGAAACTCATACCAAGGAGAAAACTGCACCTGACTGGCCTCTTTGTCTCTCCTTCTCCTCACACAAATTGTTCCTCCCCAAATTGTCTAGATCACTTCCTTTCCCTACCTTTGGCTTGTCTCCTAAACATCCCAGAATAAATCTTGAAATGCACTTCCCTTGCATCCCACAATATGTCCCATATCCTAAAGCACATTCCTCCATGTCAGCTAGGGTAAAACCATCAAATGGTGCTGTAGTCATAACTCATGTTGATGGCCTTAATATCCAGACTCTTGTGCTGAGGGTCTACTAGGGCAACTCTGAGAGAAGCCTAAACAGAGCAGTCCTGTCTATGAGTCTTTAATTTGGGCTCTCTCCTTGCTTTTGTACTCCTGCACTTCTCTGGTCTTGTAGAGATGAGTATTTGTTGGGCTGATGGCTCCTCTGATAGTGTGGCAGTAATTAGGAAGGGTGTATTTTGAGTTCCCCCGCCTGCTCTTATCTCTCTATCCTCTTTTGTGGGTGTGCAGATGAGCTTTGATCACATAAAAATCTTCTCTCAGGTACAAATGCAGGAAAAATTTTTTTCTTATAGCAGAAATGCATGATAGACAAACTGAATTTTTTGCAGCTGTATATGTGTATATGTGCAACTGTCTAACAGCTTTCAAAGTGCTGAAGGAAATTTAACTAGCATGGTGAGCTTTGTAAAGAGGAAGCTGAGCTGTGCAAATAGGTAAGATTTATTCTGCTTATTTTGTAAGGACAGTCAATTAATTTTTGTCAGTTCTTTCCTCAACTAAGTGGAAGAATTTCACAATAACTTGAGTGAAATTTGGCTTCACATTTGTTAATTCAGTCCTGAGGAGTCTCCTGCAGAGAAGAGGATCTGAGACCTGGGGCCAGTGACTTAAAATATTTTGGCTGGTTCTTCTGCACTCTTAAATCCTATACCTGTCAACGCTCTTAGATCCCATTCTCAGTTAACAAAACAGCTTATGTCCATCAAAGGCATGCACTAAGCTGCTTTCTTGGATTGAGACATTAAGATCTATGGCCAAATCAACAGGAAGAATGCCATGATTTCTGTAAAGGCAGCAGGGTTTCTGAGCATTTAGTGTAATTTGGATCTAAAGTTTTCATTTAAAAGATGGAATAAATTGGCCTTTTATCTATAGTGTAGTTTCCATGATTCTATTCATATTGACAATTGTGTTATTTAGAGTACGTAGCAAAAACTTAAAACCTGGAAAATTTTTGCCATCTCTGATGTACACTTTCCTAAAAATATGATGGAATAGGTAGACCTGTTTTGTTGCTTTTTTTATGGTTTCACTCATTTTATTAATCTGGTTAGTTCAAATGATAGCCTCTATCTCAGCATCACATCTGTAACTCAGTCCCTATTTTTCATCTCGATGGCTCTTGACAGGCGCAGAAGAAAGTATTTCAGAGCATACAAAATGTCTCTCATAAATGTTGTGTTAGAATCCCAGCAATCATCTACTTGAATAATTTTGCAATGTTCTATTTCAGATGGCAGGTCTGAGATCACTGGGAAACAGCAACTCACTGCCTGCCCTCCTGCAAAGGCTGTGCTGTAAGTGCAACACACGTGGAAAATACAAGGACATAAACAGCTAAATGACAAAAAATGTGCAGAAATATTTGCAGGATAGGTTTTCCATCGTGGTCTGGACACCTGTCACCAGTGTACAGAGGGAACAACTTCACTGAGATTTGTAGACTGTGTAAAATCACATTTTCACCATGTCAAGAGAGAATCAAATCTGGCACTGTTTTTACAACACCGTAATGTCATTAAAAAATAATTCAGGTTATTCTGTTGTGCAATTTTTACAGCCTTGCATCAATATGAACTGTAGAACTGTGTGACACCTCAAAATGAGTAAGACAGCTTTTAAAATTTTCTGTTTTATTTGGGTCACATTTTTGGTCATCTTGCTAGTTCCCCATTAAACTCACATACATGTCAAAATATTTATGTATATATATATGTATAGTGGAGATCTGGGGTTGTATTGGCTCCATCTGTGTTTAAGTAATCCTTTCAAACCTTGAAAAAGGAAATATTATAAAATGTCCTGTTCATTGCACAGACATCGTAGGTCTTCCATGTGCACTGTTCTTCGACAGCTGCTTAGCCATAGGCTTCTTTTGACTTCATTCAGGTGACTTTAAAAGCTAATGACAGAAACACTTGTTAAGAAAAGTGAGTGGCTCAGCCCCATGGCACAGCAGAATGTCTTGTTATCATGGTGAGAGAAAATTCAGCCACTTTTATTTAAGGGTTATTTTGTGCAACCACACATGTTGAATTTAGCAGTTATACTTGTTTAGTTACTCCATGGACCTGACTACTTTGAGGAAATCTATACACCTCTGTGGGCCGCCTAGCCCCTCTACACTTTGCTGTCATTCACCCACTCACTCACTGACTGGAGACTATTTCCACCCTGCAGCTGCACAGCTATGCTCAGATGCTGTAATGAGCCTGGCCATCGTGTCACACCACCCTCTTAGTGTCTGCTGAGTGCAATCCTACCAAGGTTCAACAGCCACAGTTTCACTGAGCTCAGGTTTTATTATATTCCACTGCAGGCAATTTAGGGACTCTGATCTGTGGGTTTTCCATGAACCTTTAGATTTTAGTAGAACCACACTGTAATAAAAGGGGAAATGGTAAATTGAAAGCCTTTTTCCCCCCTGTTATTATGTGGCCATGATAAACCAAAAGGCCTCAACAGCAGTTTTATGAAAAATATATTGCATGTTACATCACAAAAATAACAATAATCTTAAATGGGATTTTTATTGTAGCAACTTTTTGTTGCTCCTCCCTCGCTTATTCACTTTGTTTCCTTCCTTAATGTGTGAGGTTTCTTATTTCCTTAAATACAGCTTTTTTTCATGTACTATCTTTTGATATCTCATGTACAAATAGCAGTCTGTGGCTGACAGGTTAGAAAAAATATGGCAAAGATAACTTACACAACATCAGGAAAATAATTGGCAGAGTCTAAAATAAAACTTAGAGCAAAACCAAAGGCCCAATAATTAAAAATCAGTATCCTACTGGTTTCTAGTCTCTGTCCTTAATAGTTGGTGAACCCCTGTTCCTGATTAGTAGGAAGTTATTCAAGCATCTAATTGAATCTGTTAACTGATGTATCACACATAATTAAGATATCACACATACCTGATATACCATACATATCACATCTAAGTCATTAGATAACTCAGTTTTGCCAGGTTCATTATCATACCTTTGTAGCTCATATATGAGCCACATTACTAAATCACATCATTACTAAATCATTCATCACTAAAGCACATCAATATAATTCAAAATCTTCTCCTACCTGTCAGTCCTATAATAAAGCACAAAGGCCAGAAGACTACCCTTAGTGTTTCTAAGCAGCTAAAGCTGTTTGAGAGAGATTTTTAGCTAATTGGTCCAAAAGCTTCCTTAATGTGGTTTAGAAAGTTAAACTGTTATATTAAAAATTCTTGCTTTGAATTCGTTTATTCCAGGTAAGAACCTCTAGTTAAATAGATTTCACACATCTTTCTCACACCTTCTCTCTTAAGTGCTGCAGAAGAAGAAGTAAACTGAAAATTAAGTAACACCAGTGCTCTCCACTTTCAGCTTCATCTGTTGTGCCTAAAGAGGTGTTTATGACTCTACAAATATCCTGGAAAAATAAAGCAAGATCTGGGAGTGAATTAAGCCTGTAGATCAGTGAAAGGGCCAGGCAGAGAGATAGGCAGCACTTCTAGTGCAGGATTAGCCGCAGTGTAGGATTGTCTGCTCACCTCAGGTCGGGCATTGCAAACAGTTCAAAATCTATCAGCACTTGAAAGTCCTGCTATCAGCACCAAAAAGACTAGCAGAAACTTTGGATTGTGTAGGAAATGATAATTTCCCTGAAACTCACACAACATTTTCATGCATGATGAAATTTTTCATACTTGCTGTGGCTCTTGTGCATGGAGCCAGCATTTGGTGCTGTTGAAGGTGTTATGATTTAGGACCAAGAACTCAGTCAGAATTAGGCCAGTTTTATGTCAGGAGGGTCTGACCACTATCTAAAACTCTGGACAAGAGAAACATTTAGAATTTCTGTTCATTAATTGGTTTTAATCTCTTGAATCCAACCCAAGGGTGCTTATAAGAAAGTAACATGTAATTCATCAGCTTTTCTGAGCAAAACCAGATAAATAGAAGTGAATCTCATTATGCAAAAATCTTGAAGGTGAAAGAAATGGGAATTCAAAAAATATTCTCCATATGTAGTGTGGTGACACCTGATGAGAGCTTGATATCAAGGGGAAAAGTGAGATATGCATCTAATTGCAGCATTCTAGCTTCTGCAGTTATTTGGGTGGGTTACCATTTACCAGCTTTGCAGGTCCTCTTTTTCTAACCACCAAATATTATTTTCATTTTAGTGAGGAATGGATTGTAATTTCGAACTTGGTATCTTTATTTCCACCAAAAAAAAAAAAACAGTGTGTACATATAAACTTGTATGGATTTATTGAGAAAACTGCAAAAAATTTTATTAAATGAGTGTGAAATCAGTTTTCATTTTTCAAGGTGACCACTCAGTTGAATACGGGATGTTTCCTTAAAAGATTTTTCTATTTGTTTGGGACACAAATTCTAGGTACTTTTTGCAAATCTGCTTGAAAGAAATTTCAGCCTTTTTTTCACTGGAAAAAAAACCTCTTTAGCATAAGTAATTGCTTTGACCGGTTGGCTTAATTTAGCAATTTGCCTTTGAAAATCAAAACTTTGTACCCAGACTGTTCTAATTTATTCTTCCACTTAACTAAGTCTATTGAACAGTGCCTTGGTACAAGGTTAATTTCAATGACCGGCTTTGTTAATATTGCTTGAGACTTAGCAAAGGCAATGTGAAATACTCCCCACTCTTCGTCTCTTTCTTGGTAATTTAGTGGCTATTGTGCACAAAGACAAGTATATGATCAGTGCTGCTACATTTGCACTCTCTACCTGTAAAGCAAATTATTTCACACTGGCTTCTCTGTGTGAAAAAATGTGCAAATTCATAGCAGACTGCTGTCTTCCAGTAATATTTGCTAATCATAACAATTGTATTTAGCCTGTGTAATCACCCTAATTTGTTCTCTGTGTCATTTTTACCTCTGTTGTGGTCACTCAACCACTATATGCCATTTAATACTGCTGTTCAAGTTAAGTTGTTCAAACTGTGTAATTTCTTTTTTTTTTAGCAACTAACTGCTTGTGAAAGGAACACGAACAGTATGAGAAGATTGATTGCAAGTCTTTCTAATAAGGTGGGCTTGCTTATAAAATAACCACAGAATGCAACGAATCTAAAATGTGATCTCTACGACATGAGCATCTCCAGAAGAGGAAAAGAATCCTGTGGAAATATTACTTCTTGAGCTGAGAGGTAAACTTCTCTCTGTACCAAATCTCTGTACCAAAAAAAATTTTGTGAATTTAATTTATAAGTTTTTTAAGAAAAACCCAACCTACATAAATAAATATCTATCATTAATTGCAATAAAAGAAGGCAAAAACCAATGAAGTGAAGAATGGACAGAACAGGCTATGAAACAACAGTTCTAAAAATACTTTGCAATGAACAAGTCATTGTTCAAAAAACTGTCAGAGAACTAGATAAAAGTTTCATTATTTGAACCAGCATCAGAAAAGGAATTTTATTAGATCTATACTGCAGGAAAAAATAAGGTGAAGAGCATTGATGCATATCTTTAAAACTAATATTAAATAAATTTTGATTTACTAATTAAGTAATGAGGATCAAAATAGAAAAATAGAAGACAGTGCTTTACCATGTATGTAAGATACTTCTATTAAACATAGCTATTGTTCATATCTGATTATTCTGTGAGCATTTACAAACCTACTTACTTCCTGTTGGTTATGTGTGTATCTAAGAGCAGAATTTGGTCCGGTGACTTCATTTTCTGCCACATAAAGTAACCAGATTACTTTGATAGGAAAAACCACAGGGGGAAAAACGCATATATCTGTATGAATTAATTTGATTTAACTACTGCAGGATTTGATTTAATGATTAAACACACTCTGTTCTCTGGTAAAAAACAGGTACCAGATGGTATGCATAGCAAAATATGTTTGCTCTATACCTGCAGGTTTTGAAGTAAAATACAACCTTCCTAACATCTGGTGTACCACCTCAGGACATCTGAAAGTGCACAAAGTAGACAGATATTATCAGATAACAGAAGGCTATGTTGAGTAGATTTAATCTTAATTTTATACAGATAGTGGCACAAAATAGTTATGAACACAAACACCATACCAAGAAATATCACTTGTATGCAGCATTTTACATCTAATTTGTAGATTGCCAGTTGTGCAATACCAAGTTTCTTAGAATAGCCACAATTGTCATATATAATTTATTCTGTAGTTTCCATTGCTAAACAGAAAAATGTACAGAGAGTTATCTAAAAATGTGTTGACATGCTTGTATATAAATAATAAATACTTTTGTATTATTTCCTAAGGGAGCTGTCAGAGAAGAACTCCAGCAACCTCTGGTATCTTATCTTTTTCAGTAGCATTGATATACACGACATTGTTGCTCCAGTCAAACACAGGATCTGAATAAGTCCAGAAGCATCAGTAACTTAATAGAGTTATCTTGTGGAACTGTATGGATATATACAGTCCCATTTGAATTACAGAGAGGTTGTGTTCACAGTGCGCAATGCACGAGTATGGAATACTGTAGTGACTTTAACAAGGATAGCCTTCCCCTTGAACTTCAAGCTAGCTCAGGTGTCTCCTCAGAGCACTTCAGAGCACCGTGAATCTTTTATTTCCAAACTGGTCAGTTCCATGGAATATTGAATGTCTGCTTTAAAGTTCCTAATATATAGAAATTCTATGGCATCTAGAATAATATGTAATTGTGTGATCTTATGAGCTGACATTTTCCATACCTATAAAGATGTCTGAAATATGTATGTTCCTTTTTTTTTCTTGTGTTAAATTGGCTAAATATTTTCTTTTGAATAAAGAATTTAGAAAAAAATACACTATTCTTGCATTGTACTTGAGCTGTTTTATTGGATTGGCAGCCTAAATAATCTGTACCCAGAAGTGTGGGAGGAATAAGGAGGTTGACATCCATGCTGGATTAACTCCCCATTTCAAATGAACAGATGAGGAGCCTGAATCTAAGGCTTCAGGGACAAAAGGCAGTAGTAGTTCTGCTGCCATGCTGAACAGCTTGGAGGAGCCAGTGGAACCTCTTCATGCAACTGGTGTTAGACAAGTATTCCAAACACCATTCAGATGCCTTGTGCTCTGCTATAAAAGTGTCTCACGTGTTCCAATGAAAAACGACTTAGATAATGTCAGGCGTTGAAAATAATATGGCAAAATTCTGAAGGAAAATCACCAGACTCTGCCATAGCTTAAACTGACAAATACTTAAATGATGGCCCAAATCTGAATACTTTCTTAAAAGGGTATGGTTAAATAATTTTCCATGTTGCAGCCTGTGAGTTTGGGCATTTATTTGTCCAGTTTTATTAAGCTTAGTAGTAACTAAAGTCTACAGTGTGTTTTATTTTTCAATTTTGTTCAATGGATTTTTTTCAAATACTATATTTAGAGAAATTGCTTCTTTGCAAAAACATTTTTCCTATGTTCAATCTGAAAACCAAAAGCTTGAAAACAGTCTCATCTTTAGGTGTGCATTTCTCAAAACCCTAAATATTATGTTGAATAGTTGATTTTTCTTCTCCATCAGCAGTATCTGAACTGATATTTGAAGTGAAACAAAACTATATATTGCAGAATGTTCTTTCCTCTTACTTGCATTCTCAGGGAGTGACGCTTCTTGAGAAGTTTAGTCGACAGCACCTGTCTCAGATATTGTACAATATCTGTATTTCTAAGAATGACCATCTGACATTTGCAATAAATAATGTTTTACAATAATAAATGTAATAAATTTTACAAATGAATCAGAACATTTTAGTTCAGTACAGAATCTAATCAATATAGAAAGAAATGCTGCACTCAGAAATGCTGTTCTGATTCAGACTCTAAATGAAGCAGCAGTCTTCCTTTATAATAATAATAAAAAATGGGTATCAGATATACACTATGTGAACACCTCCAGTCTTTGTGTATTTTCCCAAATCCACTATGCAGAATAGTCTGCAACAGTTATGACATTTTAATGGTAAAAATCAAGGCTGATCCATCTGAAGCCTGGTTCTGCTGAGTGCAGTTATTTACACTGTGGTCTCATTTTAGTTTATTGTAAAAGCAGAGGGAGTCACATGAGCATTTTCTGTCCTTCACCACAGCTGGAAGAATAAGAATGGTCAGCTGCAGTCCATTGTCAATCTGGAAACCTGCCATTCTGCTGAGAAAAGGCTTATGGGTAGTCTAACTTTGCTGTTCCTTGGGGGCAGGTGGACTTATGGGTCAGAACACTGACCTGTTGAATGACAAGCATTGGTTCTCTATGAGCCACTTTAAAGACTTGCTTTAAGACATTGCTTATTCAAGCAAGTCATGTAAATAACTAGCAAAAAAAGGAATGGGTGCATGAAGGCATGGGCAGGTCAGTAGACTGAGTTATTTTGCTCTCTTGACAGTCATTAAAAACTACACGAGACACAGAGAGGCAGTCTGACTCCTCTTCAGTGTTCCTCTTTGTATCATGACCCTCAGAAGCAATGTTCTGAGCCTGGGCAGAGTGGAATGCTGATGCCTTGCACCCCTCAAATGCGCTTCTGTTTCTGCTCCCATTTGAAGAACATTAACTCATCTGATATTGCAAGTTGTCCTGTCTCCTCTGAACTGTGGAGAAGACTTGTGACCTTGCGGGTGTGTAGGAGACTTAGTCTGATGACAACATGTGATTGAAGGAGGGCAATCAAAGAGGTAATGGCAACCCTATCTGAAAAATATCTACCTTTAAATTGAGAAAATATTTCTCTGGGGTGGAAATGTTAACTTTAACTGTTGTAACTTGTTCATTGCAATCTTGAATCTGTAGACCAGGATTCATAACATCTGTGTTTTATTGTTAGCTGGACAAAAATACTGCGAGGGTGGTATCATAAATGACTGTCCTTGCATTTTATCTCTGTGTGCATAACTTAATTATTGAGCTAACATGCTCCTAGCAGGCCAAAGAATGAAGGTAAGACAGGCATATTGGGTAGGTTAGGATTGACATATTTTCTGTGGTTAAAAAAAGAGAAATTCATGTTACCTAAATCCATTCTTCTGGACAGAAATAAACTGGTGTGTCTGTGAATTTTAATAATAGATGACACAAGTGCATATTTACTGGGTAATTCCCACCTCATCTATTATCTAAAAGATGCAAAAGTATCCCTAAGTAAGAGTGGCCTGAAGTAGGTCTGGTGAAATTCTGCTTTTTTCTAATAGAAATAGCGAGGCCAAGTGCAGAGGTATGGGTTTAATGGTCTTCAGAAGGAGAGGCATCTGTTTTAAGGCACATTTTCTAATGACTTGGTTTGGAGGATAAATTCTACCACATCGTACTCAAACTAAATGCCACAGCAAATACAAGCAACAGGTTATAGCAGAAGCAGAACTGGAAGAACACCTAGCAATTTATACTCTCACATATGAAGAATGACCTTATCAATAGCTGTGTTTGAATTGAAGATACAGGAAGAGTATACGGATTATTCTGGCTTTATCAGCTTTCCCCCTGTAATTCTAAAAGCTTATCTGAAAATATTTACCCATCTTCCAACAATAAACTAAAATGAGACCAAAATGTAGATAATTTTATTCCAGTTATTCTTTCTATGACAGCACATATATGTAGACATTGAGGTACTTTCCCAGACAGTGTGGGAAATGTAAGTTTTCAAAGAAATACATCTGTCAATATTCTGAATTTAGCATCTAGACTAAAAACCATAAAAGCAAGCTATTTATAGGGATCTGGAGCTTAAGGAAATCAGCGGTTTGAAACATGGTATGAACACAATGTAAAAATAAAGCAGAAAGTAAATTGTGCTAATGATTCTCATTGAGATCTTAAGAAATTCCAGATTACAAAAATCAGGTTGTGATTTTGTAAAAGGTCAGAAGCAAGGCACAATGGGTTGCATCTCAGCACCAGGCACAGTGGGGGCCTCATCTCAGAGAAGCTCATACAAAGAACAAGGGAAAGAAGACAGTAAATGGGTATTTCTATTATGCGAGCCATATTAACAGATTGCATAAAATCATATAGTCAAAATCTGCCTAATCTTTTAGTAGCTAAAACATGAAGAAATTGAATGCTGAT
Source organism: Corvus moneduloides (assembly GCF_009650955.1). Taxonomy (NCBI): domain Eukaryota; kingdom Metazoa; phylum Chordata; class Aves; order Passeriformes; family Corvidae; genus Corvus; species Corvus moneduloides. Next base: position 29,960,005 of record NC_045481.1, on the reverse strand, counting down.
AAAACACAACAAGAGTCTATAGCGAGAAATGTTCTCATTCTTCCTTTCCATAATATTTTAGAGAAAAGAATGAGCAAAAGAGGTATCTTTTTAATATATTTTTTTAGTGTAAGTTATGATTTAAAAACACTGTTTTAAAATTTAATACTGAAAAATGACTTGACAGGCTAAACTGAATACAGTAAATTAATTAGAAAGCAAAGGGGTAATGAATACATAAAATCCTGGTTCAGAATAATGGATAGTCCAGGGACAAAAAGAAGATGGTATAAACTCCTTAAAACCCCTGGATAACAGAATAAACTTTTTTTTCCTCTCCTTTAAAATTGCTGATTCACAAAAGGAAGTGCATATTAAACTACTTCTATAGTTTAAAATTATCTTATGTGCTATTTGACAATTTCAACTAGCTCTTGCAACCTGTTTATAAACCGTCCTGACTGAAACAGATGGATGTGTAATTCAAATAATGAGCTGGATCCACTCCCTGTAGCAGTCAATTATGCAGGGGTTCTTTCAGTATAGTATTCAAGAGACTAAGATCTTTCTCTATATATAGATCACCTGAAATGACCTTGCTTATGCAGTGTCAGAGCCAAAATGGAACAGTAGGATATGTATCTTGCTGCATTTTTAAGAGCTCAAACTGATTGTTTAAGAACTATTAGATATGACATTTGCACTTAAATTGTTCCCAGTACTTAGCACTCTGATCTTTTAATGTGATACTTTCTCTCTAGGTAAACTGCCCAGAGACATCTCATGTCTGAACACTGAATGCCATGTGAGGACTCCTAACAGCGTTGTATTTTGCTGAGGAAATGATGACAGTGAGGGAATGCATGCTCATCTCATTAACAATAAGCGATAATCTCTAAATAGTGAGAACTCTTGGACAAGATTTAATTTGCTTCTAGCACTGAAAATGAAATCATCTAAGGACCTGTCAAGTGGTGTGTGTACAATGTTCATCAAAAGTATTACATAGAGACTGCTCTTCCTCTGTGCTTGTCAACATGCACTCTGGACCAGATAATACCATAAAAACCTTTATTGTAAAAGCATTCGATAAGTGCTGTGGGAATTTTCTTTGATCTGCAGTAGGTACTGTTATGATCCAGTTTTAAGGTTCTTAGAAATGTCTCTGCCTGAATTAAGGTGCAAACGAGACCATATGCCAGCAACAATAGTAAGGGTTTTATTTGATGGTAAATATGAGAGAGAGAAAGAGAAAGAAAGAAAGAAAGAAGTAGAAGATGGGGAGGGGGGGACAGAAAGAGTGACAGGGACACAATAAGGAAAATATCACCACTCTGTGGATCCCAGTGATGTTCGTTGATCCTCTCCAGCTGGTCTCTCGGTGGTGAAGGTTCCCCCAGAAGGAACAGAGTCCCATGGGTGTACATGCTCAGGCTGGGTGGGCATGGCCGCCTGGAGGGGGGGTCAGTCTCCCATAGCAGACTCTGGGTCTGTTGCACCATGTGCAGTCCTGTGGGGCCAAGCCTCTCACGTGAAAGTCCCGTGGATGTGCCCTGTGGGGTTGGGGGTTCCACAGCTGGGCCAGTTTGTGTAATCAGAGGATGGGTGTTTATTGCCTCTCACCAGAGGTTGCAACCAAAACCTCCTCCTTCCCCCTCGGTTGGGGGGAGTCTGTGTAAACCTGGCTTCTGTGAGCTGTGTTCTCCCCCCACCTCAAACTCAGCCGGGGATAGTTGCCGCTGGTGGCTTTGGCCTTTTGTGGATGCAAACCTTTCCCTCAGCCTGAGATGACTGAACAATGTGTTTCCCTTTATCTAATCGACAATTTGACTTTCAGTTCAAAGTCCCACTCTTCTGGGAGGCTTCTTCGGTTGTAGCTTCTTTATAATGAGCAAAACTTTATATCAATGTTTGAGGCAAGAACTATTTTCAGTCTCTGACAGGTACCAGTGACAAAACTCTAGCAAACTGCATCATAGGATTTGAACACCTCGTTAACAAATGAAGCGAAGTTGTTGAGATTGGATAGGGGCCTCACTACTGCTTACATACATTAGATTAATCAGGAATTATCATGGAAAAGAGATATGCTGTTTGCCTTTGGCTTGCAAAGCTCCATTGATGGTTCAATTTGTGAGTTTAAGAGGTAAAACCTAGAAAACCTCATAAGGCTGTGCGGTGGGCTGGAACTATACTGCACTCATGGAACAACTTGGCTGCTGCTACAAAGGAAACTTCTTGCCCATTGCAGAGCAGCTCGAAAAGTGAGAAACACAATTATTTCTATTCTGTTTTGTATGACTTGTTGGTATGCAAATATAAACACTAATTGTATGTGGCTGCAGTCAAAATGATGTGAAACTGAAGAATGAGAGAGAGCTGAAATCTGGATCCGCAGTTAAAAACACCCTTGAAGCGCAGCTTTTGCAAAGAGGATATAATATGCTAGAATTCATAATCTGATGAGTTTAAGTCCTTAATTTTCTGCATGAAGGGACATAGAAAGTCTGGAATTCCTGTGTTACATGATATCAATGAAATAACTTGTCTGCATAACTTACAGCTTTCAAATAGTTTGCCACATACGAAGTGCTCAAATGTACTGTGTTGATTGAACAAAGATACTGTTATGCTCTGACTTACCATATAAATTCAATTAACAATTGTATTGGTGCACTTTGAAAGTACTATGATTTATTTGTTGCGTGTATAAGTGTTCAAAAGAACATTTACAGCAAATGGAAGGAAAACCATTGCAAATAAGACTCAAAGTATTTTTATTCCTCTTTATTTTGGGATGAGAGGCATCACTTTCATTTTTAGCTTACTACAGAACCATTTCTTTACTTTTTTCTTGTTCTCTTAATATCGTTCCATCATTCAGGGTAATTAGCAGTTTTAGAGCATTTTAAGTGTTTCCATTAATTTCAAGTTGCGCTTTACACTTTTTTAAGTGAAACCTGGAATTTGTCAGGACATCAAGAAATTTAAAAACAGTCAATACTTCTCCATTGAAAAAGTGGGTTAAAAAAAGAGGTATTTCTTCATCTGCTGCATTCCTATCCTTTGTTCTTCCCTGTGCCTGGGAAGGTTTGATTCATATCCCAGAATTATCCTGCACTAGAAAGGCTATCCACTGTGAGCATTAAATTCAACCCACATAAAGGAGTTCACTTGAAGGAGATCACTTCATTCCTCCTTACTCTGCAGTCTCTGCTCTGGAGATGGGCCAGAAGTTTAATGTAGGAGAGAAGAGAGAACTGGGAGTATGTGTGGGACTTTAAGAGCGGGGCATAAAAAGGTCAGAGTTTGGAACATCTAATCAGGAGGATACAAATTTTTGCTCCTGTATCGCTTCTGACAGTTTTGACATACTAGTTCAGAAGTACAGATTAGCTAAGCATTCTCTGCTCTTAGTATTTAATACAAGGAGAGGGAAAAACCCAGAGCTCTAATGTCCAGCTTGGTTTGCAGTAAACTACACGGACTATGATAATTTATTTCTGCTCTATTTTGTTTCTGACAACCTATTTACTTTTCCTAGAGAAGATAGAGACATAGACTAACAACGTGAACCTTCTATGATCTCTACCAGAAGGAGGAAGTTATCTAGTAGGTACATGAAATAGTCTGAGTGACTATTTATTATGAATGGTCAGTTATAAAAAAATGGTGGGCCTAGAATAACTGTGACCTTTTTCAGTAGCCATGAGGCTGACACTGATTAAATAAGAAGTGACAAAATTAAAATTTTTACCAACATGTTTCTTGAAAAGAAAATGGCATTTCAGGGGGTGTAAAGTAGTACGTTTGCTCACCATTTCATCACCCTTCAAGCCTGCTTTCATTTTTATACAACATCTGTGCTAAGGGTTTGTAGTTCTCATATGCTGATGGTGACACTTTCAGGTTTCTTTTAGTTTGGATTGGGTGCAGCTGCTCCCACAGTAAATGACATGAAACTTGATGATGTGCCACACTCCTTTTGCATTTGTACCACATAAATAGAACAACACAGATGGATTTATGCTGCCTTATGATACAGTCTTTTGCCTAACAATAGATTTTTCCTTAGCAGCTGGTAAAGCAGGAGTTTCATTGTCATATCTGCTTATGCTCATTTACGTAAAGTGGCATAACTAAGGTCTGCTGGGGACTGAGCCATCTAAATGCTACTGAATCACATTTCTTGTATGCTCTCTGTGACACCAAATGACAATGTATAGATAACCATCTTGACAGTATAGGCTGTAAGGCTCCAACATTCCACCTGTTATTGCCAAAATATGACCAGTATAAGCATAAATAATTAAATGCACCTAGAAAATATATTATTTGGATTTTTTTTTCTCATATAAGCCTATTTTTTGGAAAATTAAAAATAAAAAATCCTTCAGTGATTTTTTTTTTTGGTTTTGTGTAGACTTCTGGGCTTGTCAGAGAACAAATCATTAATACAACCCAGTTCCACCATTGCTTTTGTTTGAGAAAGGAGACAACTCATCCTTTTTATTACTTAAGGCATTGTCATAAAGTAAAAGGAAGTTCTGTTACGGAGTCCATTGAGGTCAGTCATAAAACATTGGTTATTGCTTTCTATTTATTCTTCATTGTTTCATACCTGTGCATTTTTCTGAAATTTACTGTGACTGGGGTGAAATCTTTGGATTAGATTTAGTGCTTTATGGTCACCATATCCTTAATTGACCCCTTCCATTCACAATGCTTGAATTTCTTTTTCAAAACAAATGACTCTCAAATTCTGCCCTCCATCTAGTTTTATAGCTGTGACTGTCTCTTGGGCATCCCTTAAGAAGTTGCTGGTTTTGTTTTTTCCATACTCTTTCTCTCCATTATAGCTAAGAATTTAATGCCCTCAGGAGAGTATGCTCCCAACACCTCTTTGTCTTCCATGTTATTGTGCTGTTCTCACTTTTAAGTTCGTGCAAACGATATCTAGATGTAAAAAGGAATATTATAAACACATAAAATATTTTCTTTTTTTTTAATAAAAATGTTCTAAAATGTTTATAAAACATTTTAGAACATTTGACTGGAGTTTTCTCTACACTGAAAAAAACCCTTTTATTTAAACAATGAAGTGTAAACTGTTGTGACACACTATTGTTTAACTATTCATCAATGCCTTGGATGAAGGTGCAGATCCCTCCTCAGCAAGTTCACAGGTGACACCAAGCTGGGAGGAGTGGCTGATACCCCAGAGGGCTGTGCAGCCTTGCAGAAGAACCTCTACAGAGTGGAGAGATGGGCAGAGAAGATCCTTCTGAAATTCAGCAAAGGCAAGTGCAGAGTCCTGCACCTGGGGAAGGATAACCCCGTGGACCAGCACAGACTGGCACCTGACCTACTGGAAAGCATCTCTGTGGAGAAAGACCTGGAGGTCCTGATGCACAGCAAGCTGTCCATGAGCCAGCAGCGTGCCCTGCTGTACAAGAAGGCCAATGATTAGATTTGCTGCACAAGGAAGAGCATTGCCAGCAGGTTGAGGGAGGTGATCCTGCCCCTGTACTCAGCCCTGGTGAGGCCACATCTGGAATGCTGTGTGCAGTTCTGGGCTCCTCAGGATGAGACATGGAACTCCTGGAGTGGGTCTGGTGGAGAACAGCAGAGATGATTTAGGGACTGGAGCATCTCTCTTACAAGGAAAGGCTGAGGGAGCTGGGCCTGTTCAGTCTCGAGAAGAGGTTGACTGAGATGAGACCTCGTCAGTGTCTATCCGTATCTAAAGGGAGGGTGTCAGGAGGGTGGATCCAGGCCCTTCTTGGTGGTACCAAGCAACAGGACAAGAGACAATGGGCAGAAAGTTTTGCATGAATAATAAGAAAAAAGCCTTTATGTGTGTGACTGAGCAGGAACAGGTTGCACAGAGAGGTTGTGGGGTTTCCCTCACTGGAGATATTCAAGAGCCATTTGGAAGCAATCCCATGCAATGTGCTCTAGGATGTTCCTGCTTGAGCAGGGAGGTTGGACCACATGACCCACTGTAGTCGCTTCCAACCTTACCCAGTTTGTGATTCTGTGAAAAAAAGAAAATGCATTCTTCAAGTATGTTTCCCCACGTTGTGACAGCTATTGAAAATGGAAATGTTTCCCCAGTTCAGTCAGCAAGAACCTTAGAATAGTAAGTGCAACGGTAAAGGAGACACTAACAGAACATATTAAGGGGAAAATTGTTTTAAAATATTTTTTCTTTAAGTTTACTGTTTATTAATATTGACTTCACATCAAAAGCAACATATTTTAAATAATCACATTAGGTAATTGTGCATTTTTCTGTGAAACTTCAGAATTGTTTTTGCTAAGAAACATTTTTTTCCCTAAGTGCAAAACCCCTTAATTTGACAGATTTGTGGAAGCAAAGTTGCTTGGGACTTCGAATACAATCATCTCGGTCTAACCTCTGGTTCAGGACATCTTTAAAGTGCAGACTGCTGGAAGCTGAGATGACACATTGGGAAAGTTTAGCTTTTGTATTCATGCCCTGTACATCTTGTAAAGGTCATGTATTTAGGTTAACAAAGTTTTACTTGTGGCAGTATCTGTATTTACTTTTTTAAGAATTATCCTTACATATATGCATATGTACAGATGTATAAGCTGGTTCTGATATCATATTTTGTGATGCAAACCAATATAAACATTAATGTCCCACAATTTATGATCTCTCTATTCTTGCCATGGCCTTTATCCAAAACTCAGTCACCTGTGCTATAAATTACATGCTACATGAGAAGATTTGCGCTTCTTTCTGTCTCCAGGTCCTTGGTACTAAAGTAATCTTCATGAAATCCTTAAGACTACTCTTCATGTTTCCCTGCTATTTCAGCTTCTTCCTCCAATTTGTGTCTTCTCATTATTCAAAGTCTTGCACTTTCCTGGCTTCAGTCTGTCTTTCAACACTAATCCTTTGGATTCCTTTGCTTTCAACACTCATTTCCATAAGTCACTTCACTCTGTATGGTGATCTGCTCCTAGAATTACTTTTGAGCCTGAATATGTTAAGTAACTTATATCTTCCAGATCATGCCTGCTACCTTTGGTCAAATTTTGGCATTGAAATAAATTTGCGCTATCTTTTGAGGAGAGAAAGGTAGTGAAATGGAGCTCATACAAGGTATGTACCTCAACTTTACACAGTGCAAAGTTGTAACTTTTCAGAAGTCACTTCACAGCCTTGCCTTCTTCTGGGCCATGACTGATTTAAAACAGATGTCTCTTACTTTAGAGCATGACACAGCTTTGACAACAGAAGTTGCTGGCTGAAGGAGCTGGCTGAAGGAGCGATGAATATCAAGATGTATCAGAGGAGCAACATGTGCCACATTCTTAAAACTAATCCTTATGGATTATGCTTGGCTCTACCACCAGCCCATCCGGTTTGTGCATGCCCTTTGTTCTTGGAAAATCACAAGAAGCTGAATCACTCTCATTTCTTTGGTGGAAGGTAAGAAGCCTTCAGCTCTGCTGGTGACACTGGCTAGGTTATTCAACTTCATTTTACCCAGTGATATCAAGCTCAGACAATAGATTGACATTTATATAAGATTCCCTTTGAAGTTCTGTTAATTTCTGGCTCTGCTCATATGAATAAGATAAATTATGAGTACTTATCTTTGTACCATTCAAAATAGACTAGCTAAATGCTAGGTGATTACTGGAAATGATTTTTGTAAAGTTTAACAGCCATTCCAGTTTAACAGTGCTGCAGCTGTCTTGCCAAGAGAAAAGTAACATTTCTTAGACTGGTTTCCTAAAGGCAATTGGTTTATGCCAGCAGAATCTCTATCTACTGAGCCTATTCTTTGCCTAACAGTTTTTTAACCTAAAGAGTGATTTCAAAAAGGATAGGAAAATCCCAGAGACAATTAATGTCCTAGAAGTTCTGAGAAAATTAACAGAGGGAAGACAAAATAAGAACTCCCACTGCCGGACTTACTGTCTATTTAAGAATAACTTCATGGCCAATCAGTGCAAATGCAGCTGGTAACAGGCCACAGCTCACACTGTCTCTTCCCCAGTGGAGGGTTCAAAGGGAGACAGAAGGAACTGTAATCATCATAATAAGGTAAGCAGTCAGAGAGATTGGGATAAAGGTTACGAATCTACAGGAAACCATGCTTTTGCAGCTCTGCTACTCCTGGGGCAAACAGTCTTCCTGCTCTTTAGGGTCTCTTTTTTTTAATAAGAAATGTATTATTTCTCTGAGAGCTTCTATCACAGTTTCTCTCACTATTTTAGGTGTCAAGTCTTAGGTGTCAGTACCTATTTCATTCATCAGAGTTTTCATGCAGGCATTTTCATTCTGACTGATAGCTCTAATATATCTGTAATACAAGTAGAGGAAATATTCTTATGATACCATGGCATAATAATCAGTGGGATCCTGGACTGCAAGCAGCTGCTGTCATGATTCTTAACTGTAAACAAATGGGACTGTTTCTTGAGGACACAAGATGGTGTCTTAAGCTATTTTTATTTATTGCTTTAAAATGAATCTTTCAGAAACATCAAGAAGTTTTGCTGTTTAAAGTGAAAACACTGCAGATAATGCAAGAAATGAATGAAAATATAAGTAACTGAAATAGAGACGACATACAATCCAGCTTACAAAAGACTAAGACCTAATGGTTATAAATTCATTCACTAGAAAATTTCCTCAAACTAGAGACAAACACAGGAATTAGAGAAATGCAAAAATGATCAGTGGAGCATATACTGCAGAATATAAAATGGAATAGCTGCAATGTGCTAATAGCGTTGTTATCAGTAATTATTAAAAATTACAATAATGTAGCAGCAAGGAGTCTTTGCCAGGAGTGGAACCTCAGGCTGACTCATAGGGAATGGAGTCTGTTGCTATCTCAAACCCTTTCAGTGATTTCAGTGGAAGATGAAAATGCAACAGGGATACTGAGAGTTTGCTGAGTAAAAACCCCAGCACAACCCAGCCTTGCCTGAGTAATGTGCAAGGAGAGCCCATGCAGGCAGGTCCCACAGTGCTCATTCATTCTGCGGCACTGCCTCCTGCAGCCAGCACCCCGGCAACTGGGAAACCACAGACCTGGGCTGTCTCCGTGATATTTTAAATCACTTGTGTATTAGCTTTATGATGGATGAGAAAGATAATTGCAGAGTGCAGCAGTGATTTTGACAGGATGCATAGCTATTTATTTACTGTTTCTTCACTACATGCACAAGAAAACAAACAGTCATTACCTTTGTCTCAGAACAAGGGAAAATACTGTTAAGTTACACATATTTTCAACTATTGTTTACATTCAATGATAGAAAATATGATTTGAGTCTTAAGATACTTCTTTTAAAATTTCTTTAGGTGTTTTCAGAAGCTTTTAGAGAGGACAAGGGACTCAAATATTTTTCAAGATTAAGTTACAGATATGGATATATGGACAGAATTGGATATATTGGATATATGGCTAGAAAGCAGAATATAGCTTTGAGTAATGGTAGTTACATTTGGCATATCTCTTAGTTTGGTTTGAGTGCATTTCTATAGGTAGCTTATATCACTATGGAAAAATAAGCTAGTCTAAGCAAAACAATTTCCACTTTTAGATATCACGTTCTGCATCAGTTGTAATTAACTTTATTTTCAGAAATACAGAACCATAAAGTATTAGAAAATTTTAGCTGCCAGCAAGACTGCTAGAAGTCAGAGCTGCAGTTGGGAGCATGTTGTGGTCATTGTCATTCATTGTCCAACTGGATCCTGGAGAGAAAGTAAAACCCTAATTTTGTAATCACATACTGAGCAGAGGTTTAGCTTAGTAGCTGTTCAATAAATGGCTGAAAAGAAAATTGTTGTTATAAAAAAGATTTAAACATATATAACAGGTTTTGTGATGATTAGTAAATATGCCTCTCCCCATCTGCTCTGAAGGAATGGTTGGCATGGCATTTTCTGTGCACTTTGCCACACAAACCCACAGGAGCAGCTGAAAGCTGAAAATCTTGGCTCTGCTAGGCAATCCACTGAAATCCATGCGGAGTTGTGGAACGCTTTTTTTTAGCTACCCCAGGCAGCTTGGCCTGGTGTATTGATAGCAGGTGGAAAAATCATTTCTCTTGTCTCATCTCTGAACATGAGAGCCTTGTTCAAGAGGGGGAAAAAATGGTGCCTCACATTTTTATTTTTAAACATTGTATTTAAAAGATTTTAGGACAACAAGCACAGCTTGGATTGGGGTTTCTAGACTATGTGTCAAAATATAGCAAGCTGAAGCCAAAAACATCAGGGCGCTAAGATTTCTGTTTCTGTTCAGCAAGGGCAATCTTTCCACCCACACAATGGAATTTTGTATATTTTTATCAACTTTGCAGCTGCTGTCGTCATGAATATCCCTTCATTGCTGTTCTGAGATGGATTTGCTGATAACCATATTCAAAGAGGAGGGGCAGTGTCAGTCTCATGAGGAGCCTAAGGAGAAAGAAAGGCATGGGCCTCTCCCTCCTTTCACCCACATACTGAATGATTTGGATTTCTTCGTAACTTAACCCAGCAGGGACATAACCACATACTGGGCTTGGGGCTCAGACTGGCTCCTTTTTATTCTAACACCTGCTCTGCCCAAGAAGATGCTTCTCTTTTCATTATCAGTAGGCAGAGAGATTAAAATGGTATGACAGCTGGATTTATTTATTGGAAGTTTATGAACCAGGTTTTGATTTGAAATAAAAACAAAATCTCAGCCCAAGCTGCTGAGTTTGCCTGATTTTGATTCATATTTGATGGCCTTTTTTAAATGGTTTATTAAACTATCAAGCCTCTTTTGCTGAGCTCTGCGTTTGTAAACCCACACCTTTGAAAGGAATGAGTGAAGATAAGGAATGTGATGTGTATCTTTCTTAAAGTCTTACAGAATATTGTAGGCAATCCTTAATGTTTGCTTAACTATTAATGAGATGAGAAGTTTCCATATAGAGACAAGTAAAGGAATATTGACTGAGAGGTAGAGCAGGTGAGCCAGCAACACAATAAAGCAAGTTGGACCCTATTCCATTTTGTGAATTCATGCAATATGGCCCTTAGAATAAATTAACAGATAATAATTAAGAGAGCCTTATCAAATCTATTTTCTCCCTTAGGTAAAAAACATACATGATGGCAATCCAGCTATGAATCAGGGCATCCTATTCAAGCAGTACATTTTCTATTCTAGATAATGAATTAAGATATTATCTCTGTTCTAAAACCAGATCACTGTGTCAGCTTTGCCTTTGTCATTGTGCAGCTCAGCTGTAGCTCTCATGTGTTCAAGCATTTCTCTGTAAGACACAGTTGGAGCTGAGGATCACGTTGACAGAAACATATGCGGAACCGGCAGCCATTAAATCTCTCAGTCAGAGTTTTCTGGCAGACACAGATTAAAGTTGTAGCAGGCTCTCTGTGTTTTTCAGGGAAACAGACTTCCAGTTTCATGTTGGGCTAAGAGCACTGAGTGGCACATGACAGACTGCAAGAAAAAATACTTGTATTGTAAATACTTTTCAAGACATATTTTTATTAACCCAGTTTTTCAGTAGCGGTGGTTTATATTTAGGGAACTAAATCCCTGTATTTAAATGTTCAGTGGAAAACTCTCCTGTGTGCAAAATATTGATTTGTGTGCTAGTTAAAGCTTTCTTAAAACTTTATGTTTATGCTTGCATGTCTCTTTGGTATTCCTGAGAGAAAGACTAGAGTTCCTTTGCCGACTCTGAAAAATCATTAAGTATCACTATGACATAGTGAGTTTTGCTTTAAAAAAGGACTTCACAGGCTTGTCTCGCACTTAAACGGCAGAAATACATTTATGATGAGATCCTGAACCTATTTGTTTTGGTAGGGTGCTTTTTGCCATTGTCAGTAACAGAATGATATTTGATCATTTTATCAGGTTATTTATATGGCATAGTGTGTATCTATCAGCCAGCTGAATACTAGCTGAGTACTCTGTGTTAGCTTGTGAACTCTGCTTCTTTGGAGGATAAACCATAGTATCTCTAAAGAGTTGTGCATTATACGATGTAGAAATACAGATTTACAGAAGTAAGGGTGTTGGGTCAGATTAGGAAGGTGGGTGATTATTATCAGTACACAAGACCAAGTACAGGATGGTACTCTGATGAAAACCCAGGGATCAGCCAGGAATCAGAAAGGCAGAATATCTTTCACAACAGTTCAGCAAGAAGACAATTACACTGCTATTAAGGTTTTTTGGGATGCTGCAGAAGAAGGTCACATTGCTGTCCACTTGCTGTACTTGTCTCTTTGCTCTTATATTTCCTGCAAATATAAAAAGCCATGCAGGTTTGTTTTTAGATATCAGCAGCTGACCAGAACCAGGGCAAATTTTGCTGTGACATTGCATACTAAGGCAGTTCTGGTATTGACTTTAAATGAAACAAGAAGAGGTTGGTAAACGGATGCTCTGGTTGATGGCTGTTGTGCATTCTCAGGCTGATAGTGGGATAACAAAGTAACATCTTGGAGTGGAAGGGCTTTTTTGTTTCTAAATCAGAAAGGAGAGCTCTTGCTACACATTTATCACTGGGTAGTCTGGTGGTTTTGCCAGTTACAAAGCAGAGCAGACAATGGGTTTTTATTGCTCTGTAGAATATTTAAATGGCTTCCATATTTGATGGGTGACAATGTTCAGAACTGGGCACCCTTCATATAAAGAAACCCATGTGTACTGAGGCAACTGTTTCAAAAAAATGTTGTGGGTTTTTCAGGGGTGGGGCGATACAACTTGTACTACAGACAATAGGTGGTTTTTACCTTCAGGTTTTTCCCTCTCTCCTTTTTTTAGGGAATCTTTAAAAACTTCTACACAATCTCCAAACCAGCTATTCAAAGAGAAAGAACTTTTAACATAATGCCATGTCAGTCATATCAAAACAAAGAGAAGCAAAAGAGGGCTCCAAGCCAAGCAGTTGCTACTGCAGTTGGTACAGCAACTGGATGTTAAGTAGAGAGTGAAGCTAAAAACAAGTTGGGGCTCAACCTTGTTTTTCATGCTTCTTTCAACACAGGTTGACATAAGAAAGTTGTGTTTATCTGGACATAGCTTTAAAATACTAGTAATTATGCCTTTTAGATGTTTATACTGTAAGTATATCCAGATTTTTTTCTCTGCTTTGTCTTCAATGCAGTTATACTACTTTGTGGCTAGAGATACATGAAAATACTTTGCACGTGTCATTTCATTTATACATTTCTTGGAAAGGTGAATATGTATACTCCAATTCTGAAACTCTTTAAATGTTTCCAATATTCTGAAAGTGCTGAAGCTCAGCTGCATTGAATAGAGTATATTTTCCTTTGTCTCGGTTGAGGTTGCATATTTCTTTTACTCTCAGTCAAATCTTTGATTTCAACATGGTAAGAGAGTATGCCTATGGCTCTGATTTAGGAACATAGAATGTACATAGTTCTTAATGAAAACTATCTCTTTACATCAAAACCTGTCTTTAAATAATACTAATGCTAGTGTTGCTTTATCTGGGTCATTGAGTAAGAAAAGAAATAATAGGTTATGAGTCTGTAATAACTCATGATGTGTGATTCTCCTAAGGTCTGGTGGTTCTGTACACAATAGCTTCCAGAAAATACCATAAAAAATCAGCCCCTCTGTACATAATTCAGTCATTTCATAGCAGGTGCCATACAGGAAGAATCAAGGGTTACAGAAAACCCTTGTATAAAATAGAAAAAAAAAAAATCTAAGCCCTAAAAAAAGCTTTGTCTAAACTCCTTGTCACATTGCTCAGAAGCCAAAGCTAAGTTTTGCATATTGAGCTAAGACAAACTGCCAGCACCAGTGACACAGTGACTTTTAGATGTGTGTTAGGGTGATGATTGGAAAACACCTAAAACTCTAGTCTTGAAAGAATCTGTGTGTGCATGGATGGCCCCCTAAGCTTGTAGTACATAGCTGCATACACAATGTGCCATTAAAGGATTTGTATGTCAGGAACAAATACTAGCTTTAAAAATTCACTTACTGATGGTAAAGGCATAACCCATTTGGATTAAAAAATAAATGCTTTCTCTTATGACAGATATGTGAAACATATTTTTCCTTGGCTCCAAAGAAGGTTTTTCTGTATGTTGCTAACCATTGATTCACTGAACACTGAATGTCGAATTCATTAGCATGGGCTTATCCACTGCAAATGGGTGAGGAGGAGGAGATATGCTCTCCCTAATAGAATTAGTAACTACACAGTGGCTTTCAACATGAGCTCAGAATATATGATGCTGCTATTTGGCCTAATCTTTTGGGACATGGCAAGTTCCAGGGTATCGATAATTTCAGATTAAATCTAGCTCTTAAATTTGAATTGGTCCCTCCAGCACTGCTGTCAGACTAATAGCATCAATAAGAAAGATCTCTTCCCTTCTTAGATAAGAAACATTCAGGCAGGGCTTTAGCCCATCCCTCAAACACAGCACTGTTACTTTCACAGCATTAACTGCATAATGACTGCAGGTAAAATATACTACAGGCTTTATGCTGGCCATTTCCATTTGATTTTGCAAATCAAATCTGCGTAGTTGGGATCAAACTTCTTGGCTGATTGGATTAAAAGATGAGACATTTGGATGAGGGAAATAGATTATGTACTCTTTCAGATCTGAAAAATGTCTTAACTATTCAATTCCAGTTTTATTCAAGTATGTCTGAAAGTAGGATTTGGCCCACAGTTGCAAGCTTTGATGATTGTTATGTTAGAGGTAAAAACTAGTGCCCTTAAGCATGCAGGATGAGAGCAGTCTGGCTGAGCACAGACAGCCTGGGGCTCAGGGCACACTGTGTGACACAGCCTGGCACCTGGGGTACAGAGGACAGGGATGGTGGGGGAGGCAGGTACTCTGCTGCTTCGTCTGCTCCCAAAGTGTTGCCTCCAGTTGAAGGAACCTCAGCAGACCTACTTGTCCAGCTGACGCAGAGAGCAGAAGGGATTCTCTCTGCTTTTTGCCTAGAGCTCAATCCACCCTGCTCTGACCAGACTCTGACACACAGTCTTGATGTTTAATACATAGGGTGAGACTTGCAAGGTTTAGTGCTCCTTATTTACAAACTATCAACATTCCATCTATCAGATATCTCCTTAGGTGAGGCTAACTGAGACATGCACTGGTAAAGAATATAGTGGCCTTGGTGTTTGCCACTAAAATGTGTGTTTTAGAAGCAGTACTTAGTCTGTAAGTAAATAAAGTAGCAAAATAGTTATGGAAGCGGGTTTTGTTCCAAGGAACACATGCCATGATTGAGAACATGGTAACCATCACATGAAGAGAATTAAGCGTAATAAACCTCCTTTTATGCTTCTATCCCAGCTCCCTCTTTCCCAGCTGTAAACACAACCCTTTATCCCACCCTGCAACCTCCTTCACTGCCCCACAAATGACATACCTTAATCTCTGGTGGCAGTGCTTCCATTTCCTCCTTTCCTTGGCATCTAGAACAGTGAGACAACGTGGTCACTTCACTGGCACACTACAAAGCCAGTACTTTACACACCCCAGAGGGAAGGAAATTGAATCGGGAGGATATTTATAGATTATTCAGATGGAATGTCTGATTGCTTTGGAAAAACAGCAACTAGGAATTAAACATGAAACAGTTGTACCCTTTTTCCTCTCTTGAAAAAGATCTACACTGCAAAAAGAGGCATTCAAAATTGTGGACTGTCAGAATGAAAGTTGCTTACACAGTTTTAATTCTGTTCCTCTGTACTTATGCATTATGAAAGCAGAATTCATTCTGAGCCGTTCACACGGCCTGTTCCTATAAAGGTTGTCAGACTAGATGATCAAGATGGGCCCTTCTAGTTTTGTAACCTATGGAGTTCTGATCTAAAATGACATGATCACACACCATTTTCCCCTCAGCCATGCCTACTTCAGTGCACCAGGTAGATCTGTACCGTGGCCGAATTAGTTTGCTGTCTCTAGGATAACTGTTCCATTTGTTGGAGAATTTTTGAGATATATAGGGTGGAATGGGTAGGCTTAAAAAAAGTAAAAAAAATGGACAGTCACTCTAGGGAGCTGGATTCTATCCTTGAGTATGTCACATAGTTTCTGTGGAGTGTAAATTTGGAGTGGCTTTCAACATGCAGTCATTCATTTCTGAAGATGTAAGTTGTGTTGTTGATCATTTAATTGGAAAGGCAGGGCATTTAAAGTTGTAATTAAAAGCAAAACCTGTCTTTTGTACATAGATGCACAGAATTATAATTTCTTTGCAGAAGGACTTGAAATTGGGAATCCAAATCAGAATTCTGATATTTATGTATCTGACAGCAGAAATACCAGCTTCTATAGGGATAAAAATGAATATGAATAGTATTTGTGAAGAGTTATGAGCATTGGACAAATGAAGGTGAATAACTGGGGGTTCAGAAAAGAGATCAATTGATGTGCCTTAAATAAGAGAGTACCACACAACCCTTTATGAAAATACAGCAGAATAGGAAAGCTAATCATTCTTCTACCGCACAAAATGAGAAAATAAATCTAATTTATGAAATATTACTTTATATGAAAATGAGTGTATATGATTTTCAGAAACATTTTAATAATGAACAAATCTAGATAAAGGACAATCCTTGGCTTATTTAAATTGTGAGCTGCTTTCATAAAACCTATATTAGACAGAGATCTTCACTGACCCAATCAATTCCATAGAATACTCTTCATTGTGCTTTAAAATCAATAATAACAAAGTACTACCAGAATAAATTATAAGGGTTAATGTGCACTGTACAAAGTAACATGAAGTACTTTATTCTCAGGATGAGTTTTGGGTCTGTCAGTTATACTCCTTATCTGTTATCTGGGAAATGCTGATCAGAAATGCTTCTATGATAATATAGATAAACTATTACAGTTGTATAATTTCCCACCCACTATGAGCATTTCTCTTGACTGTTGAGTAGCTTTGTTGAACTGCTGCAGTGTTATGTCGGGCACCTTGGCACAGCCAGATGTGCAACATTCCAGGGAAATAACTGTGGTCTTACAGTACCTGGACACATGTTGCGATCTGTGAAGCCATGGGTAATAGCTCAAAAGAGTGCACACGTGTCCCTTACACAGAAATATTTTTCCAATCCCTGTATTAGATCCATGAATTCTAGTACAAGGACTAAAGTGTATTTCTCTGGGGACTAAGGTCAGTTGCAATAGTGGTTCAAAAAAGGACAGTTTAAAAAAGGAATAAAAAAAAGGTTCGGCTGGCCAATGTACGTTCTCTCTTCTAGATGCAGGGACCTTCTGAGATGGTAGGAAGAATCTGATTCTGCTTAAGATGTAGCTGTATTTTCTAAACTGCAAGAATCACCAAAGAAGGATTTTGGAAGATGTATCTGATTTACCAGTTTACTGCACTACAATGAATTTAGCAGATGTGATACATCAACACAGTATTATGAGCTTAAATTATAGTACCCTTTTTCATCAAGCATCAAATGCAGTGGCATATTGCACAGAGCTCAGTGTGTTCAGTCACTAGGCATTTATGCCTGCTGCCAAAAATAGAATGTCTTTCTGTGATGGGTTAATCCCTCCTTGGCTCTGATCCTGGGTAGATTACTAGTTATAGCATGCTATGAAAGACTGCTGTGTAAGGCAAGTGTTTCACTTAAGTCACTTTGCAACATTCTCTGGACAGTAGAAGTTTCTTGTGCATTTTCTTGCAATGTGGGGAATAGTTTCATTGTCTTTGCTAAAGCACCCAATGTATATTTTGATAATTATTTTTTACTGTGTACTAGAATGTTCTTAATCATAGTATAGTACACTTTGAATACTAGGGAAGAAATCAGTCTTTGATTTTGCTTAGGAGTTCTAATCAGTGTGTGTTCATAATTAGAGCACAAAATGTATTTGGTTATTTTGTATCACTCGGGATTTTTTAAATTCTGGGAGTTTAAACTTTAGGACAAGACACTGCAGTCTTCTTTATACTCACCTGAAGGTCAATAAGTATCAGAGCTTGGCAAACAAGAAAGAATATTCCTTAAACACTTCTCTGTAAGGAAAACAAGTTTATTTCAGCTGAAATTATGTCCCCATTTAAGGACCTTTTCAGTAATGTTTAAAGAATTGAGTTTTCCTGAAATGTCTGTGTATAGAAGCCAAGTTATAAACTTTAGAAAGTTTATACTTTTGTGTCAAAACCAGATACATTTAAAGTTCTTGATTTTTAAGATGGGATAAATACTTATTTTTATCCAGCCAGGTAATTTTAAAATACTCTTGGTGTTCAAATCACTATCCTCATGGCAAGCCAGCAAAACTTTGTTGATTACAAGTTGCCAGAACTTGATACTTAGAGAATGGAAATGGCCCTGTGCAATAACCATGAGTAACCACTGCTCCCAGATACTGTGGGAACTTCATGGGGAAATATTGAGACATTAGCTCAAGAGAAATGAAAGTTTCACCGCAAAGACCTGAGTTACTATGAATAAAAATAATTCTTAAGTATATTAATCTGTTAACATTTGTGGAAAAAAATGGCAGAAACACACTATTTTCTGCAGGAAATATTGAAAAGGAATGGGATATTGAACCAGAAGAGGTTTAGATTATGTGCTAAGAAAATTTTTTTACAGAATAAGTTGCAAAGCAACTGCCCACAGAAGTGGTGGAATGAGCATCCATGGAAGTGTTTTAAAAACATGTGAATATTTGAGGACATGGTTTAATGGTGAGCATAGTGGTCATACTATTTTGGGAGCTGGACTTGATGATCTTAAAGGTCTTTTCCAGCCTTAACAACTCTATGATTCTGGGAGAGATACAAACAGAAAAATCAAAAAAATAAGGTAAACCAGGGATATTTTTTTTAAATATTGATGAAAAGGATCATTTCTCATAGAAGAGAAGGATCAGCATCAGGGCCACAGTTGTGACTGCTGACATCAGATTTTTCAAGGTCGACTAGAGCATTTGTACTAGAGATATCTGCCAAAATCAACAATACCATATCACACCTGTCAGAAGCTACAAAGTAATTGCCCTTGGGTGAGTCATGTTAACATCCATGTACTCAGCAAACCAAGCAATTATAAACAGGTCTCTGCTCTCCCTGCCAGTCATTATAGTTATTTGTTCAATTTGTTGCTTTGCCTCAGTTCTAGTTAATGTGACTTATGAGCACTTAGTGCATACTGACTGGAAAGACAAAGGAGAAAAGTGACTCTGCTGAGTGTCTGGGCAATTGTCCAAAAATCCTAAATCTATAGTGACAGACAAAATTGGTTCTGACCCACAGGAGAATTCAGGATTATGGGGACGGATGCTGCTAGCTGGAAAGAAAACCACAACAGTGAAATTAAACAAAAAAAAATTAAGACTGTAAAGGAATCAAAGTTTATTTTTTCTAGGGCATGACAGTAAATGCTTCTATAGCAGTTTCAGGCAATGCTGACTGTGCTGGTATATTTACATGATGAAAAGCTCACTTTCAGTAATTTCATTTTGTAAAGCCCACTACAATAGGAATTAGAAAAATGACTATTAACTCCATTATATTTTATGGAAAATGAGGCAAATTATGTCCTTATGTACTTGGCTACCTATAAGTTCATCCAGTATTCAGGTGATGACTTAGATTTTCTGAATGGCAGATGTTCAGAAATTGGGAGACAGAAGCTGGCCAAGAAAGCTGCCTTAGTAGCAGTGCAGGTTATAAATTCAGCATGGACAATCTGTTCTCCAAAACAGAGCTAAAGTGATTTAAAAGGTTCGTCAAGGTCACTGAAGAATACTATACAGCAGTGCTCCAAAGCACCAGCTGTCAGGACTGTCAAGACTTGCTAATGAACTGTGCAATCTGCAGAAAATAATACTAATGCTAATTGAAGCCTGAATAACTTGAAATCTAGTAGGTCATGGCTATTGATTTATTTCCTATGATAATATCAGCAGCGCAGCATGGGACAATGCCTAGTTACCTATAGTAGTAGCTAATCCATTGCTGATGCCATTCATACAAATATCTAGCAGGTTTGAAGCCCTCCTCATGAGATGAGGAATTTGGTTGCATATTTTGCAGATGGTGGATCACTTTTTGCTCTTCTACTAAATCCTGAACAGTGTCTTAGATTCAAAGAAGGCATACAAGTGCTCTGAATCCAAGAAGAGTTTGCTGTTACACCTTCTTCTGGGGGGTAGTAAGGGAATAATCTGAGTTAGAATTCAGAACTCAGCCTAGCTCTGGACTCAGGAATAGTCTAAGTGTACACTTGAGTTTAACAGAACCAACAAGCCCTACTTTTTGGTTCAGGAATCTCTGCACTGTACGGAGTATGCCCTCTTTTGAATCCAGTCACATTTTAAAATTAAGACTTAAATTCTTTCAGGAAAAATATCCCTGTCTAAGCAGCTCTCAAGAGGTTACATGAAACACATAACAAGCACGCTTAATTTCAACACGGTTTTTAGGCTGTGTGTGTCCTGAACATTAAAAAAACATTTATTGAACATCAGTCTGGGACTTGATAGTCCTCAAGTGCAGAGGACCAGGAAGGTTCTCCACAGTAAGTTTTCTTGTTCTTTTAATTGAGTTTTTATACTTTATTTTAGAAATTTAGTAAATAGGGATCACAACATGTGAATGGCGTTTGTGTGAGTATGTAAAAGATCCATAGGAAGGCACTTTGAATTTTTGGGAATGGGGGTCTGTCTCCACCACCCAAAAGGTAGAGATCCTCAGAGTCACTTATTTAGTTATTACCACTGAAACACATACTTGTCACGTCACCAGACAGACCTCCCTTTGCTACTTGTCTCTGCTTGTACTGTACCACCATAGCAAATGAATCCATTTAGTGACAAGTTAAAATTTTCCAGATTTATGCTGTGTTGGAATAGTCCCCATGGTATCTGTTTGTATATATTTTCCAATTTAGCCTCTTAAGTAAATCCCTGGGTTTTGCATTGCAATTAGTTTCTACTAGCAAGCAATTAAATGCAAAATGGTGTCTGACGAGTGTTCTAGTTGCATTTATGATCTTCAGGTTTCATTTCACACTACGAAGATTGTATGGTTTGCTTGCCAACCAAATCTTGAATTTAAGAGTGGAGTTGCTTTAAATGAGTTACGCAGTTTGTTTTCTCAATGTTAGGACAAAACTTTGTTAATGTTTTATAATTGTTTTTATTTTACTCTGACAGTCTCTGAAAGTAGTTATCATAAACTGTTGCTAACAGAAATACAAGAGATATGTCTCACTGACCTATGCCTGATCCTCAATAAAACAAAAATGAGAAGCAGTTCAAATCTCAAGAAGCTTAGGATTTAAACAGGGCAGCTCAAAAGGCACCAACTGACGCAACTGTGGTAAGATTTTTTGTCCTTCCATATTCAGATCCGTATTTTCAAGGAAAGACAAAGCAAGTGACTATTCTCTGATACAAATGGGAGGATTATCTAATTTTTCTCCAAATGGTATTGCTTTTAGTACCCCTTTTAAAGCACTGGCAGAGCTCCTTGATTTTTACAATGCATGGCTGCAAAGAATGCAATGAAAGTTGTCTATTATTCACCTAATTTTTTTGAATAAGCTCAAGGTAATTATATCACATCTGATCTTTTGATATTTGCTTTCCTTAACATACTAGAGAAACACCTTCCTTTCAGCCACCTGAAATCCCAAGGTGGCCATCAGAAATGATTCCACCTCTAATGGTCATTATTGGCCTTTTCCCAAAAGCATGCAGTATGTGGCAAACAGTAGATAACACTGTCAAGACGGCTGCTTCAAAGTCTGGCTTTTTGGTTAAAGTAAGAATGCTGCAGAAATCAGAGATCAGTGTGACTGTGGAGTCTGGACATATAGGTTAAAAGTAGCTGATGCATCAAAAGGGTCAGTTTTCATGTGGGACTTTTACAGTGAAAGGTTGAAACTGTTAACAACTCTTGAAGCACGTATTTTTGGAAATTAACCATTTGGAGGCTTGACCCAAATGATCTGAGTCCCTACTGCAGAGGTGGAATATATACAGAAACTGTCTAGTGACTAGCGCTCACAAGTTGCTTTCTTAGTTTAAAAATGATTACATGATTATGGATTTTGATTCAAAATGCCTTTAGGTGTTTAATGAAGTGTCAGGTTCTACATGCACTATCTGCTCTATATAGGAAGCACAGGTCTCAAAAACATCTGAAAGTGAGTGGTAACATACACAAAAAAATTAACTTAGGAACACAGTAAATATAATAAAATATAATGAATGAATAATGCAATGAATAATTAATCATTAATAATGAAATAGCAATTTTAGCATGACAAGTTTTATTGTGGTGCTGTACATCCTTGGCTATCTTTACTATTTTAAATGTCTTGATAGAATTCATATATCATATAAATCCAGTGCTCTGACAAATTTTATTTTGCTAACCTTTTCTATTAAAAAAAATAAACAAATGTAAACCAGTGATTTTCAGAAGATGCAGCTTCTTCTGCATTTTAAAAATTTGCTATAAAATAGTGGATGCTTAAAAACTGATAAATTATTTTTAGTTCTTAATAATATTAATAATGCTTAATATATATGCATGAAGATTAAAGAAGTAAGGACAATAGATATACTGTCATTTTGTTTTTCTAGGAGAAACAAAATTTTGATAAAGGAAAAGAGCGAAAATAAAGGTAAGAAAATGAGTTGATATAGCTATACATCTCCATTTTGCTGACTGCAATTTCTGACCACATCTTAAAAAAATCATTAAAATACATGTTTATCTTAGCATAAATGTGTAACTCATGTTATCTTAGGTGAAATTTAAGCAGAAATGTAAGTCCTTTATTAAATATGAATGTGATAACTCATTAGCAAAACAAAGCAAGTGTTTGATCAAGACTGATCAATGAAAGTTTATGAGGACATCAGTTATTGCTACATCACTTGATGTGTCAGTCATGACTAAAATCTTTGTATTTTCTGTAGTGCTTTCTCTAAGAACAGTTTGTTTTAGGATTATAAGCTCAGTTAAATCTTCATAATGAGAAGCAAAATTACTTGATCGTTCACAAATCACGATTCTCAAAGACTGTATGGCCAAATATAAGCAGGGAAGAAATCCTGTTAAATTGTTGAAGCAAAATCCTAAAGTATGCCTGTGTGGCCTATTTTTCTCACTATTTTGAAAAGAATTTAATGACCCATTAGGTGGCACAGTAGCAGTTCTACCCTACTTCTTGCAAAAGAAAAACACTACAAACATAAGAGGATTATATTATCATCAGGATTCCTTCTGAATTAATAAGCTTAAGAGGGACCTGAATTACAATAGAAGAAGATGAGTTACAGTAGAATATTTTACATGGTACCTTGAGTCTAGTTTGGAATCTCTCCCTGCAGCCAGTTCGGATGATATGGTTTAGAAGACTCCCTTTTGTCACTAAAGCTAATTAGGAAAGGCTCTATTTAGACAAATGTAATACTGCTACTAACGAACAAAGATCAAACTATCTGGCATGCAGCTGCTGCTAAGTATATCTTATTCAGTCAGCATTTATACTCCCCTTGAATTCTGCTGCTATCCAGTGTTGTGTAAGAGTGTATTTTCCCAAAAGTAACTATTTATAGTGACAGTTAATACTAGGGCAAGAAAACAGTATTCAAACAGGCACGTGCTTTGCAGTGGCTGTAGAACATAACTCAGATTGCATGGAGCTCTGCAGGTTGTATTAATGAGTTTCCACAGAGCCTTCCTTCCTGATGGAAGAAAGTTCAGAATGGATATACATCCAGCCTGCATGGATGAATGGGGAAGGGATTTTGTGGATAAACAGATGTCCTGTCTTATGTGGGATTTTACATTTGATCCTTCTAGGCCAATGGACAAGAAATATTGTCTTGGCAGACAAGAAGTTTCCCACTATAGGCAGAAGATACTGAAACCACCTCTTGAATCTCTTATTTCAGCTTGAGCAGAAGAGTCTTAGGATTGCAATATTATTGAGATTATTTTGAAACAGCTTACCTGAAAAAAAAAAACAATGGAGATATCACTTCTCACTTGCAGTATTTTGAAACTTGCAAAACACCGTAAGTGGACATCTGAACAGAAGACTAAACATCTTGGGGCTCTTTAACACATCAGCAGAAACATGTTTTCTTTCACCAAAAATGTGGTAGAGACAAGGATTTTCTTAGTGCTTAATAATTTGTCTCTTGAGTATTAGGATAAAGAAACACTTTGAAAACATTTTGGCAGAGTATAAATAGGAGCTAAAGTGTTACCATTTTAATAAAAAAATTAATTATTAATACTTTAGCCATGATTGAATGGTCACATCAGATCACATTACAGGTCAAGCTTTTGCTTTGCAAGGAATTACTGCATATAATACATGAATGAAATAAACACACAGTATTTTAGATACAACTTCATACTTGGATTTCTAGATATCAATATATATAGCATGTTATGGATGTATTGTATACCTCAAAATTAAAGACAGATGAACTCAGGGCAGAGGGACAGAAGGCAATATTTTAAAAACTAGTGGTCAAATGTGTTTTTCTACAGTATAGTTCAATAGTAATACTCCTAAGCAAAAATACATTTGGTCTTTAGGTTTGGGTTTATACTAAAAGTAAAATTTCAAAAATTGTCTACTTAACTCAAGACTCCATATTTCTTTTTTATGCACAATTAACTGAAGAGCTTATGTATTATTGAATTGCAATGAAATGTTAAATTCCATGTAGTTTTTCAAAATATAAGTTACATTTCAAAAATCTATAAAGTCTTTTTGGACATTTTAACCATAGGTGCAGTATTTTGAAAATATCACCCAAAGCGATTTTTTCAGGAGTCCCAGTTCCACAATGACAGAACTTAACTATCAGGTATTTTCATTGTGAGTTATGTGTTCCTAACTATATGAAAAGTCAATGCCCAGTGTATGTAGGTTACTGTTAGTGTCTCTCATCGGGTAGCACATAGTCTGCCTTCTCCTTGTTCACAGAACTGATAATTGTAAGATTTCTACCACCAATTTGCACAGCAAGAAACTCCTAAACAACTGTAGCAAACTTAATAAATCCTGTTAACTCATCCTCTAAAAACCATCTTCAGCCATGCTTAGAATAGTAAAGAACTAAATAGTATAGTTAGTACAATCATTAGAACTGAGGTGTCCAAACCCCTCAATTTTTCAGGTTTGTCTGGATACTAACAAAGACAAAGATGGAATTAGGTTGGTTGTCACAGCAGACACAATGTAATGGAGACCAATTTTGTAAAGGAAAAAGAAAAAAAAATAGCCAGTCCATCTTACTTGGATTTATCAACTTTTCATTTAATGAACACAGATCCTGATGTATTGGGACTGAATTGTGTCAGTTACAGTTATTCCTTGTGTTGTAGAAGAAATACATGTGTATCAGCATCATTAGGCATGAAATTCTGTCTCAAGACTGTGAATCATTCAGTGTTTTGTTGCTTGACCTTGCTTTTCTGCCTGTTTGCATGTCTGAAACTGTGTGTTGATCTTGAGGTTATTTCAGCTGAAGTGAGCTTGCTGGGCTCCCTGTTGAGCAAGGCTGTTAGGCAAGACAGTTGCATGACATTTGGTTTAATTTGTTGACACTAGAAATCCCTGAATTTAGCTCTGATGGAAGACAGATCGTGTAATGCCCCTGTGAAGGACTTGGAGCATTCTTCATGTAGGGGCTTCAGACCAGAGAACAGTGCTTTAATACTAGTTTAACAAGAAATGATAGCATTTTGGTAGTCCTTGTTTTAATGGATATCTGAATTTTATCTTGGGGCTTAAAACTTTTTTACACACCCTACAAGCATTTGAAAAAAATTATTACATTTTAAGGTTTTATTTCATTATTCAAAACACAGATTGCAGTAAGTTGCACGTCTGAAAAAAAGTGCTTATCATGCCTGTCTGCCCAAAAGGCATTGAACAATGTTTGGATTTATTTTTGCATGGCTAGCGGTCATAGAAAAAAATAAAGAAATTAGAGCAGTACTTACTAGACGATGAATACAATATTTCTGTCAGGATCTTATTAAGTAGAAAAGATTAAATAAAGCTTATGGTATCTGAATTTTTTATTATTAGGGATTCTTAACAATCATCCTCTGCTTTCAATTCAAGAATTAATTCCTCAATCTCTGTTAAAAGTTTAATTTCCAACAAAAATTATAAGATGCTGCTATTTTCGGTATGCTACTTATGTATCAGTTTCATGAAAATGAAGAAATGCATGCCAGAAAAAAATCCCTGCTACTACCTGTTCTTCAGGTACCCAATTCTCTGAGATGGAAGACAGAGACAGGAGGCAGAACAAAGCCCCCAGAATTGAAGGGGAAATGCTCAGAACCTGCTGGACATGCACAAGCGGGGTCAGATGGAATCCACCCATCAAAGAAGGTGGCATAATTGCTCCCTGAGGCACCCTCCCTCATTTACCTTCAGTCCTGGATAGCTGGGGAAGTCCCAGTTGACTGGATGTTATCAGATGTCCATCTATCTACAAGAAGGCTGGAAGGAGGATATAGGGAACTACAGGCCTGTCAGTCTCAGGGAAGGTCATGAAACAGCTCGAGTGCCAATATGCCACACGTACAGGACAACCAGGGCATCAGGCCCAGCCAGCACGCCTTCAGGAAAGACAGGTCCTGCTGTAACAACCTGATCTCCACCTATGACAAAGAGACCTGCTCAGTGGATGATGGAAGGACTATGGATGTTGCCTTCCTGGGCTTTAGTAAAGCCTTTGACAATGTCTCCCACAGCCTTCTCCTGGAGAAACTGACTGCTTATGGCTTGGATGGGTGCACTCTTGGCTGGGTTAAAAAATGGGTGGCTGGGCCAGAAAATGGTGGTGAATTAAGCTAAGTCAAAATGGTCACGTCTCACAAATGTATTTCCCAAGGGCTCAGTATTGGGGCCAGTCCTGTTTAATATTTTTATCAATTGTCTGGATGAGGGGTTCAAGAACACCCTCAGTCTGTTTGCAGATGACACCAAGTTGGGTAGGAGTGTTGAACTGCTGGAGGGCAGGGAGGCTCTGCAAGCCTATACCTCTGCCAAGGCCAGTGGTATAGGGTTCAACACGGCCAAGTGCCAGGTCCTGCAGTTGGGTCACAAAAACTCCAGACAAATCTACTGTGTTGGGGTACAGGGCCACAAAGCTGCCCAGTGGAAGAAGAACCTGGAATTGTTTGTTGACAGCCAGCTGAACATGAGCTAGCATGTGCCCAGGTGGCCAAGAAGGCCAATGACATACTGGCTTGCACCAGAAATAGTGTGGGCAGCAGGACTAGGAAGGTGATTGACCCCCTGTACTCAGTACTGGTGAGGCCACACCTCAAGTTCTGTGTGCAGTTTTGGGCCCCTCACTACAAGAAGGACATTGAGGTGCTGCCGTGGGTCCAGAGAGGGGCAGCAGAGCTGGGGAAGTTCTGGAGCACAGTTCATATAAGGAGCAGCTGAGGGAGCTGGGAGTGTTCAACCTAGAGAAAAAGAGGCTCGTGGGGAGCATTATTGCTCTCTACAACTAGCTAAAAAGAGGATGTAAGAGGTGGGGGTCGGTCTCTTCTCCCAAGTAACAAGTGGCAGAATGAGACGAAACAGCCTCAAGTTGCACCAGAGGAGTTTTATGTTGTATATGAGAAAAAACTCCAGGGAAAAGGTGGTCAGGCATTGGAACAGGCTTCCCAGGGAAGTGGTGGGATCACCATTCCTGGAGGTATTTAAAAGACATGAAGACATGTAGATGAGACATGGTTTTGTGGTGAACATAGTGGTGCTAGATTAGCAGTGGCATTTGATGATCTTAGAGGTCTTTTCCAACCTTAACAATTAAATGGTTCTATGTTTTTACAGAAATTCTGGAGTTTCACCCATTCCTGTTTCTGTTTTAAATGTTTGAAGACTCTTAATGATGTTCAATGTGACAAAACATCAGCACTCTCTCATGTGGTCTATACATTCATTGAGACGTAGGTATTAATTAACAAGAAATAATTTTATATTATTTCTGAGGAACTTGCAGGGCATACCCATCTAGACCCCTGGGAAAAATCTAACAGAATGCTACTGGGATTACAAACCCTAAGCAGGTGAGTACAACAAAAAATCAGGTTAGAGAATGGAACAGAGACAAATCAGCAACAGAAGTACCAGAATTATGAATTCCTGATCAAGTAAGAGCAGTAGCAACAGATCTCTGCCTTTGTAGGCTGTGCTGTCTAGGTTTCTGCTTTCTGAGTGTCCTATAGCAGAAGAAAATTTGAAGAGAAACAAAGAGGAAAAAACCCCCACTTTTACAGAGGGGATTTGAAACATCATGCTAGCCTATATCAAGAATGAGAACATCAGTGCATTATTTAAAGACTTATACAGTTAGAGGGTTGTCTTGAATATGCAGTGTCAGGGGTTTATTTGTTTTTTTTCAACTGCATGATTTTTTCATCTGCTTCTTGCTGGTCCATCCAGGAAAAAAAAAAAAAATTGTATGTCCCAGATCCGCCAGTCCTCAGGGTGACTGTGCTCTTGCAGCCATGTTCGCACAGAGAAGAGATCCTTGAAAACCGCCCACCTTCTGTCCATGCTCTGACAGCCACCCTAATGCAATCAGCCAACTCACATGCATGGGAGAGAGCTTCAGGCTCTGCCCCAGCTACTGGTGCTCAGAGGCCACCACGTACCCTAACCTCAGGTGGCAGAGTCAGGGTAAAAGAGAGAAGACTGAAAATACAAAGAAACAGGGGTGGAAAGCTAAATAACCCTTCCTGTCATCCCTTCAAAAAAGGAAAGCCGTGATAAAAATTAATTAAAATAATGAATGAAAAAGAAAGATGTGAAGGGAGGAAGCTGCCTGGGAAAAATAGGGTTTAGTCTAGTTCTGAATGGCTTACATGTCAAGAGCCTGGGGAAAATAGGGTACAGGGTAGGAAGCCCAGCTCCATTCAGGATACCTGCACTGGACTTCTTTGTGTAGAATATTTGATTATTGCCTTTAAAAATCCTGCCTGGGGTGTTAGATGTCTGGGAGATGCTCAGAAGTTATAAACAGACCACCACTGCAACTTTCTAACACAGGACCTGAAGGAATTGAGAAGAATGACACACAGTCTTCAATGCCCCATGTTTCTTCTCTTAACATGTCCATATGCCTTGGCTGAGGCAACTCAGAGTCACTCATAGCAACACATTTTATTAAGAAGAACTGTCTTTACTGTAAATTTGTTACCTGCTTGTTTCATTTATTTTTCCTTAATGCTTTTAGGGTGGTATCCTCATCAAAAATTAAATCCACTGAGCATATACAAACACTTGATGGCAAGCTTAAATATTTTGCGAACCTTACTGGCCTTTGCAGCATAAAAAATATAGAGGAGCAGAACACGTTTTGTTGCAGGGCAGCAGTTGAATGAGAAACAGAAATAGAATGGAATTATTTGAGTCACAACCAAAAGAGTTCCCGCTAGCACCATTGTGTTGATGTGACAGATATTGTCTGAAAATAAACAGGAAGTGATAGGGTGATGCTCCAAATTGATAAGCTTTTCCATAAAAGTCTATCTTTGATCCTAAAATATCACATAGACCAGAAAATCTGCTAACACTCTCTGCAGAATTTTATCTATAGTAATTTCTCACACAGACACTTCATTTGTAAACATTTTAAAACTTCATTTTGTTAATGAAAAAAATGAGCTTGCCTGTCACTACAAAGCTAGTTATGTGGCATGGTGAAATAGTGGGAAAGAGTAAATAATATCTTTGATCCAAAAGCTGCACAGTTTTGGAGCTGTGGCTTCTTTAGGCATGTAGTAGAAAAGGTTTGTTAGAAAATGTACTTTAAACACTGCATTGTTACAGCTTTCCTTTGAACTCCAGGCTCCAAATCCTCTCCTGGAGTGAAGTTTGTAATTCACTGGGCTTAAGTCACACACTTTGACATGAATTACACTGTTCACTGAACTGGAGTAACTTCATAAATAATCCTTATTCCCTGGACAGTCCAGTCTATTCATCATTCCCTTCGATGTTTCCTCCCATGCAGATTAGCCCACACATGATAAAAAATCAGAGATGCAACCAATAAATGATTGCTAGGTCTTTGTAAAAGGTGATAAAAGTGCCATTTCTTATGCTACAGACTGGAGAAGTCGAGCTGAATTATACATTACAGACATCTTACCCGTTCTGCAGTGTCTGTGTTGAAGGCCATTATCTTCAGTCCTTCGGGAACTGCAAGGAAGTAAAGACATGGAAGCTTAGAAGAAAAAAGAAGCAAAAAAGAATTTAAACTTTTTTTGGCTAGAAGCAAATTTTAGTTTATTATTCAGCTCAGCTCCACTGTGTTCCACTTTCAGAGTTTCACTAGCTGTTCCACTTAAAAAGCATATGATAGCATGGAAAAGAAAGACTCCTTTAAAGTAGTATTTGTTCAGGGGGACAGGTAAGGTCTCTGGACTTGTGGCTAACATGAAAGAAGATGGATTTGCCAAAATAGCTTAGACAGTTTTCACTTAGATTTGCTTACATCTATGAGACAAATATAGTTAACCAAAGTTTATAGCTCTTTATGTTGACAAGCAGTAGTTATATCTAGACCAGGAGGCTACTTGCTTTTTGACTCATATTTCAACATGAAGTGAATTCAGAACATACTTCAGATGACTCTTTTTAAGAGCCTACATGTATGAGGGTTTTTTCATATATAGAAAGTTTATGGATATTAACTTCCTTCCCATGATACTTAAGGTAGATGTCGTGGCTTTTTTCCCTCTTTCCATGGGGCCTTCATGAGGTCTCACTGACAAGCAGCACTATCTCCCCACAGATTCAGGCTCTAATATGACTTTACCCACACTTTTAGCAGTCTGTACCATCTACTCATGTACAGTGAATATCTACTTGCTGAAATGCGGTCTGTCTGCTGGGCTTCACTGTCACTGTACACACTTTAACAGGGTATGCACTACAAAGAGACATAAACTTTGTTGAGTCTGATAGAATTAGTGTTTAAAAACAAAATAACGGCCCAGTATTAAACATGAGAATTCCAGACAGCTGAGAGAAGCAATAATTGTGATTTTCCTCTTGTAATTGAGAAATTTTTTCAAAGCATCATAGAGGATTTTTCTGTCCATTGATTGCACTATTTTTTTCAGTCTCAGAACAGGAAATTTCAGAAGACAGCTTTGTCAGATGAAAAGCATGTAGTTTCTCTGTTCATGAGTAAAGTCACACACTATCGTGTGTGTGAATATACTTATGACTGTCTTTTCTTGACTGCATAGTAATTGAAAAGGAAACATTATGTAAGTAAGCTAGAGCACAGAGGGTTTTGGTACGGACTAGAGAAAGAATTTACATGTTTGTGTGGCTTGCTTCTGATCCTTTCACATCTGTACTTCTCTACATTCAAAAAGCAACATTTCAAATGAAGAAAGTGCTTATTGCTCAGAACTCCTTTGGTCTAGTAAATAATAGAAACACTTTTTAAAAAAGTGTTCTTGGCTAAACAGCAAATATATCACATCTTTTCTGGAAATGCAGCCTCTTCTTCAGTAGGCAGTTTGCATTTAGATGAGAATAGCTCAGAATTCCGAATCTGTATCATTCCATCAAGCCAAGTTCCTCCCATCAAAACAATGTTTTTCACAACTTTGCAGGGAACAACTTATAAAACTTCCATGTAAATATTAGATATTTAAACTTGTAATTATGCATAAAATAAAAAAACAATGATAAAAGCCTAAACATAAATGACATTTACAACTGAACAGCTTGTATGAGGATAACTTTTGCCACTTCACACTCCAGTGAAATAGTACCTTGATAAAATGGTTCACTGGAAACAGATGAGAGCTGTTGGGATAAAATGCCTGTAGCAACTTAAAGCAACATCCAATATATCTCATCTAAACCTATGCCTGACAGCACAGAAAGTAGAAAGGCTCTCATAGTCTTTTTGTTGCTTATGACAGCACAGGTAGCATATGTTTCTTGATTAACTTTGGTGAGGTGGAAGCTGCTGCAAGCTAAGAATCTGCTATTTATTACAGGCAAGGGAAGGGGCACTTGAAGAAAAAAATATGATAAAATAAGGCAATTTTTTTGTCTCTGACAGAACTTTCTCTAGGGTCCATCCAAAAAACAAATTGAAGAAATGCACATATTGGCATTTCCATTTCTTAAGACCGGTGTTCAGATCTTGAATTTCTACCACAAGTTTATAGGATTAAGTATCAAAGGAAAAAGATATGAGCCCGGAAATAGTCAGTGCCTTATATGGGAAAATACAGGACAAAAACCAGACTTCTGTTACCTCAGGGAATATAATAAAGCTTCTGCTTGATTAAAAACAATGCCCTAGTTTCCTCCCCTTCCCTTTTTATGGAAGATAAATATTTGAGAAAAACAATACTGATGAATGTTTTCAGTCTCAAAGCAGAAAAGAGCACCATCTCAAAAACCTGTCTTCTTTTTATCTGTACCCTAAAATTTTATAAAATTTAGCAGAGATTAATCAAAACCAACCATGAGCAAATCTGAAACAAGTTCAGTCTTGCATCAACTAAAAAATTCATTTATTTTCAGATATTCAACCCCTTTGACTCACTTGGGTTTCCCTCCATTTCACTGCAGCAGCTGGAAATAAAATGTGTCGAGCTCAATTGTAGGCTGACCCTTTGAATCTTAGTTTTTGCTGACATCTTGAAAACACCAGCTCTTATACTTCTTCAAAGGATGAATATATTTTGAACATGCCAAGGAAGAGATTATATAACATCTTGTCTTGACCATAACTGTAGTCTAAAAGTCATCCCTAAAAACAGCTCACTTATCAGGAAGTCAAACCTTTTACTCGAATACCTCATATAAGAAGCCACCTGAGATTTGCACATCAATTACATGTAATTGAAGAAAAAGGGAAGATATTTTGAACTGATCTAAATCACACCATGAATTAGTCTTCCGTATGAGTTTTGCAAAACCACACCTAAAACTGTGTGTTCAGCCCTGGGTATTTGTCAATATCCTACAATATACAAGGACAAACTTCCTTTGATGCAAACTTTGTCACCTATTAAATATACACAGAGTATAAATATTTAGGCAAACTCCTGACCTCTTGAAATTAAATGATCCTCTTCTAGTGCATCAGATTTAAAATGATTTTACAAATTGGGATAAGCTCAATTTATCCCAGTTTTTCAGATTAAATATTATTAAAATCCTCCCTTTTTGGAGTCACCTTTCTGAAGCCTTCCTGTTACAATGTCCTTGAGAGTATTATCAACATTTGTTTAGCTTTGGCACATTAGGAAACATTAAAGAAAGAAAAGCAACCAAAATGGAACTGTGTTTTACTTTGATATTTCCTGATTTCTTTCTTTTTTTTTTTTTTTTAGGGTATATATTACATTGGTACACCTATGATTGGATTATTATGGATTAAATTCCTTATCCAGAGGCAATTTTTAACTGTATTCTGCTTTAAATGCAATTAATTGTTTTGGATATAAACTCAATGAATTTAAAAAAATGATACTGCTCAATCTAATTCCAAATGCCTTTAACATTCAAATATTGTTTACTTTGTTTTTACTTTGAAAAAACTGAAATGAGTGGGTTTTTTTCACTGACATGAAGAAGACTAGGATTGCTCTCCCTATCCCTTTTGCAAACCACTTTTTGGTACAACTATCTTGTAGCTTCAAGACTGGCAAAAGAGTACTAAAGCAGTTTGCAAAATTTCAGGACAAAACCAAAACCACTAGACATAAGACAGTTTATGAAACTAGATATCACCATGCATGTATATATGCAACCATCTTTTCTTACTAGTAGTAAATTCATAGTTTTATTTTAAAAAGCTAAATCCTGAGACAGTTGCCTAAGAGAAACAAACATGGCTTCAAAATGGTTATCCAAATAATTCAGATTTTCTACAAGCAAATAAAATAGGTCTTTACAGTGAGAGCAGATCTCCCTACCTAAGAGTAAATGGAAAAATTTTGAGATAGAAAATAGCAAAAGTACAGGTTTGGATTTTTATTTTTCTTTTTGCCTTAATATTTTTCATTTATATAAAATGCTACATGGAGCCTGTTGCATCACCAACAAACAATTTTTTGGAAAAGGATTTTGCACGGATATTTCATAGAATTTGACGCACTTTTAGCTACTCCAGAGATCAGGAACTATTAGGGAAACCCTTCAGTTCAGATGATATTTTCCCAAGAGCTGAAATGAAATAAGTAGCATGAAAGAACTCTTATCAGTTGCAGACCATTATATAGAACACTTTATACAGAACTCCCTGCACCTGGGATGGGGCAGCCCTGGATATGCACACAAACTTGGGAATAAGAAGCTGGAAAGCAGCACCACAGGAAGGGCCCTGGGGGTCCTGGTCGATGGCAAGTTAAACATGAGCCAGCAGTGCCCTGGCAGCCAGGATGGCCAGCTGTGTTCTGGGGGGCATTAGGCACAGCATCGCCAGCCGGGCAAGGGAGGGGATTGTCCCTCTCTGCTCTGCACTGAGGCAGCCTCAGTTGTGTGCAGTTTTCCACCACAGTATATAAGAATGTAAAGCTATTAGAAAGTGTCCAAATGAGATAGTGAAGGGCCTTGAGGCAAAGCCATATGAGGAGCAGCTGAGGTCACTTGGTCTGTTCAGCCTGGAGGAGACTGAGGGGAGACCTCATTGCAGTTACAGCTTCCAGTGAGGGGAAGAGGAGGAGCAGGCACTGATCTCTTCACTGTGGTAGCCAGTGACAGGAACTGAGGAAATGAAGTTGTTTCAGGAGGGATTTAACTCAGATGTTATGGAAAGGGTTCTTCACCCAGAGGGTGGTTGGGCACTGGAACAGGCTCCCCAGGGAAGTGGTCACAGCACCAAGCCTGACCAGGTTCAAGAGCCATTTGGACAATGCTCTCAGGGACAGGGTGTGACTCTTGGGGCATCCTGTTCAGGGCCAGGAGTTGGACTAAATTATCCTTGTTGGTCCCTTCCAAGTCAGATTTTAAAAAATGTAAAATTTAATTCTCTGCTCTCCGGTGTACTTTATTTCTGACATCAGGTGAAAGACCTGCAGCAAAGATGGTCCATGCATCCTATGTGGACTTATGGAAAGACTCTTCACCTCTCTCTGATATTTGATTTCTGATTTCTGTTTGCTGATGATGTAGCATATCTTTTCTTGAATGTTCATCTACATATGTTAGCTAATCCCCTGAACCATAAAAGTATTTTGCACCATATTCCAAAATTTATATGATTCAAAGATTCAGTAATAACCGAAACGTCCTTGAATTTATTAGATTTTTAGTTGTTCTTCTTTAAGATCTTATATGAAAATATTAATTCCTTAAGACAAGGGAGTTTTAAAAAATGGGGTTTATAATAAAAATAAAATTCACTGTCAAAGAAATTTATCAGAGAGCTCATAAGACAATAGCCAGACAAAAACTTTCAAATATGTTAGACATCTTGTGTTAAAGTTGAAACCCATGAAAATCTAAATGGTTTTGATGAAAACATAGAATAATAATTTCTTTCTAAATGATTATTCCTTCTTAGTGATTTTTAACTTATTTTTCAAACCAGGGCCAGTTAACCAACTTGTATAATTATAAAATCCTTCAGAAAGGCTTTGCAGTACAGCATAGATAACAGACATCTGTAGTTCTTCAGTAAACATAAGGTTAAATATTTCTACCAATTAATAATTATATTCAAACTTACAAGTAATGTGTCTTCAGTTTTGCATAATTCAATATGAAAAATTCATAATTTTATGAATTTGCTGAGTTGGCAAACTCAGAGGCTCAGAGAGATACATTATTTAAATAATCTTACTTAGACTGGGAAAATAATACTAATTGTTGGTAAGGAATGGGCATGCAGAGACATGCTTTATCTCCATATGACTTCTGTGTGTCTGTGTGAGTGTATGTATGTGTGTGTGCATGTGGACAGGCACACACCTAACCATACCACAATAATGTGGACCTAGTTAGTCTTATTTATATACTTCTTCAGCTAACTTCCCAAATTAAACTTCATGAAAACACTTTGCTCACACAACAATTCTTTTTCTTCCCCTGAGAAGGTCCTCACTCTTTAAATTTTTACCAAGAAATGTTAAAGTAAGTAGCTGATAATTTCAGAAAAAAATAGTTCCGGACAGATGACCAAACAAACCAGCTCTCCTTTATGCTGGAGTCATCATAAGCCCACAGATATGTTCTACATGACTCCTAGTAAAAAAATCTTAGGCTGATGCATTGTACAATAGACGCCTGAAACAAGTATGTTTTTTTTAATAGACAGTTGGAAAACAAACATGCGCTGTTTAGAAAATTTTTTCCAGTCTTTTTCTGGACAGTGTTTGAGGCTGATGTACTGAAAGATTTCTTTGGATTTATTAAAAATTCAATTTTCCATGTGGTTCTGTGTTAGGCTCTATCCTATTGGACATCTTAGGTTTGACTCCTTCTGCCAAAGGAGTCAAAATATCCACCAGTTGGCAGGACTTGGGTTTTTATCCTTTCAACTCAAAATTAGTTATTATTTGTCTCTTCTCATTGTACTGAAAATCTAAGCAAACAAAAGAATGTAGAGGTCCTTTGTCTAGAAGTGTGCTCTGAAAATTTATGAGTTGGTCCCATTTTCTTAATGCAGATGGGAACTACACATTAACAGAGGGAAATAGAGAAAGATTAATTTATTCACTTTCACATTACATTTTGCCTTTCAAATGAGGCTAATATGTTTTAATTGGTGAAAAATTAGAGTAAAAAGAATAAATACATAATTGATTTTCTTCATTTACTTACATAATATTTTTTACTCTTAATTATTTCTGGTAATTGTGCAGTTTAATCTAGTAAATTGTTTGTAATCAGATTGAAATCTTTTTACTGGAGTATTCTGTTCTATGGAGGTAAGGTATTATCTTCTTTGTCTAAAATATGTCTGTAACAACAATACTACATACATGAATGGATGTCTGTGAAATATAGTTAGTTTTGAAAGTAAAATTATTTTTCTCCTGTGTCACCAATGAGAATAACATCATTAATGTTGTTAACTACTTTTCTGCATAGACACTAAGATGTCTAAACCTCTCAGTTTAGTCATTGACTTCAACCAAGCTGATTTCTTATGCTTCTCAAGTCTTCACCCTTGCTCTGCTGAGATTATTCCTATGTCTCATGCTTCCCTTGGAACAGTGTTTCATCATGTTCTTTCTCTCTTTTCCTTTAGATTCCCATTCTTGACTCCTTCAATACCTCTTTCTGCTACAACTGACATGCGGCTTTCAAGTTTTCACTTTTGACCAAACCTTTTTTCTCCATGTAATTTTTTTTTACTCTCTTACGTAACCTTCCTTGAAGTGAGAAAATTATACAAGAATTGCCTTTTAAACATGAATGAACCAGTATCAACCACTGTGGTGTCCAAAGCAGAGAAGTGAATTGATTTGGGGAAATTAAATATTGATACTGTGCTCTCAGGGCCAGCACAAAACTAGGCAATTTTGCAAATTTTGCATGGCCCTCTGAGAGTTGGTGTGAAAAGATATTAAAGTATAAGTAGGACAAGTGGCTACAAGAGAGAAGTCTGTAGCTGCCACACTAAGATTCTAACCTATGGTGTGCTAGTTTTGGCTGGGAGATAGTTAATTTTTTTCACAGTAAGTAGTCATGTTTTGGGTTTGTGTTGGAAACCGTATTGATAAAACAGGGATGTTTTGTTATTGCTCAGCAGGGCTTGCACAGGGCCAAGTCCTTTCCTGCTTATCACCCCGCCCCATTCCACCCTACCAGTGAGGGCACTGCAGGTCCCCCAAGGTGCTGGGAGGGGACACAGCTGAGACAGCTGACCCCAGATGACCAAAGAAATATTCTATACCATATGGCAACATGCTCAATATATAAAGAGCGGTCAAAAAAGAGGAAGGAGAGAAGGTTCACAGTGATAGTGTTTGTCTTCCCGAGTCACTTTTACACATTACTGAGTCCTGCTTTCCTGGGGATGGCTGAACACCTGCCTGCCCACAGAAAGTGGTGAATGAATTCTTTGGTTCTTTGTTTTCCTTGCACGTGCGGCTTCTGCTTTCCCTAATGACCTGTCTTTATCTCAACCCACTAGTTTTCTCATTTTCACTCTTCTGATTCTCTCCTCCATTGTACCACGGAGGGGGAACAAGCATCTGCACGGAGCTCAGTGGCTGGCTGGATTTGAAACACAGCACATGAGTTCTTGTGAAAATTCTTGAACAACTCCATGGAATGTAAAATGGTAAAGAGCACAGGGTCATTTGCACTATATTTACTCAGCCAGAAATACAGACAACTTGATTCTGTTTGAGTATGTGTAATCGCACCTGTATGAAGCAAATGTGAAACTGCTTGGGAATTTTACTTGGAGTTGGTCCGCAACATGAAACAAACCAAAGGAGTTCCCTTCAAAAGCTCCATAAATAACTAAATGGTACAAAATTCTGGGCCACTAGTCAGTCAGAGAAAGTACTTCTAGGGAAAAGCTTTGGGTTTTTTATACATTATAAGGCTGAATGTTAATTTTTATACTAGCAGTTCTTTTCTATTTTGCATTGTGAAATAATAACCTAGAGAATGCAAAGATTTATCAGCTGTGATTTAAGTTGGGCACCAGCTTTTATATCAAAAAAATGAAGAGCCTTTTGCTTTAGTGGTTATTTTTTTCACACAAAACAATTGTGGCCCCAATCCCTATTACACATTTGAAGAACACTTAGATCATCTAAATATACCTCTCTACAGAACATTAAAACGTCATCCACCCTGTGTGGGTGTACATGAACACACAGAAAAGGACAGGTCATGAAGCTCTTACAATACAGACACCCTTGTTTGTATTAGGAAGGGACACACTGAAAAGTAGGCCCTGAGCTGATCACTCAAGGTCATAAAGTGGGAACAGTCTTGCCAGTGGTCTGTGATGCTCAGCAACACTGCTTTTCCTAACCTTTATTTTGTGTCAAATTCAGAACCATGTTTTCTACTTACACTAGTGAATTTATCTCGAATTTATTTCCAAAAGAGGGCTGATGTAAAAAACAACTTTTCAATTTGTATATACTAAAAAAATGTTCCTTGGCTTTCTTAAAGAGAGTATAATGAACCCACTTAATCAGCTCATTAATTTAGCATCAGTGTTCACTTAACAATCTCAGAACAGAAAAGTTATCTCCTATTCTTCTTCTGTATTCTTACTTATATTTCCTTCTCTGAGCAAAACTCATTTGCATACTGATATTAAAGAGGAAATAAATTGCAGCCATATAAATGACTTTAAATTTAGTTCTGTAGTCTAAAAAAAAGCACTCTGAAGCAAAATCATGATCTCTTAAATGTTTTTCATTTAGAATAAACCGTATTTTTAAGAATACTAAATTTCTGAATTAAAAATTGCTCAAAGCCAAGATAATCTAAAAGAGGAAAAAACCCAACCCAAACCAGAAACTAAAGCTATAAATATGTTTTAAACCTTATTTTCCCTCATTTAAATCTTCTGTGAAACATAAAACTTCTGAACTTTACTTAAACATCATAAAACTTTTTCAGTAGTATTTTTTATAATATCAATTCCATATTATCATTCTGCATTAGCCTTCTCTGTTCTCTTCAAGCTGATCTCTTTTATTACTAAATATATTTGTTTTTCTAAATACAAAAATTACTTCAGCAAACATATTACTTTATGAAACTAGCTATATTTATTTTCCCTACTTCATCTGCTACCAGTTCTTGAGCCTTTTATTGTTATTTACATTAAAATTAGTATTCTGATGACTTACAAATATGTACTGGAGTATTATCTGTAGCTCTGTTTGCAATACACCTTTTAGTTTTCTGTACTTTATAGCTCCTACATCTTTCTCCTTCCCAGACTCTCAATATTTTTTTCATTTTTAAAAACCTTCTGTTTATTGCTTCCACTAATCTTTAGATCTCTGCTTAACCTCATTGCCTGCTATTGCCCTTTTCTACATTTAGATTTAACCAGCATGTCAGTTACAGTCTCTCCAGAAGGTTTCTTACAAAAAAAAAAAAAATTCCACATTTATGTGTGGTACTCCTGGTACCACAGCTTTCCTCAAGTTGTGTGTCCTGAAAAACTTATACTCCTCCTGTTTCTATAAGATATGTCAATAGAAGTGGAGAAAAGATAGGAAGTAAATATTTGTTGTTGTTTTTTTTGGAAAAATATTCCTCCCTTAAAAAAAACCACACAAAAATCTCTGTACCTCTAAATTCTCTGTCACCTGTGATAGAGTACGGAAAGAAAGACAAATCAAAAATGGCAAAAGTGTTTAAACCTGACACAAAAAGAAGTGCCTGAAAGAAGTATAAAAAAACTTAGTAATGGCATACAACATGCATCTGAGAGGATAGAAGAAATTATAAATGAATCCTTAAGTTTTTGAATAGGAGTAATTGTGGCCGTTTTTTCAGTGTTGCTTATTGCCAGAGTTAAATTTTTTTGGTAGTTCCAGTGTGTCGCACTTTGTACAGTCTTCATTGCTTTCAGCAAACTCATCTTGGTTATTATTACCTACACTTAACTGCAGGTTTTCCTTTTTGGCAATCTCTAAAAGCAAGCCAAAAGCCGTTGTGGTTTTTGTTGACCTTGAAATATTGAGTCTACAACAAATATTGAAATCATCATTCTAGAGTGTCTCTTTGAATATTGTTCATTAACTTGTGTGGCACATTTTCAGACACAGCCTACCTTTTTAGAACTTGTCTTGACAATTTTTCTCACTGCTGTATCATGTAGCGGTGGCTAAACCTTATTAACCCATACTTCTGCAAAAGTGAATTTTAAAGCCTGGCGTTGTAAACTCCTACTGCCCTGATTTGACCATTTCCTCACTTGAATCACCATGCCTAATTGCAAAATTTTGGCCTTCTTTCTTTAAACATATGCTTTACCTTGCCAGTGGTATTGAAACCCACATCCTTAATTAACCATCAATAATTTTGTATTGGGTTTGTGTGGCCAGGCTTTTGTTGTGGGGAGGCTACAAGGGTGGTTTCTTTGCTTTGCTGGGAGCATCCCCTATGTTGGACAGAGCCAATGCCAGCCCAAGGTTCCAAGACAGACCTGCCAGTGGCTTAGCTGACCCCATCAGAAATATGACTTCTTTGAGGACATATTTCAGAAGGATAAAAAGTTATTGTGCAGAAGTAATTGTGGCCAGAGAAGACAGGAGTGAGAATATGTGAGAGAAACAACTCTGCAGACAGCAAGGTCAGCGGAGAAGGTGGAGGAGAAGGTGGTTCAGCTGTTGGAGCTGAGATTCCCTTGCAGCCCATGGTGCAGACCATGGTGAAGCAGGTTATACCCCTGCAGCACATGGGAGTTCATGGAGAAGCAGAGATCCACTTGCAGGAACTCCATGCCAGAGAGGGTGGATTCCTGAAGGAATTCCTCCTGGCAGGACCTGTGGACTTGTGGGGAGAGGAGCCCATGCTGGAGCAGGTTTCCTGGTAGGATTTGAGACTTCATGGGGGACCCATGCTGGAGCAGCCTATCCTTGAAGGACTGCCCCGCCATGGAAATGTACCCGTGCTGGAGAAGTTCATGGAGAACTGCAGCCCATGGGAAGGACTCAGCTGGAGAAGTTTGTGGACAAAAGTCCCCTGTGGGAAACTTTCCTGTCCTTTGCTGCTCACTGAAGCAGGCAAAGGACTCCTCTTCCTTAGGATGAAGCAGCAGAAGAAGCAGCATGCAAAGAACTGACTGTAAGTACCATTCACCATTGCCCTGCAGTGCTGGCAGGCAGGAGGTAGAGAATCAGGAATTAAGTTAGGCTTGGGAAGGAGGAAGGAGTGGGAAAAAAAGTGGTTTTGGATTTATTTCCCATAATCTTGTTCTGATTTTGATTGGTAATAAATTCAACTAATTTCTCTAAGTCTCATATACCCACGATGGTAATTGGTGAGTGATCTCTCCCTGCCCTTATTTCAACTCATGAGCCTTTTGTTATGTTTTCT